>NC_041390.1:423494933-423520808 GCF_002162155.2 Triticum dicoccoides | reverse complement strand
ATATACACACTAAGGGTTTTAGTCCTTTAACTTTTTAAGGATATGACTTGTTTATTTCAGTTCTTCACAATGTGCTGCTCTATATGTGCAACTATTTGTCGTGCAGTTCAATTTTATCAATAACAGTTTCAACAATACCACTATGAATTACGATATTTGGTTGATGTTAAGGATATTGCAGTTAACATGCCCTTTCATTTTTTTATCAATAACTAGTGTACTTTAGACCTGCACAATACCAGTTTGAATGACCATTTGCTTGTTTTTAAATGTTATGCCTGTGCAGTTAACACACCTTTCCACTTCTTGTTTTGCTTAACTAGCGTGCTTAAGCCTGCACACTGAAGCTATCATTTGTAGATTATGTTGTCTACCAGGGATATATTTGGTTGATGTTTAGCCTGTTGTGCTTAACATGCCTTTATATGTACTCATGCAGGAAAATATTGAGAACAGTGTTGTTTTCCATTGAGGTTAGTTTCATTGCATTGCCTATATGTACTCACTGTTCAGGATATCGGTAGCTGGTACCATATAGCCTGGGGCTGATAAGGGACTAATCATCGAATCGGACATTTCACTGAATATATCTGTAGCCATTTATCAGTAGGTTAACTAGGGCCATATTTAATACATCTAGGGCTACATAGCAAGATGCATTGTACTGAATGACTAAATATGCAATCACAGGCTACATAGCAACAAGGAAGAGTGTTACCTTAATGTTCTGATGATGTCTAGATATACATGTAATGAAATCTTATATAATGGGATGGAGGGAGTGTTGAACTACATCATTTTTCAATTGTTGTTTAGCTTCTAATATTAACTTGGTGCTTTTAGGTACATATATCATTGCCAAAGATCCACACTTCGACCCTTTCTACGTATGGGGCAATGAGATATTCATGAACCAGCATCAAGTGAGGAAACTGATAAAGATTGTTATTAAAATGGGTCAAAAGATGTCAATCGAACTATTTGTTTACAATTTATGCAAGACAACAGTGAATTGCAGGATGGTAAGTAAGAACCCTGTAGCCTTCCTTTTACTGCCTGTAATGAGTTGTGTTAGATGAAAATGTCTGAATCTTTTTTCTTTTGTAGTGGATCCTGAAGCAGTTTACTCAAGATTACCTCTCAAACTACATGATTGGCGGCCGGCCATCACAAGGGGTTGGACTAGAGTCATGCATGCCTTTTGCATCCAGGAGAGCACAATAGGGCCATTCTGCTTCACCATGTTCAACAATCGGAATGCCTGTCGCCTCTTTCTTTACCATCTGTAATAGTACAAGTATAGAACCTTGGTTCATCATTCTTTATTTGGTGCTTATGTAATTCTTAAACATATGTACCTGTGAATCGAATAATGCATTGGTTGTTTGAACCTGATGGATATGCTATAGCCTACTTTCAAGTTTAAATTAGGTACAATTTTAAATAGCAGCAATTAAATTAGGGCAAAATTACGGTGTGCATGTCATTACGGCGCACACGGTTAATAAAGCACAGCGTGTGCGATATACATCATAATCCAACACGGTTCACGGAGAGGAAGCGTGTGTAACAATGCACACATTACCGTTTGCAAAGCGTGTGTGATGTCAGACACTATCACATATGGTGCGGGAAAACTAAATATGTGTGATTGTCTACCTATGTACACGGTTCATAATCATGAACTGTTTGTGATGTGCCAGGCATCGTAAAACTCCCGTGCCTGGAATCTGCTTGGAATCTGCCTGGAAAGCTCCCGTGCCTGGAATCTGCTTGGTTTTAGGTAAAACCACAAAACTCCAACTGCGATGGCAATGCGAGCACAAACGAGTAGCAAGGATGAAGTGTTTGGGATAATCGAGATATCGAAAACGGTTATATAGGGACAACTATATGCATCAAGGCTCCCTATCCCCGACGATCTCTGGTTCGTGTGGGAAGGACCTGTCAGGACCCCGACTCAATGCCACATCGATCTAGCATGTAACACCTCATATCACTTTGCGGCCTCACGCACGGTATCCCCACGGGTGTCGCCTTACCTTAGCCCGGGACCGTTTGCGCCTTTGGCACACGTATATGACAGTGTCGCTAGCATCCATATGATAAGGAGCCCGGGCTGACATGGCTAGTCGTAAACCCAAAGTGGCACAGACTTACAGGGACAGACATCCATGACCCAGCATCGAACGTGTCGGTCAACAGCGAGTGAAACCAGGCTGTAGCACTGGGCTAGCAGGACTCCGGTGAACCGGGCTGTAGCGGGCTAACAGGACTCCGGTATTCATCGCATGACATTTCCCCGAAGGGACAGACACAGGAACGAAGAAGGACACATGCCGGCCAGCCTAAGTGTTCCGGAGCAGTAGCAAGCTACCATGGCTCGGTGGAAACACTAGGAGACATTTCCCCGTAAGAGAGGCTACTAAAGATAAACAACTAGATGGTCAGATCCCACACATACCAAGCATTTCAATAGCATACACACAATATGCTCGATATGTGCAAATACAACATGGCATCACAACATGACTCTACGACTCAAGTAATTTATTCAATAGGCTCCGAGGAGCGAGATATTACAAACATGGGTCTCATGACCCAACAATCAGGGCATACAATCAAAGCACAAGCGGAAGCTATCATGTCTGGGTACAGACATCTATAAATGGAAAAAGGCTGAGAAGCCTGACTATCTACCAAATCCTGCTGAGGCACAAGATCGTAGCTGAGGTAACAAGCTAAACGTTGAAGTCCACGCGAAACTACTAGTGAGACCGAAGTCTCTCTGCAAAAACATAAAATAGGCAAACGTGAGTACAAATGTACCCAGCAAGACTTACATCAGAGCTAACTACATATGCATCATTATCAACAAAGGGGATGGTGGAGTTTAACTGCAGCAAGCCAGCTTTGACTCAGTGGCTAAACTAAACTATGATTGCAAGCAACTCTTCAGGTGGCGCACACGAGTCCACATATTCACCATATCAATACACCACTATGGATCCGCTCCCGTCTCCCTACGAGAACGCCATCCATAGCACTCACGCTTATCTTGCGTATTTTAGAGTATCCACTTTCACTTGTCTATGAACTGATATAAGCAACCCAGAAGTCCTTTTCCGCGGACACGGCTATTCGAATGGATGATGTTAACCCTGCAGGGGTGTACTTCTTCACACACGCTCTCACCACTTACCGCCGTTTACACGACATGTACTCGGCAACCTTCAAGCGGAAGCCCAACGTGGGTGTCGGCCACGACCTACCTAATCACCTAAGTCTCTAGTCCAGGGTTATCGCCTATTCGGGTTCCATCCATGAGGAGATCCGGCCGGAGTTTCGCTCACAGCCCCAAACGATGTGAACAGGGTTCCCGAGACACCAAACGGGCGCCCGGTACACCGTGCCACGTGCCTACCACATCACAGCCCACCCCTACGATCAGCGCTGCCCACGGCCTCCAGCATACTACAAACACCAGAAACTACTTGCAACTCCTGGACAGAGGACAAGGGTGATCAAGAAGCCGAGAGGGTCCATTGGTTTCGGGCCCAATGCGTGGTAGTAGCTGAATCATGGATCACAAACACAGAACTCAGTTCCTGAGGACGGCTGCAATGAGACAACCCACCATGTACTCCTACATGGCCTCTCACCGCTACCTTTACCAAAACGTGTTCACACACTTAGCTCACACAGTAGGACATGTTCACATGCCTCTGATTCATCCCCGATGAATCAGACCTGACTCAACTCTAAGCAGTAGCAGGCATGACAAACAAGCAAGAATGAGTAGGCACAACAGGGCTCAAACAACTCCTACCCATGCTAGTGGGTTTCATCTATTTACTGTGGAATGACAGGTCATGCAAAGGATAAAGGGGTTCAGCTACCGCAGCAGGTAACAGTTGAATCGTTGTTGTCCTAATGCAGTAATAGAGAGCAGGAGCAAGAGAGTGGGATTTTATCGGAATGAACAAGGGGGTTTTGCTTGCCTGGCACTTCTGAAGATAACATTGAGTCTTCATCAGTGTCAACGATCACATCATCGGTACAGCGTCTACCGAGGGGGAACAACACCGGCAAACACAGAAGAAACACGATCAATGCAATGCACAATATGATGCATGTTATGACATGGCAATATGAGTGTGTTTTGGGCTAATGCACCTGGCTATGATTTAAATGAAGTTGGTTTGAATACATGATTCAAATTCCAACTCCATGTATGATTATTTAAATGCCCTTTATTTGTTTTGTCCAAAACAGAGGACAAACATTGTTCAAACATGCATGAAAATGGTACAGATGGATTCCTTGAATTTTTCTGATAATTTTTCATATATAAAACATTTAATTTGGAGTTACGGTTAATTTTCTATGATTTATTGAAGTTTTAGCTATTTTCTGGAATTTCCTGAATATAATAAAATAAACTAAATCCCAGAAAATGAATATTGCGTCAGCATGACCTCACCCTGACGTCATCAGGTCAACAGGGCGGGTCCAGGTCAAACCTGACGTGTGGGGGCCACACGTCAGTGACACAGGAACTATTCCCGGTCAAACCCAGCGCTGACTGGGGTTTGACCAGGGGTGGGGCCCACTGTCAGTGTCAGCAGGGGGGGTAATTAGTTTAACTAATTTGATTAGTGTTAATCCTAATTAGCTAACAGGGCTGGGCCCACCTGTCATTGAGTCAGGGGCGTCCAACTGGGGTCAAACTCGCCGGACTTGGTCCACGGCTCGTCGCCGGTGAAGCCCGAGACGGCGGAGGGGGTCGGAATTCCTCCTCCGGCGACCAAATGGCCGGCGGAGGGCAGCTACGTGACGCTGAAGATCCCGCGCGTCGAGTGGTGCGGTCAGTTATGCCGGGGGCGACCTATATCGACGGCGGCGAGCTCAAAGGCGGCGGCCGGAGTTCGGCGGGGAGGGGAGAAGGGCTACGGTGCACTAGAGGAGAAGCGGGTGGTGGCTACGAGCTCCTGGTGCTGCGCTGAGCACGACGGTGGGCTCGGGAGCGAGCTGCGGTGGCTGTGGCCACGGCCACGCCATGGCCGGCGGCGAGAAACTCTCGGCCGCGGTGGGAGATGGGGCTAGGGGGCGAGAACGGAGGGGGCGAGCACAGGAGAAGCAGCAGGGGCTCACAACGGATCCATTCGAGGCGGAGACGAGGCCGGGGGAGCGTCGGAGGCAGCACAGGGTCGCCGGAGATCCGGGCGGCCGAAGATGGGGGAAGACGGCGTGGGCGGCGATGCAGGGCTCCCGGCGTTGCGTAGCTCCATGGAGAGGTCGGGGGCGTTGAGGCGGAGCCTTTGGTCACTCTGGTGGGGTGGAACGATGGTGGTGGCTACGACTGCGACGAGCGGCGGCGACGGCGGGTCTCGGTCGCGTGAGTGAGAGAGCCAGAGAAGAGAGAAGAAGGAACGGGAGAGAGTGAGAGCGGTCCAGGGGGGTGCGTGGCATCCTCAGGGCGACGGGGAGACAGGCAGAGAGGCAGGAGGTGGCCTGGGCGTGTGCCCGCGCGCTCCGGCCACGCGCCTGCGTCCTACTGTCCGAGGAGGAAGACGACAGGGACGGCTGCGGTGGTGGGCTGGGCTGCTACAGTAGAAGGCCGGGTAAGTGGGCTGCCAGGTGAGCGCCAGGTAGTCCTTCTCTCTCTCTCTCTCTTTTATTTTCTGTTTTCTATTTTTCTGCAGATGTTTGGCTTTATTAAAAATACCAGAACCTAATCAAAAATCATGTAACTGCTTGAGAGCACTGTTTGGAATATTTCCAGCAGCCATCATTTTAGTTCATGAATAATTGGACCTTTAGAATAATTTATAGCATTTAAATGCCCAAGTACAAATACTGTATGATTTAATTCAGAGCCCAAAATGTCCTGCAAAAATATAAACCATTTTTGGTAGATGCTTCCACCTCAAACCAGAAATGTAGAACATTTTTAGAGGGCATTTTGAGTTCAATGAAAAAGATTTTATTTTGACCCTAGTTGGATTCATTTGGTGCTAGGGTTTAAACAATCCCCATTTCAAGTTTCTTTAAATTTAAACATGATGCATGGATGCTTATGCAAAGACAAGCAAGGCTGATCTGGGGCTGTGACAGCTCACCCCCACTAAACAAAAATCTCGTCCCGAGATTCAAGCGTAGGGTAAGACGATGGGGAACGCAAACTAGCACAATCTTCACGATCCAGGTTGCACTTCATAAGAACATTGATTCGATCACCATCATTATCTTGATGTCTTGCTCCGAGAACTCCAACCAACATGACAACGAGAGGAAAGGAAAGACCCTAAAAGAAAATGGTTCTTCTCGAAGGTCGAACAACTCAGGATTAACTCACGGAATGAGACATAGCAACATCTCTCGAGCTGAGAGGCGAAGCACACATTCATGGGAATGGAGTGAAGCAGATGACGAAGGTTCACTAGGTAGACCACAATTCCACACCTAAGAGGGTGGTGAACGGTTGTCAACGTAGCGAGGAGTTGAGTTTCCATGATACCATAACGATGCCCTTAGGGAAGGTGACTCGTAGAAATAACCCCTTAAGTGGCAAAAAGAATTACCTTTGATTCAAAGATCATTGAAACTCTTTAAACCAGCCTAAGGCAATTCTCGGGCGATCGTTTGGAGGGGGGTCGGTAGAATGGCATACTCGGACTTGGATGATGTGGATTACCTTGTTGAAGACAACGTAATGGATGAATTTGCTTACCACCAGAAATGGAAGAGACCCATGGTAGAATGGCACATTGGCGGTGCAAGCTGGGAACAAAATGCAAATGCTGGGAATGATTCTGGTAACTGGGGAAGAACCCAACAATAGAGAGTGAATTCACTGTTTGAAAGGTCATAGCATTTCCGAGGAAACTAAGAGGAATCCCAATTAGTGCCGATGATAACACGTAGCGCTTGTGCGTGCTCTCAAGAACTTGAGCATTTCCATAATCATCAAGATTTTACCAACATCCGTGTCAAGGGTGCTGACAACACAACATACTACCATGATGAATAGCGATGGACGATGCAGATGCAAAGGAGGATAACACTTTCTCAGATTTCACCTTAGCGAGGCCAAGCAAATAAAATCTGGATGATCGACCGAGACACATTTAGCACTCCGCTCCTAATGTTCTCCTTGATGTACTAGCGTATCCCATTCCTTGAAATGGTCTGGTATCTAGAACATCAGGTAAAGGTCGTACTTCAGAAACACTAAATTCATAAGGCATAGCTAAGGGTAAATCCTACAAAGTCCTTATGGGGAGGTGGCCAACTTCCTCAAACAAGATACTATAATGGTAGGTCTACCGGATGGGTGTGTTGGCCATGACATCCACTTTAACGGTTATCCAGGGACCAGTATTATAGTTCTTGGGAAATGTTCCAACCATTATATCTGCCTGAGATTCAGATCTGGTTAGTGTCAGGATATTCCAGGCCCATCGGGTCTAGGAAGAAAAATGAAAGTTTGCAACACAAATCGACGAAATGACGTTGCGAGATTCTCGGGAAATGAGCTACGGTAGCAAGCTCCAAAACATGAGCTGGTTCTGCTACACATATGTGAACACGCTGTCTCAGACAAACATGATCACATGGTAGTCTTACAATAAAACACTACCGAGTTCTGGTAAGGAACCATCATTGAGGATATAGGAATCTTGTGCATGAACTAGTATTTGCACAGCAACTCCTTTTCCTTGAACAAATCAATCAGTGGCTTGGTGTGCTAGGGATACATATGGGATGAAGATGATCAGTCTATCAGACCATAGAATACTTCGCACATGCATGACGGACTTGGGATGATTCCAGAGGAGCAAAAACAAACTTTCTCGAATTCACGACGGCAACTTACATCAAATGCACGTGAATCAAAGGAAGTCACTTCTTTCATCCAAACATATACTTCATGAACGGGGCATGAAGAAAATGCTTACACAAGTTTCCAACACTAGCTTAGTGTTCATCAAAATCATGGAGGAGATAAGGATGTTGTCAATGGGCTCAACAACAATTCATCCGGGTTTCCTTTTAAAAGAAATTCCATAGTTAGGTGAACACGATGATAGCATTGGTCAGACCAAAGATGTAATGGTGTATGCTCGAGGGATCAACCACGAGTAAGACAATATTATGAGCATCGTTGGTTCTGACTTGATTTGAGGATAGCCCACACCCAAATCAAAGGGTTGGACAAGATGATAGGTCCATTAACTGATCACGAGGGTCAGTCGATGAAATATCGATTTTCTTCAACACACACATACAAAGGGTATCCCTTTGAAATGAACTAAGTCAGGTAAGCTTTTATCTTCCAACTCTCCAAGTTGTTGTTTGGCTCAACCAACTAGCTCAGGAATATCCAACACAGATTCTTGGAGAAGGGGTGATTTGTAAGAGAACCAACTTGATCACGAGCTCAACATAGCGGTCAGGTGACAACCTGGTAATACTTCCGAGAAGATATTCGGAAAATCACAAACCACCGATATGTTACTAAGCTCGAGAACAATCTTGCTTTTTAGGGCAAGACGATATGATCAACAGAGCAAGGGTTTGAATAATCCTAACTCACTGATCGAAGAGTGCACCGGAAATAAGGACTAGGTAGCATGAACGGTCTTAGAATGATGATTCAATAACCAACACGCTAAGAATGAAATTATTGTCTTTTAACTACCAAGCAACAAGGTTGCTAGGAGTATTGATCTCACACATCACGATTCACTTGTCGACATTCCGGTTACAATAACACAGGAATCGAGGAATGAACAATGATGGCAAGAAGTATCACTGTACCAATAGTTCATAGGGTGGTGTGCAATTCCTATATCATTCCCGATATAAAGATGGTAATACTCCAAGGTAGAGCAGAGCAAAAGTTGGATTAGCAATTTGATCTGCGGAGCACAACTTCTTTGACCCAACCCTGGATATGGGTCAGGTTCTGGAGTTTGTTTCTCCTAGTCATTCCGCGATAGAATGGCTTGACGGACCACAAGGGTAATAGGCATCGATGAACGAATGCACGCATACTCTTGACTATCAATTGATAGGCGAGGGTCGGAAACAACTAAGATGGGACAACTCAAAAGAACATATGATTTTCTAAGTTGTGGATGCATAGATTAGTATGTAGAACCAAGTTCAACATAATTCTTCTGGATAACCCATGCAGAAAGGTTGAGCTGGCAGAGTCGCAATATAGAATGGAGAACTCACAGAGGGCCTGTTGTGATCTTTTGATCCAACAAACTTCTGCCATAATGGTTCATGGTATTTGGAAGAACGATATACCACGGACCTCGAGGACTAACGCAAAGGTTACTAATAACCTAAGGGAGCTGGCAATTACTATCAACATGATGTAAGTAGGGTGAATCTCGGGTCCAAAACCCAGGAATAGAATACCTACTACTAAGTGGCATCACGGGATGCTTACGAGAATGATGGCCAGAATCATCACACTAGGACACAAATCATGGCTAGACCACTAGATGATCCCCTGAGACACCTAGGGTCATAATAATTATTCCAACATAAAGGTCGAGGCAATAGAATACCTCAACTCAACAATTAGTGTGATTGAGCTGGCATAAAGGAGCATCGAAACCAGAGGGAAAGGATTTTGCAAATGCATCAGACTATTTAGAAACCTGGGATGACTCGGACAGCATAACGACTGTAAATGCTCAGAAAAGATTTGAGACATTCACAAAAATGGTGGCATAACCACTCAGAAGCACAATATCAAGGTTTGGAGATCAACAGTTAACATACAGAAATAGCAGGAACTGAGCTGAGACTTAAATCCAACAATCTATAAGTCTATGGATTAGTAACACGTGATCCTGATAGAAAGATGAGAAGACCTAGTTCCTTAACCCCGTAGGAAAGATAAGATGACTCAGATCAGAAGGGCATAAGGTATAAGGAGTAAAAAGAGCCTTACGTCCCATCCCACAATCAATTCCCTTATATAACTAAAGCATCTCTAGACTCAACTTCGACCAGTTTGGCTTGGTAATCCTACAGGCAGTCAAGCTCTGATACCAACGCTGTCAGGACCCCGACTCAATGCCACATCGATCTAGCATGTAACACCTCATATCACTTTGCGGCCTCACGCACGGTATCCCCACGGGTGTCGCCTTACCTTAGCCCGGGACCGTTTGCGCCTTTTGGCACACGTATATGACAGTGTCGCTAGCATCCATATGATAAGGAGCCCGGGCTGACATGGCTAGTCGTAAACCCAAAGTGGCACAGACTTACAGGGACAGGCATCCATGACCCAGCATCGAACGTGTCGGTCAACAGCGAGTGAAACCAGGCTGTAGCACTGGGCTAGCAGGACTCCGGTGAACCGGGCTGTAGCGGGCTAACAGGACTCCGGTATTCATCGCGTGACATTTCCCCGAAGGGACAGACACAGGAACGAAGAAGGACACATGCCGGCCAGCCTAAGTGTTCCGGAGCAGTAGCAAGCTACCATGGCTCGGTGGAAACACTAGGAGACATTTCCCCGTAAGAGAGGCTACTAAAGATAAACAACTAGATGGTCAGATCCCACACATACCAAGCATTTCAATAGCATACACACAATATGCTCGATATGTGCAAATACAACATGGCATCACAACATGACTCTACGACTCAAGTAATTTATTCAATAGGCTCCGAGGAGCGAGATATTACAAACATGGGTCTCATGACCCAACAATCAGGGCATACAATCAAAGCACAAGCGGAAGCTATCATGTCTGGGTACAGACATCTATAAATGGAAAAAGGCTGAGAAGCCTGACTATCTACCAAATCCTGCTGAGGCACAAGATCGTAGCTGAGGTAACAGGCTAAACGTCGAAGTCCACGCGAAACTACTAGTGAGACCGAAGTCTCTCTGCAAAAACGTAAAATAGGCAAATGTGAGTACAAATGTACCCAGCAAGACTTACATCAGAGCTAACTACATATGCATCATTATCAACAAAGGGGATGGTGGAGTTTAACTGCAGCAAGCCAGCTTTGACTCAGTGGCTAAACTAAACTATGATTGCAAGCAACTCTTCAGGTGGCGCACACAAGTCCACATATTCACCATATCAATACACCACTATGGATCCGCTCCCGTCTCCCTACGAGAACGCCATCCATAGCACTCACGCTTATCTTGCGTATTTTAGAGTATCCACTTTCACTTGTCTATGAACTGATATAAGCAACCCAGAAGTCCTTTTCCGCGGACACGGCTATTCGAATGGATGATGTTAACCCTGCAGGGGTGTACTTCTTCACACACGCTCTCACCACTTACCGCCGTTTACACGACATGTACTCGGCAACCTTCAAGCGGAAGCCCAACGTGGGTGTCGGACACGACCTACCTAATCACCTAAGTCTCTAGTCCAGGGTTATCGCCTATTCGGGTTCCATCCATGAGGAGATCCGGCCGGAGTTTCGCTCACAGCCCCAAACGATGTGAACAGGGTTCCTGAGACACCAAACGGGCGCCCGGTACACCGTGCCACGTGCCTACCGCATCACAGCCCACCCCTACGGTCAGCGCTGCCCACGGCCTCCAGCATACTACAAACACCAGAAACTACTTGCAACTCCTGGACAGAGGACAAGGGTGATCAAGAAGCCGAGAGGGTCCATTGGTTTCGGGCCCAATGCGTGGTAGTAGCTGAATCATGGATCACAAACACAAAACTCAGTTCCTGAGGACGGCTGCAATGAGACAACCCACCATGTACTCCTACATGGCCTCTCACCGCTACCTTTACCAAAACGTGTTCACACACTTAGCTCACACACAGTAGGACATGTTCACACGCCTCTGATTCATCCCCGATGAATCAGACCTGACTCAACTCTAAGCAGTAGCAGGCATGACAAACAAGCAAGAATGAGTAGGCACAACAGGGCTCAAACAACTCCTACCCATGCTAGTGGGTTTCATCTATTTACTGTGGAATGACAGGTCATGCAAAGGATAAAGGGGTTCAGCTACCGCAGCAGGTAACAGTTGAATCGTTGTTGTCCTAATGCAGTAATAGAGAGCAGGAGCAAGAGAGTGGGATTTTATCGGAATGAACAAGGGGGTTTTGCTTGCCTGGCACTTCTGAAGATAACATTGAGTCTTCATCAGTGTCAACGATCACATCATCGGTACAGCGTCTACCGAGGGGGAACAACACCGGCAAACACAGAAGAAACACGATCAATGCAATGCACAATATGATGCATGCTATGACATGGCAATATGAGTGTGTTTTGGGCTAATGCACCTGGCTATGATTTAAATGAAGTTGGTTTGAATACATGATTCAAATTCCAACTCCATGTATGATTATTTAAATGCCCTTTATTTGTTTTGTCCAAAACAGAGGACAAACATTGTTCAAACATGCATGAAAATGGTACAGATGGATTCCTTGAATTTATTTGATAAATTTTCATATATAAAACATTTAATTTGGAGTTACGGTTAATTCTCTATGATTTATTGAAGTTTTAGCTATTTTCTGGAATTTCCTGAATATAATAAAATAAACTAAATCCCAGAAAATGAATATTGCGTCAGCATGACCTCACCCTGACGTCATCAGGTCAACAGGGCGGGTCCAGGTCAAACCTGACGTGTGGGGGCCACACGTCAGTGACACAGGAACTATTCCCGGTCAAACCCAGCGCTGACTGGGGTTTGACCAGGAGTGGGGCCCACTGTTAGTGTCAGCAGGGGGGGTAATTAGTTTAACTAATTCGATTAGTGTTAATCCTAATTAGCTAACAGGGCTGGGCCCACCTGTCATTGAGTCAGGGGCGTCCAACTGGGGTCAAACTCGCCGGACTTGGTCCACGGCTCGTCGCCGGTGAAGCCCGAGACGGCGGAGAGGGTCGGAATTCCTCCTCCGGCGACCAAATGGCCGGCGGAGGGCAGCTACGTGACGCTGAAGATCCCGCGCGTCGAGTGGTGCGGTCAGTTATGCCGGGGGCGACCTATATCGACGGCGGCGAGCTCAAAGGCGGCGGTCGGAGTTCGGCGGGGAGGGGAGAAGGGCTACGGTGCACTAGAGGAGAAGCGGGTGGTGGCTACGAGCTCCTGGTGCTGCGCTGAGCACGACGGTGGGCTCGGGAGCGAGCTGCGGTGGCTGTGGCCACGGCCACGCCATGGCCGGCGGCGAGAAACTCTCGGCCGCGGTGGGAGATGGGGCTAGGGGGCGAGAACGGAGGGGGCGAGCACAGGAGAAGCAGCAGGGGCTCACAGCGGATCCATTCGAGGCGGAGACGAGGCCGGGGGAGCGTCGGAGGCAGCACAGGGTCGCCGGAGATCCGGGCGGCCGAAGATGGGGGAAGACGGCGTGGGCGGCGATGCAGGGCTCCCGGCGTTGCGTAGCTCCATGGAGAGGTCGGGGGCGTCGAGGCGGAGCCTTTGGTCACTCTGGTGGGGTGGAACGACGGTGGTGGCTACGACTGCGACGAGCAGCGGCGACGGCGGGTCTCGGTCGCGTGAGTGAGAGAGCCAGAGAAGAGAGAAGAAGGAACGGGAGAGAGTGAGAGCGGTCCAGGGGGGTGCGTGGCATCCTCAGGGCGACGGGGAGACAGGCAGAGAGGCAGGAGGTGGCCTGGGCGTGTGCCCGCGCGCTCCGGCCACGCGCCTGCGTCCTACTGTCCGAGGAGGAAGACGACAGGGACGGCTGCGGTGGTGGGCTGGGCTGCTACAGTAGAAGGCCACGTAAGTGGGCTACCAGGTGAGCGCCAGGTAGTCCTTCTCTCTCTCTCTCTCTCTTTTATTTTCTGTTTTCTATTTTTCTGCAGATGTTTGGCTTTATTAAAAATACCAGAACCTATTCAAAAATCATGTAACTGCTTGAGAGCACTGTTTGGAATATTTCCAGCAGCCATCATTTTAGTTCATGAATAATTGGACCTTTAGAATAATTTATAGCATTTAAATGCCCAAGTACAAATACTGTATGATTTAATTCAGAGCCCAAAATGTCCTGCAAAAATATAAACCATTTTTGGTAGATGCTTCCACCTCAAACCAGAAATGTAGAACATTTTTAGAGGGCATTTTGAGTTCAATGAAAAAGATTTTATTTTGACCCTAGTTGGATTCATTTGGTGCTAGGGTTTAAACAATCCCCATTTCAAGTTTCTTTAAATTTAAACATGATGCATGGATGCTTATGCAAAGACAAGCAAGGCTGATCTGGGGCTGTGACAGGACCCCCCTATCGCCGTCACTCACTAGGCGACGGTTCAAAATGCCATCGCGGAAACGGGTTAAAACCGTTTGTATAGCACTGACACGTACTACTGTGTGCACGACTATGAACATACAACTAGTATTAAATAGTGGGCACATCATCGACAAATATGAAGAGAGCGGGGCGGAAGAGCGAATGAAGTTGAGCTTGTGTAGAACCAATCAAGATAAAGAAAGACAGGAAAAAAATGTAAATCCAAACAAGGAAAAATGCAAGAGTTTTTCCCAACAATCTAAAATCCCAAATATTTAGCTAAAGATACATTAATACAACTAGCACACAGGTCACCCAACCTAGGGTTTACGTTGCCTCCTCCCACGCAGCCGCTAGGCTGTCTCGTCTCCTGTGGCCTTTGGGCCATGGAGGCGTGATGGATCCCAGTCCTTGCCGGCGGGAGTGCTCCATTTTTAGGTGTTTCTTTGAGTTTTGCTAGCATTTGTCATACTTAGGAAGACATGGCTACGACCGCTCTCTGTAGATGGGATAAGTTTCTCGTCGCCTAGCCCCCGCCCCGATGATGCTTCTAGTGTCACCGGAGGGCGTGTGGAGGTTTGTCTCGGGTGAATCTCGTGGGATTCGGTCCATGTTTGTCTTCGGTGGATCCGCTTGGATCTGATCTTTGTTCGTCTATGTTCATGTGTCTACATGTTGGATCCTTCCAATCTATGTTTCTTTTCATTGGCGACGATTGTTGTTCTGGTGCGCTGGTCCTCTAGGTCTTAGCATGACGACTTCCCGATTGTTTATTGCAACAAGGTTTGCCCCGACTCCAATGATAGAGGCGTGATGACGGCGGTGTGCCTTCGACACGCTCTAGTGCTTGTAGTCGTCGCTGGGTGGTCTATGGACCCCGGATGTAATTTTTACTTCTGGTGTTTTTTTGTACTACCTTGATAGTTAATGAACAGATTGGATGTTTTTTCCTGCAAAAAGATACATTAATCCAACTCAAATCAAAATGCACAAAAATCCCAAAATAATGTTGGGGACCAGTTCGTGGACAAGGATGCATGGAGCCGGCCATCCAACACCATCTGCATACATCCAGGCCCAATTTTTTAAGTCCGCACGTTTAAATAGCTGCATGTATAGTCTAGAATAGTTCAAATGCTCAAATATTACACTCCAACATTGTTGTCCCCCTTAACCGCCAAGAAATGCTCAATCAGATCTTCCTTTAGTTGCTCGTGAGTTGCTCAATGTCGATTTTGTCGATGCATTTGAACAAAACTCTTCGACCGTGGTTGGATTCTGGTCTAGAAGTTCGATAGGATCACCCATGTTCTCAAATTCAAGAGTTGTCGCAACATTCTCACCCTCATCCTCCACGATCATGTTGTGCATGATCATACAACATGTCATCACCTCCCACAAGGTCTTCAGATCCCATTGTTTAGTAGGTCTGCGGACAAATGTGAAACATGCCTGCAGAACTCCAAATGCCCTCTCAACATTCTTTCTAGCCGCTTCTAGTCTTTGGACAAAGTGAGACTTTTTCTGGCAATTGTGTTAGAGATGGTGTTGACAAAGGTAGCCCATGGAGGATAGATATATACCATCAACCAGATAGTAGCCCATGTTGTACTCATGCCCATTGACAGTATAGTGCCAAGGATGAGATTTTGATTCGGTCAGCCTAGCAAACAATGGTGATCGCTACAACACATTGTTGTCATTGTGAGGCCCGAGAATGCCAAATAAAGCGTGCAAAATCCAAAGATCATGTGATGCAACTGCTTCAAGAATGATGGTGGGCTTCTTAACATGACCCTGATATTGCCCCTGTAAAGCTTTCGAGTAGTTCTTCCATTCCTAATGCATACAGTTAAGAGATACGAGCAAACCTGGCCACCCTCTTACTTACGAGATTGCTAAGATCCTCTCGGTGTCTACCATAGTTGGTTCTCTTAGGTACAGAGGTCCAAACACCTCGACCATGGCAGTTGCAAACCTGACCATGTCATCTCCGTATGTGCTCTCAAACACCCGCAAGTACATGTCCCACGAATCAGTGGCAGTGCCATATGCAAGCATTCATAGTGCGGCCTTGCACTTTTGGTAACCAGAGAACTCAATCATTCCCATGTTCCCTCTTCATTATGAAGTAGTCATCAAAGGACCAGATGCCATGGTAGAGACGATCAAAGATGCGCATTCGAAAGCACCGGCAAAAAATGTCGGCAAAGAGGGCACCAGGGGGCAAAGAAGTCATTCGTCAATGTCAAATGGTTGCACGCCCTGTTGCGATTGAGCACTCGATGACCCTTGATCGATCCCTTGCAATTGAGAACACGCTCCTCCGCACGCTCCGCATCCGTAAGCACCGTCTGCATCATTGTTGTCTTACCCGTGTAGTCCTCCTCGTCGAATGAGCCGTTGGATGACTCAACATAATGCTCATATATGTACTCCACATCCGAATGCATTGCTTCAAATAAGAAGGGACAAAAAATAGCTCAGACAATTCACCGAACAATTGCCAGGCATGGTGAGTATTGTAGGAGCGGATGGTACCTACATAGCGGTCGGAGGGGAGGTGTGGAACGGTGGCGGAGGAGAAGCGAATGAAGCCCGGGTGTACCGTTGGAGGTGATGGGCTCGTTGGGTTCTGGCAGGGGTGTGGCGTGGCGGCCGTGGTGGTGGAGCGGCGGCAAAGGCAAGAGAGAGAAGCTGACAGAGAGAAAATGGGAGGATGGAGGCGCGGGATCGTGGGGTTGGGTTGGCCGGAGGCGTTGGAGTCCTACGTGCTGAAGGAAATATGCCCTAGAGGCAATAATAAAGTTATTATTTATTTTCTTATATCATGATAAATGTTTATTATTCATGCTAGAATTGTATTAACCGGAAACATGATACATGTGTGAATACATAGACAAACAGAGTGTCACTAGTATGCCTCTACTTGACTAACTCGTTGAAAGATGGTTATGTTTCCTAGCCATAGACAAAGAGTTGTAATTTGATTAATGGGATCACATCATTAGGAGAATGATGTGATTGACTTGACCCATTCCGTTAGCTTAGCACTTGATCGTTTAGTTTGTTGCTATTGCTTTCTTCATGAATTATACATGTTCCTATGACTATGAGATTATGCAACTCCCGTTTACCGGAGGAACACTTTGTGTGCTACCAAACGTCACAACGTAACTGGGTGATTATAAAGGTGCTCTACGGGTGTCTCCGAAGGTACTTGTTGGTTGTCGTATTTCGAGATTAGGATTTGTCACTCCAATTGTCGAAGAGGTATCTTTGGGCCCACTCAGTAATGCACATCACTTAAGCCTTGCAAGCATTGCAACTAATGAGTTAGTTGCGGGATGATGTGTTACGGAATGAGTAAAGAGACTTGTCGGTAATGAGATTGAACTAGGTATTGAGATACCGACGATCGAATCTCGGGCAAGTAACATACCGATGACAAAGGGAACAACGTATGTTGTTATGCGGTTTGACCGATAAAGATCTTCATAGAATATGTAGGAGCCAATATGAGCATCCAGGTTCCGCTATTGGTTATTGACCAGAGACGTGTCTCGGTCATGTCTACATAGTTCTCGAACCTGTAGGGTCCGCACGCTTAAAGTTCGATGACGGTTATATTATGAGTTTATGTGTTTTGATGTACTGAAGGTAGTTCGGAGTCCCGGATATGATCACAGACATGATGAGGAGTCTCGAAATGGTCGAGACATGAAGATTGATATATTGGACGACTATATTCAGACACCGGAATGGTTCCGGGAGTTATCGGATATATACCAGAGTACAGGGGGGTTACTAGACCCCCCCCCGGAGGTTAATGGGCCTCATGGGCCCAATTGGTGAAAGAGGAGAGGCGGCCAAGGGGCAGCCGCGCGCCCCTCCCCTCCCAAGTCCGAATTGGACTAGGAAGGGGGGCGGCGCTCCCCTTCCTCTTTCTCCCTCTTTCTCCTTCCCTCTCCTCTCCTACTCCAACATGAAAAGGGGGGAGTCCTACTCCCGCTGGGAGTAGGACTCCTCATGGGGCGCTCCAAGGGTGACCGACCCCCTCCCCCTCCTCTACCCCTTTATATACGGGGAGGGAGGCACCCCCTAGAGACACAACAATTGATCCCTTGGATCTCTTAGCCGTGTGCGGTGCCCCCCTCCACCATAATCCACCTCAGTCATATCGTAGCGGTGCTTAGGCGAAGCCCTGCATCGGTAGAACATCATCATTGTCACCACGCCGTCGTGCTGATGGAACTCTCCCTCAAAGCTCGGCTGGATCAGAGTTCGAGGGACGTCATCGAGTTGAACTTGTGCAGAACTCGGAGGTGCCATGTGTTCGGTGCTTGATCGGCCGGATCGTGAAGACGTACGACTACATCAACCACGTTGTGCTAACACTTTCGCTTTCGGTCTACGAGGGTGCGTGGACAACACTCTCCCCTCTCGTTGCTATGCATCACCATGATCTTGCGTGTGCATAGGATTTTTTTTGAAATTACTACATTCACCAACAGTGGCATCCGAGCCTGGTTTTATGTGTTGATGTTATATGCACGAGTAGAACACAGGTGAGTTGTGGGCGATACAAGTCATACTGCTTACCAGCATGTCATACTTTGGTTCGGCGGTATTGTTGGATGAAGCGGCCCTGACCGACATCACGCGTACGCTTACACGAGACTGGTTCTCCCGACGTGCTTTGCACACAGGTGGCTGGCGGGTGTCAGTTTCTCCAACTTTAGTTGAACCGAGTGTGGCTACACCCGGTCCTTGAGAAGGTTAAAACAACAATAACTTGACGAACTATCGTTGTGGTTTTGATGCGTAGGTAAGAACAGTTCTTGCTCAGCCCATAGCAGCCACGTAAAACTTGCAACAACAAAGTAGAGGACGTCTAACTTGTTTTTGCAGGGCATGTTGTGATGTGATATGGTCAAGGCATGATGTTATTTTTTTGTTGTATGAGATGATCATTTTTTGTAACCGAGTTATTGGCAACTGGCAGGAGCCATATGGTTGTCGCTTTATTGTATGCAATGCAATCGCCCTGTAATGCTTTACTCTATCACTAAGCGGTAGCGATAGTCGTAGAAGCATAAGTTGGCGAGACGACAACGATGCTACGATGGAGATCAAAGTGTCGCGCCGGTGACAATGGTGATCATGACGGTGCTTCGGAGATGAAGATCACAAGCCCAAGATGATGATGGCCATATCATATCACTTATATTGATTGCATGTGATGTTTATCTTTTATGCATCTTATCTTGCTTTGGTTGACGGTAGCATTATAAGATGATCTCTCACTAAATTATCAAGGTATAAGTGTTCTCCCTGAGTATGCACCATTGCGAAAGTTCTTCGTGCTGAGACACCACGTGATGATCGGGTGTGATAGGCTCTACGTTCAAATACAACGGGTGCAAAACAGTTGCACACGCGGAATACTTAGGTTAAACTTGACGAGCCTAGCGTATGCAGATATGGCCTCGGAACACTGAGACCCAAAGGTCAAGCGTGAATCATATAGTAGATATGATCAACATAGTGATGTTCACCATTGAAACTACTCCATCTCACATGATGATCGGACATGGTTTAGTTGATCTGGATCACGTGATCACTTAGAGGATTAGAGGGATGTCTATCTAAGTGGGAGTTCTTAAGTAATATGATTAATTAAACTTAAATTTATCATGAACTTAGTACCTGATAGTTTTTTGCTTGTCTATGTTGATTGTAGATAGATGGCTCGTGTTGTTGTTTCGTCGAATTTTAATGCATTCCTTGAGAAAGCAAAGTTGAAAAATGATGGTAGCAATTACATGGACTTGGTCCGTAACTTGAGGATTATCCTCATTGCTGCACAGAAAAATTACATCCTGGAAGCACCACTGGGTGCCAGGCCTGCTGCAGATGCTGCTGATAATGTTAAGAACGTTTGGCAGAGTAAAGCTGATGACTACTCGATAGTTCAGTGTGCCATGCTTTACGGCTTAGAACCGGGACTTCAACGATGTTTTGAACGTCATGGAGCATATGAGATGTTCCAGGAGTTGAAGTTAATATTTCAAGCAAATGCCCAGATTGAGAGATACAAAGTCTCCAATAAGTTCTATAGCTGCAAGATGGAGGAGAATAGTTCTGTCAGTGAACATATACTCCAAATGTCTAGGTATCATAATCACTTGACTCAACTGGGAGTTAATCTTCCTGTTGATAGTGTCATTGACAGAATTCTTCAATTACTGCCACCAAGCTACAAAAACTTTGTGATGAACTATAATATGCAAGGGATGAATAAGACAATTCCCGAGCTCTTCGCGATGCTAAAGGCTGCAAAGGTAGAAATCAAAAAGGAGCATCAAGTGTTGATGGTCAACAAGACCATTAGTTTCATGAAAAAGGGTAAAGGGAAGAATAAGGGGAACTTCAAGAAGAATGGCAAACAAGTTGCTACTCAAGAGAAGAAACCCAAGTCTGGACCTAAGCCTGAAACTGAGTGCTTCTACTACAAACAGACTGGTCACTGGAAGTGGAACTGCCCCAAGTATTTGGCGGATAAGAAGGATGGCAAGGTGAACAAAGGTATATGTGATATACATGTTATTGATGTGTACCTTACTAATGCTCGCAGTAGCACCTGGGTATTTGATACTGGTTCTGTTGCTAATATTTGCAACTCGAAACAGGGACTACAGATTAAGCGAAGATTGGCTAAGGACGAGGTGACGATGCGCGTGGGAAATGGTTCCAAAGTCGATGTGATCGCAGTCGGCACGCTACCTCTACATATACCTTCGGGATTAGTTTTAGACCTGAATAATTATTATTTGGTGCCAGCATTAAGCATGAACATTATATCTGGATCTTGTTTGATGCGAGACGGTTATTCATTTAAATCAGAGAATAATGATTGTTCTATTTATATGAGTAATATCTTTTATGGTCATGTACCCTTGAAGAGTGGTCTATTCTTATTGAATCTCGATAGTAGTGATACACATATTCATAATATTGAAGCCAAAAGATCCAGAGTTGATGATGATAGTGCAACTTATTTGTGGCACTGCCGTTTAAGTCATATTGGTGTAAAGCGCATGAAGAAGCTCCATACTGATGGACTTTTGGAGCCACTTGATTGTGAATCACTTGGTACTTGCGAACCGTGCCTCATGGGCAAGATGACTAAAACGCCGTTCTCCGGAACTATGGAGCGAGCAACATATTTGTTGGAAATCATACATACAGATGTATGTGGTCTGATGAATGTTGAGGCTCGCGACGGGTATCATTATTTTCTCACATTCACAGATGATTTAAGCAGATATGGGTGTATCTACTTAATGAAACATAAGTGTGAAACATTTGAAAAGTTCAAAGAATTTCAGAGTGAAGTTGAAAATCATCGTAACAAGAAAATAAAGTTTCTACGATCTGATCGTGGAGGAGAATATTTGAGTTACGAGTTTGGTCTTCATTTGAAACAATGCAGAATAGTTTCGCAACTCACGCCACCTGGAACACCACAACGTAATGGTGTGTCCGAATGTCGTAATCGTACTTTACTAGATGTGGTGCGATATATGATGTCTCTTACTGATTTATCGCTATCATTTTGGGGTTATGCTTTAGAGACGGCTGCATTCACGTTAAATAGGGCACCATCGAAATCCGTTGAGACGACGCCTTATGAACTATGGTTTGGCAAGAAACCAAAGATGTCATTTCTTAAAGTTTGGGGCTGCGATGCTTATGTGAAAAAACTTCAACCTGATAAGCTCGAACCCAAATCGGAGAAATGTGTCTTCATAGGATACCCAAAGGAAACTGTTGGGTACACCTTCTATCACAGATCTGAAGGCAAAACATTTGTTGCTAAATTTGGATCCTTTCTAGAGAAGGAGTTTCTCTCGAAAGAAGTGAGTGGGAGGAAAGTAGAACTTGATGAGGTAACTATACCTGCTCCCTTACTGGAAAGTAGTTCATCACAGAAACCAGTTCCTGTGACACCTACACCAATTAGTGAGAAAGTTAATGGTGATGATCATGAAACTTCAGATCAAGTTGTTACTAAACCACGTAGGTCAACCAGAGTAAGATCCGCACCAGAGTGGTGTAGTAATCCTGTCCTGGAGGTTATCTTGCTAGACCATGACGAACCTACGAACTATGAAGAAGCGATGGTGAGCCTAGATTCCGCAAAATGGCTCGAGGCCATGAAATCTGAGATGGGATCCATGTATGAGAACAAAGTGTGGACTTTGGTTGACTTGCCCGTTGATCGGCAAGCCATTGAAAATAAATGGATCTTCAAGAAGAAGACTGACGCTGATGGTAATGTTACTGTCTATAAAGCTAGACTTGTTGCAAAAGGTTTTCGACAAGTTCAAGGGATTGACTACGATGAGACTTTCTCACCCGTAGCGATGCTTAAGTCTGTCCGAATCATGTTAGCAATTGTTGCATTTTATGATTATGAAATTTGGCAAATGGATGTCAAAACTGCATTCCTGAATGGATTTCTGGGAGAATAGTTGTATATGATGCAACCGGAAGGTTTTGTCGATCCAAAGGGAGCTAACAAAGTGTGCAAGCTCCAGCGATCCATTTATGGACTGGTGCAAGCCTCTCGGAGTTGGAATAAACGTTTTGATAGTGTGATCAAAGCATATGGTTTTATACAGACTTTTGGAGAAGACTATATTTACAAGAAAGTGAGTGGGAGCTCTGTAGCATTTCTGATATTATATGTGGATGACATATTGTTGATTAGAAATGATATAGAATTTCTGGATAGCATAAAAGGATATTTGAATAATAGTTTTTCAATGTAACACCTCGGTGAAGCTGCTTATATATTGGGCATCAAGATCTATAGAGATAGATCGAGACGCTTAATTGGACTTACACAAAGCACATACCTTGACAAAGTTTTGAAGAAGTTCAAAATGGATCAAGCAAAGAAAGGGTTCTTGCCTGTGTTACAAGGTATGAAGTTGAGTAAGACTCAATGCCCGACCACTGCAGAAGATAGAGAGAAAATGAAAGATGTTCCCTATGCTTCAGCCATAGGCTCTATCATGTATGCAATGCTGTGTACCAGACCTGATGTGTGCCTTGCTATTAGTTTAGCAGGGAGGTACGAAAGTAATCCAGGAGTGGATCATTGGACAGCGGTCATAAACATCTTGAAATACCTGAAAAGGACGAAGGATGTGTTTCTCGTTTATGCAGGTGACAGAGAGCTCGTCGTAAATGGTTACGTCGATGCAAGCTTTGACATTGATCCGGATGATTCTAAATCGCAAAGCGAATACGTATTTTTATTAAATGGTGGAGTTGTCAGTTGGTGCAGTTCTAAACAAAGCGTCGTAGCGGGGTCTACATGTGAAGCGGAGTACATAGCTGCTCCGGAAGCAGCAAATGAAGGAGTTCATATCTGATCTAGGTGTCATACCTAGTGCATCAGGTCCAATGAAAATCTTTTGTGACAATACTGGTGCAATTGCTTTGACAAAGGAATCCAGATTTCACAAGAGAACCAAGCACATCAAGAGGTGCTTCAACTCCATCCGGGATCAAGTCCAGGTGGGAGACATAGAGATTTGCAAGATACATACGGATCTGAATGTTGCTGACCCGTTGACTAAGCCTCTTCCACGAGCAAAACATGATCAACACCAAGGCTCCATGGGTGTTAGAATCATTACTGTGTAATCTAGATTATTGACTCTAGTGCAAGTGGGAGACTGAAGGAAATATGCCCTAGAGGCAATAATAAAGTTATTATTTATTTCCTTATATCATGATAAATGTTTATTATTCATGCTAGAATTGTATTAACCGGAAACATGATACATGTGTGAATACATAGACAAACAGAGTGTCACTAGTATGCCTCTACTTGACTAGCTCGTTGATCAAAGATGGTTATGTTTCCTAGCCATAGACAAAGAGTTGTCAAATGATTAACGGGATCACATCATTAGGAGAATGATGTGATTGACTTGACTCATTCCGTTAGCTTAGCACTTGATCGTTTAGTTTGTTGCTATTGATTTCTTCATGACTTATACATGTTCCTATGACTATGAGATTATGCAACTCCTGTTTACCGGAGGAACACTTTGTGTGCTACCAAATGTCACAACGTAACTAGGTGATTATAAAGGTGCTCTACAGGTGTCTCCGAAGGTACTTGTTGGGTTGGCATATTTCGAGATTAGGATTTGTCACTCCGATTGTCGGAGAGGTATCTCTGGGCCCACTCGGTAATGCACATCACTTAAGCCTCAAGCATTGCAACTAATGAGTTAGTTGCGGGATGATGTGTTACGGAACGAGTAAAGAGACTTGCCGGTAACGAGATTTAACTAGGTATTGAGATACCGACGATCGAATCTCGGGCAAGTAACATACCGATGACACAGGGAACAATGTATGTTGTTATGCGGTTTGACAGATAAAGATCTTCGTAGAATATGTAGGAGCCAATATGAGCATCCAAGTTCCGCTATTGGTTATTGACCGGAGACGTGTCTCGTTCATGTCTACATAGTTCTCGAACCCGTAGGGTCCGCACGCTTAAAGTTCGATGACAGTTATTGTGACGCCCCCGATTTAATCGTACACTAATCATGCACGCAAATGTGTACGATCAAGATCAGGGACTCACGGGAAGATATCACAACACAACTCTACAAATAAAATAAGTCATACAAGCATCATAATACAAGCCAGGGGCCTCGAGGGCTCGAATACAAGTGCTCGATCATAGACGAGTCAGCGGAAGCAACAATATCTGAGTACAGACATAAGTTAAACAAGTGTGCCTTAAGAAGGCTAGCACAAACTGGGATACAGATCGAAAGAGGCGCAGGCCTCCTGCCTGGGATCCTCCTAACTACTCCTGGACGTCGTCAGCGGGCTGCAAGTAGTAGTAGGCACCTCCGGTGTAGTAGGCGTCGTCGTCGACGGTGGAGTCTGACTCCTGGACTCCAGCATCTGGTTGCGACAACCAGGTAGAAGGGAAAGGGGGAAAAGAGGGAGAAAAGCAACCGTGAGTACTCATCCAAAGTACTCGCAAGCAAGGAACTACACTACATATGCATGGATATATGTGTAAGGAGGCCATATCAGTGGACTGAACTGCAGAATGCCAGAATAAGAGGGGGATAGCTAATCCTGTCGAAGACTACGCTTCTGGCAGCCTCCGTCTTGCAGCATATAGAAGAGAGTAGATTGTAGTCCTCCAAGTAGCATCTCCAAGTAGCATCTCCAAGTAGCATCTCCAAGTAGCATCGCATAGCATAAACCTACCCGGCGATCCTCTCCTCGTCGCCCTGCGGAAAAGCGATCACCGGGTTGTCTGTGGAACTTGGAAGGGTGTGTTTTATTAAGTATCCGGTTCTAGTTGTCATAAGGTCAAGGTACAACTCCAAGTCGTCCTGTTACCGAAGATCACGGCTATTCGAATAGATTAACTTCCCTGCAGGGGTGCACCACATAACCCAACACGCTCGATCCCATTTGGCCGGACACACTTTCCTGGGTCATGCCCGGCCTCGGAAGATCAACACGTCGCAGCCCCACCTAG
>NC_041390.1:423485070-423492296 GCF_002162155.2 Triticum dicoccoides | reverse complement strand
TTCGGTCGCCCAGGGGGTTATGGGGGAGGGGGGAACCGGGGTGGGCCGGCCTGGCCGGTTGGGACGTGGGGCGGCCTGGTGCGGAGGCCAGCTGGGCCGCTCGGCCCAGCGTGGGGGGGGGGTGTTTCTATTTTTATGTTTTTTTTAGCTTTGTTTTCTGTTTTCTTTTCTTTATCTATTTTCTTTTCTATTTTATTCTTTTAACTTTTGTTTTATAAAATATAAATACAACTCCTAAATTAATGTTATAATTTATTCTACTGCCCCAAAAAGTTTGACACCTAATAAAAATAGTTTGCATTATTATTAATTATAAAAGGCATTTAATTAATTGTCACAACTGCTGTTTTAATTACTCTAGAGCCTTTAACATATTATAAAATTGTGGTTTCCCCACAATAATTACCTGTGCATTATTTTGTTCACTCCGAACATTTTAGTTTTAAAATTTGAAGACTTTTATTGTTTGCCTGATTTTGAACTTGAATTTGAATCAGTTTCGAACTAACTCGAGATTAGCAACTATAATTGAGGTGACGTGGCATCATTAGCAGAGGAGCACTGTAGCTTAATTACCCGGGCGTCACAATTCTCCTCCACTACAAGAAATCTCGTCCCGAGATTTAAGAGGGGAAGTGCGGGGAAGGGATTAGGTTGCGAAATTCTAACGGGTCTTGTTGGTCTTGGCTACTCTTCTCGAGGAGGTCGATCCATTACATGGTTGTCTTCACTTCTCTGCTTCAGGTCATCATGGTGATGTCGTTCTTTTCTCGGGAACTCCAACGTACTTACGAATAGGTAAGGGGGCAGCTCGGCTACGACAGAATGCTTATGAGGGAAACAATCTGGGGGTTAACCCATGAATGAGCATAAGATTATCTCTTGAGTCGAACATATCGAATACATCAAGAGTAAGGTACGAAGGTACAATAAGAGGTTCCAAGTGGATAGATAGTTGCTCGAAGTCTGAACCAGAGTGAGAAAGGGTTTCAGAGCAGCGAGAGTAAGTATTGCGTCTGATACCAGAATAGAGCATTAGGAAGGTGGCCCGTGAATTAAATACGAAGCCAAGCGCGAGGAATAACTTCGACAATAGGGTGTATAGGAGAGTCAGGTTTCGATCCTGTGGAACTGTGGGTTGTGGGCCCACCATGTGGGTTAGAAGTAGGAAGGGCGGAGACGTCTTGCGTGATCATGCAAGCAAGGCATGTCAGGGGGTAGCCTGTCGATTATGTCGGCGACAACGTCGATACCAAGGGCGAGGGACGAAGAGAACTATTTTCCTGCTCGTTGAACGAGGCGGACCAATAGGCAAAGTTCTCGTCCATCGGCGGTTACCGGAAGTCATCAACAGTAGTAACAAGGTCTTACTGACAGAGTTGCACATCGAGGTGTTTGCACAAGCAGTGGATTATTATTGCTTATATCATATAGATCATAGAAAAGGTTTAAACAAACCAATGGAAGGAAAATATGATCATCAGATTAAACAGAACAATGGAAAGGAAAATATGTTTAAACACATATTTCGAGGGTATATCCTTCCCAAGGACAAGCAGAGCAAGATATCCATGACAGGATATAAAGTAGAAAACCATTTAGGTAAGGGGGGAGGAATCTCATGATATTACTCATACAACGGTGTTAGGATAATTGATAATTAAAATATAGCATCGTGCTTCAAACGTGCCTGTTGAAAATCGGAGTACCATTGACATGCTTCGAGATAGCAGTGACATGGTCTTCAGGTGAAGATCAGACTTTGGAAACACGAAGGATCCATCAGGAACAACTTGTAGAATAAGTCTTACAATTTCCTCATGGGTGAATGGATAACCTTGCTGAAAAGGAATCTATAATGATAGGTCCTCCAGCCGGGGGGGGGGGTGCTAGGCATGACATCATGTTACTGGGTCATCAAAGGATCAATATCATAACTCTTGGAAAGTTGTCCCATCCATCATATCTGACCGAGATTCATATCCAATTGGTGTCATGATACCTCAGACTCAAGGGGTCCGAGAGGAAAAGGTGCAACACAAATCGACAAAATGACATTGCAAGATTCTCGGGAAATGAACTATGGGAGCGGGTTTCTGAAGCAATAGTTCATCATTAAACCAAGGAGGGGATGAGGAGGTGGCTGATGGGCTCAGCGACAATTCATCGAGAATTCCAAATGGATGGATTTCCATGATAATGTGAACAAGAGGATGACATTTGTTAGATCAAATGATATAATGGGACATGCTCGAGGAAAACATACATAATTAAACATTGGTTGAACGGTGCACCCGAAATATGGGTTGGGTTGCACGGTCGATGTTAGAATGGTGATTCAATTATCGAAAGACTTAGAATGAACTATCGCCCATTCACTTCAAAGCAATAGGGTTGCTAGAAGTTTTGATTTCACAAGTCATAGCTCCATTGTCGGTATTCCGGTTGAAAACAATACGGGGACCAAGGAATGAACGAAGATGGCAAGAAGTATTAAGATATCAAGAATTATTAAGAGGTGGTGAAATTCTCACCACATTCTTGACAAAAGTGATGGTAATACTTCCGAGGTAAGGAAGATCAACTGCTGGGTAGCAGTGACCTCAAGGTTTACACAAAACGCGAACAAGTTGTGTTGAACGGAAGGCAATAAAGTGGTCGATGAGAACAGGAATCATTGAGGGGCAAGGATGGTATTACCCATCATGAATTTAATTTGAATTCCTGGAAGAGCTCATAAGGTTGATGATGATCACGACACAATTGTCGAGAGATTTCATGCAGATGTAGTCAATCAGCGACGACATCAAGTCAAAGGAATGATGAAGCAAGAGGTTATTGGAACCACAGTTACGACACAAACTCGAACTCAAGCTTGTTGTTTAAGGTGAAAGGGTATGACGATGAGGATCGACGTAAGGTTAGTTCATCGTCGAAAATTGGTGCTCCGAGAATAAGGACCATGTAGCACAGTTAGAATCGTCACGACAATGATATAGCCAAACAGGCTAGGAATGGCGTGATCGGGTACAAACTCGTATTTATAGAAGCTTACTAAAGAGTTGTTGAACCGTAGAGCAGACTCGGTTCAGTTATCGGTGTCTTTGAGTGTTTAATAACTCAGAGCCCGTGAAAAATGGGAATCAGTGGTAAGGTAGCACTTGATGAAGAACTTATAAGAAGTTATGCAGTACCATGATAATCTCGAGATACCAGGGGGGTAATACTGAACACAAGATCAAAGTAAAGGTCGGACTGGTGTATTGATCCATAGAAGACAATTGTTTTAACTTGTCCGAGAAATGGAATCAAAGAAGAACAATCATGGTCGGAACCACGGTTGCGTAGGATCAATTCACAGATACCATATGTTAGTTATCAAGGAAATAGTTATTATTACAAGAAGCTTCCATGATAGGATATACATCGCGTCCATGGGCATGAACACAAGTTCAAGGTCGACTCCCACTTCTCCGATGCATAGGTTTTCATTCACTTCTCACGTTCGATGAAGTTGCAGTGTTGAAATTTTATCTGGCGAAGCACCAGAAGAGTATTATTCGTGAAAACTTTCGAGTTCACACATATCAAGGAAGGCATAGGTTCAACCCATCGTGGCATCTTAGAATCATATACCAGAATCTTTAGAAGTAATTAACTCAAGCTCGAAGGCAGAGCATGGTTGAGAAAGCAGAGGATACAATTTACCAAGGCATTATATACCCATGGAAAGGCTCTCAAGGTTATTCAATATGAAGGACACTGTCGGATAAAATCCAACAAAGGAACCGATGGTCCACAAGGGATCTGAGGTGAGCACCGGTACTCAACCAGAGGAAGAAGAATGCATGGGCATCATATTATAGAACATCGGAATGATTCGATGCTTAGATAATAAAGGAATTTCGATTTCCAAAACAAAGGATCAGAAGCAGTTGCTCTGATCAAGGATGGGTAAGTTGGATATACCAGAGGCACAATTGACGACAAATAGTTTGGTCGAGAACCAGCTCATGTTCAAAAATGATGTCTGAGCCGGAAGGATAATTTAGAAGGGTTGATAGATGATTGTGTGCATTCGCACACATGCTGAATCAATAGGATCAAAATGACGATGCCTAAGGATACTAACGAATATTGCCAGACATATGGAAAGCATCCATAATGCAAGCAGACAAGTATTGCAGAGCAATAAGCTATTAAGGATTTTTGGAGGATCAAATAGTATTTCGAAGACCATTGTGAAACACATGAACAACTAGGGGATGAGCGGATACTCGATAAGTGCGAGAATTATCCATAGGGGTATTCAGGTGACAAGGAACAGCAAGGCGATAAGCTCAAAGGATTATCGAGACAACGACGAGTGTTTCGAGGTATCTGGTAATAACAAGACCAACTGGGGATGAATGTAAGAATAACAACTGCAAGTAGTTATCCATAAGGGTTGACGGTGGAAGGGGAATTGCAAATGCGATGAACATAAGTTCTCGGGTTAAAAACAGAGAGTATCTTCAGGGTCTTCACGTGCCGCAGACGATCATCATTAATAAGGGGCTCTCCGGGTGAAAGTGATAACGAGATCCTAATGTTAGATTTAGCAAAAATCATTTAACCCAAATAGAAGAGAAATAAGAGTCCCAGAGTATAGGTCGAGGAATAAAAGATCCTAATACCACCCAATGGCGACGTGGGCCCGTAAGGCTCACAGCCATGTTAGTAAAAGTTTTATAGTGACTAGACTCGACTTCGGCCAAGGAGTGTGGAAGGGGGATTCCTACAGGCAGTCGGCTCTGATACCAACTTGTGACGCTCCCGATTTAATCGTACACTAATCATGCACGCAAATGTGTACGATCAAGATCAGGGACTCACGGGAAGATATCACAACACAACTCTACAAATAAAATAAGTCATACAAGCATCATAATACAAGCCAGGGGCCTCGAGGGCTCGAATACAAGTGCTCGATCATAGACGAGTCAGCGGAAGCAACAATATCTGAGTACAGACATAAGTTAAACAAGTGTGCCTTAAGAAGGCTAGCACAAACTGGGATACAGATCGAAAGAGGCGCAGGCCTCCTGCCTGGGATCCTCCTAACTACTCCTGGACGTCGTCAGCGGGCTGCAAGTAGTAGTAGGCACCTCCGGTGTAGTAGGCGTCGTCGTCGACGGTGGAGTCTGACTCCTGGACTCCAGCATCTGGTTGCGACAACCAGGTAGAAGGGAAAGGGGGAAAAGAGGGAGAAAAGCAACCGTGAGTACTCATCCAAAGTACTCGCAAGCAAGGAACTACACTACATATGCATGGATATATGTGTAAGGAGGCCATATCAGTGGACTGAACTGCAGAATGCCAGAATAAGAGGGGGATAGCTAATCCTGTCGAAGACTACGCTTCTGGCAGCCTCCGTCTTGCAGCATATAGAAGAGAGTAGATTGTAGTCCTCCAAGTAGCATCTCCAAGTAGCATCTCCAAGTAGCATCTCCAAGTAGCATCGCATAGCATAAACCTACCCGGCGATCCTCTCCTCGTCGCCCTGCGGAAAAGCGATCACCGGGTTGTCTGTGGAACTTGGAAGGGTGTGTTTTATTAAGTATCCGGTTCTAGTTGTCATAAGGTCAAGGTACAACTCCAAGTCGTCCTGTTACCGAAGATCACGGCTATTCGAATAGATTAACTTCCCTGCAGGGGTGCACCACATAACCCAACACGCTCGATCCCATTTGGCCGGACACACTTTCCTGGGTCATGCCCGGCCTCGGAAGATCAACACGTCGCAGCCCCACCTAGGCAAAACAGAGAGGCCAGCACGCCGGTCTAAACCTAAGCGCGCAGGGGTCTGGGCCCATCGCCCTGAGCACACCTGCACGTTGAGTGGGCGGCCGGAAGCAGACCTAGCCTAGTGGCGTTCCAGTCCAATCCGGCGCGCGCCGCTCCGTCGCTGACGTCTGAAGTGCTTCAGCTGATACCACGACGTCGGGATACCCATAACTACTCCCACGTAGATGGTTAGTGCGTATAGGCTCGTAGCCGACTCAGATCAAATACCAAGATCTTGTTAAGCGTGTTAAGTATCCGCGAACGCCGAACAGGGCCAGGCCCACCTGTCTCCTAGGTGGTCTCAACCTGCCCTGTCGCTCCGCCACAAAGCAACAGTCGAGGGCCGTCGGGAACCCAGGCCCACCTCTACCGGGATGGAGCCACCTGTCCTTTCAGCCCCCTCGTCAGAATCACTTGCGGGTACTCAATGAGCTGACCCGACTTTAGTCACCATCAGTATAGTATGTATGTATGTATAGTAATATACCCGTGATCACCTCCCAAGTGATCACGGCCCGATAGTATAGCAAGGCAGACTGACAAGAATGTAGGGCCAATGATGATAAACTAGCATCCTATACTAAGCATTTAGGATTGCAGGTAAGGTATCAACAGATGTAGCGACAATGTCAGGCTATGCATCAGAATAGGATTAACGAAAGCAGTAACATGCTACACTACTCTAATGCAAGCAGTATAGAGGAGAATAGGCGATATCTGGTGATCAAGGGGGGGGGCTTGCCTGGTTGCTCTGGCAAGAGAGAGGGGTCGTCAACTCCGTAGTCGTACTGGGTAGCAGCGGCGTCGGTCTCGTAGTCTACCGGAGATAAGAGGGGGAAGAAACAATGAATACAATGCAAACATAAACACGACGATGCGTGACGTGACAATGAGCGGTGCTAGGTGTGCCCTAACGTGGTATGAGGTGGTACCGATTAAGGGGGGAAACATCCGGGAAGTATTCCCGGTGTTTCGCGTTTTCGGGCAGAGGAGCCGGAGGGGGAAAGTTGCGAGTTCGATAGGTTAGGGGTGTGTGGCGGACGAACGGACCGCGTATCCGGAATCGTCTCTTCGTTCTGAGCAACTTTCATGTTGAAAATATTTTAATCCGAGTTACGGATTAAAAGATATGATTTTTAAAAGATTTTAACAAATTTGGATTTTAATTATTTATTTAATTAATTCGAAAAAATGTATTTATGACGTCAGCATGATGTCATGCTGACGTCAGCAGTCAACAGGGGTTGACTGAGTCAACCCTGACAGGTGGGTCCCGTTCGTCATACACTGTTAACTAATTAACCTAATTAATTTTAATTAACAGTAGTTAATTAGGTTAATTAGTTATTAGGTTAATTAACCAGGATTAATTAACTTAATTAATTACTTGATTAATTAGT
>NC_041390.1:423434817-423483941 GCF_002162155.2 Triticum dicoccoides | reverse complement strand
CGGGCTAGGGTTCGGTCGCCCAGGGGGTTATGGGGGGGGGAACCGGGGTGGGCCGGCCTGGCCGGTTGGGACGTGGGGCGGCCTGGTGCGGAGGCCAGCTGGGCCGCTCGGCCCAGCGTGGGGGGGGTGTTTCTATTTTTATGTTTTTTTAGCTTTGTTTTCTGTTTTCTTTTCTTTATCTATTTTCTTTTCTATTTTATTCTTTTAACTTTTGTTTTATAAAATATAAATACAACTCCTAAATTAATGTTATAATTTATTCTACTGCCCCAAAAAGTTTGACACCTAATAAAAATAGTTTGCATTATTATTAATTATAAAAGGCATTTAATTAATTGTCACATCTGCTGTTTTAATTACTCTAGAGCCTTTAACATATTATAAAATTGTGGTTTCCCCACAATAATTACCTGTGCATTATTTTGTTCACTCCGAACATTTTAGTTTTAAAATTTGAAGACTTTTATTGTTTGCCTGATTTTGAACTTGAATTTGAATCGGTTTCGAACTAACTCGAGATTAGCAACTATAATTGAGGTGACGTGGCATCATTAGCAGAGGAGCACTGTAGCTTAATTACCCGGGCGTCACAGTTATATTATGAGTTTATGTGTTTTGATGTACCGAAGGTAGTTCGGAGTCCCGGATGTGATCACGGACATGACGAGGAGTCTAGAAACGGTCGAGACATGAAGATTGATATATTGGACGACTATATTCGGACACCGAAATGGTTCCGGGGGTTATCGGATATATACCGGAGTACCGGGGGGTTACCGGAACCCCCCGGAGGATTAATGGGCCTCATGGGCCCAATTGGTGAAAGAGAAGAGTCGGCCAAGGGGCAGGCGCGCGCCCCTCCCCTCCCAAGTCCGAATTGGACTAGGAAGTGGGGCGGCGCCCCCCCTTTTCTTTCTCCCTCTTTCTCCTTCCCTCTCCTCTCCTACTCCAACATGAAAAGGGGGGAGTCCTACTCCCATCGGGAGTAGGACTCCTCATGGGGCGTGCCAAGGGTGGCCAGCCCCCTCCCCCTCCTCTACTCCTTTATATACGGGGAGGGAGGCACCCCCTAGAGGCACAACAATTGATCCCTTGGATCTCTTAGCCGTGTGCGGTGCCCCCCTCCACCATAATCCACCCCGGTCATATCATAGCGGTGTTTAGGCGAAGCCCTGCGTCGGTAGAACATCATCATCGTCACCACGCCGTCGTGCTGATGGAACTCTCCCTCAAAGCTCGGCTGGATCGGAGTTCGAGGAACGTCATCAAGTTAAACGTGTGCAGAACTCGGAGGTGTCGTGCGTTCGGTGCTTGATCGGTCGGATCGTGAAGACGTATGACTACATCAACCGCGTTGTGCTAATGCTTCCGCTTTCGGTCTACGAGGGTACGTGGACAACACTCTCCCCTCTCGTTGCTATGCATCACCATGATCTTGCGTGTGCGTAGGATTTTTTTTGAAATTACTACGTTCCCCAACACGTGGTTGTTGTCTGGACTCCCGCAAAGCTCTTGGTTTATCTCAAGCTTGTCGAAAAAAGTACGTCTGGACCGCTCGACGGACTGATACATGCCCGCGTTGGACGGCTAAACACGCCTGAACCGACGGTTGCAGGCTGTTTGATGGTTCGCTTTGGAGATGCCCTAAAAGCGTCGCCTTCTCTTCTCTTTCGTGCATAGATCAACCGATATATCGTGACATACTAGGTATTTTACATATCACACGTTTTGTACGAGACACGACTATAGCGCGTCATTACTTCTCACGCCAAACAATAGCAACCGCTCGATGCGACAATCCCGTAATCACGCCTCACCCCTCTCTGTACATATATTCATCGAACCGTCGTCTTCCATCTCTCGCCACAATCCTTCTCCTCGTTAGTGTTATTTTCGCCTTTCGCCCCCTCCACCTTATCTTCTTCGACGACTTCAAGATCGATTGTCACTTCCAGTTGGCGGAGTGCCGCCGTGATGCCAAGGCGGCACCGCCCCGCTGTGGCTCGCACTTCCACCCCCATGGTTGCATCTTATGCCCCCTCTTTTTTGGGAAAGAAAAACAAAATTTTGACCTTTCTTATTGTTGATTGATGTGCAGGATGGTCGAAAATCTAGCGGAAATTGCCAAATCGGCCAGAGCAAGAGGCGTGGCAATCGTCGGAGCGCCCGCTCCAAGCAACCTTCCACCCCCATGGTTTGCATCTTGTGCCCCTTGTTTTTGAGGAAAGAAATTCACATTTTTGCCCCTTGTTATTGTTGATTGATGGTTTGGTGTGCAGGAGGGGCTAAAACCTAGGAAAAATTGCCAAATCGGCCAGAGCGAGGGGCGTGGCAACCATCGGGCCGCCGGATCCAAGCAAGCGACGGCCGAGATCTCCCCAGGGTGCTGCGTGCACTGCCCCGCGGCGGCGGCGGCTCCGGCTCGGACGCAAGGCCGCCCAAAAGCGGAGCAGGATCGCCCCCGACGCGTCCGTGGGCAAAATTGGCAGGCCGCGCCCGCGCCGAAGTGGCCCAAACCCCCCCATAAATCGCCCGCCGATTCCAAACACCGCTCCACTCCACCACCCCCTCGCAAGGCCGAGCCACAGAGAGCCGCACCGAAATCGCGTCTCGTCGTGCAAAGGGAGCGGGGGGTTGGGAGCGGGACAAATCTCCCTCGTCAGCACCTCCACCACCACCGTCCACCGCCACCCCGCTCTCGCCCCCTCCAGCCTCGCCCCTCGCGTGGGAGGGACGCCGTGTCCTCCTGCCCCCACCGCGCCGCGCGGGGAAACCCTAGCGGCTGCAGATCTCCGGGCAGGCGCCCCGATCCGGGCGGCCCGCGCCCCGATTCGGCCCTCCCGGCGCCTCAAATGGCGGCGGACGGGGCGGACAGCGACCTTGAGGAGCAACTCAAGGATGTCGGCGCCCGCCTGCAGGAGGCGCCCGACGACTCCGACGGCCTGCTCAAGCTCCTCTACGTGAGCCTTCTCTCTCAACTTTGTGTGTTTATCTTATTTGGTTTTCTGTGTCCGTTACGGCTGCCTGTAGGGTTTGTCGTCGTGGTTGTATCTATGGCTTTCGGATGATTGTAATAAGCTTTATGTTTACCTAGTCGTTGCTTCTCTTGATTTTGTCTAATTCTTGGTCCTGGCATAAAAGGAGAGTGTTTTCAGTCATTGGTAGAGCGTCATCTATTGTTGGGTACTTATATGTACATGATTATGTATCTATTGTTAGATAGAGGTGTTAGCTTCCTTGAAATACACCCTGCTCTTCAGAATTGGAGTAACTGCCGAGTCTGATTATGTCAGCGGCCATTATAGCTTAAACTTGCTCATGTGATTTAACAAGTTGATCTTTTTCTATATGCAGGACATCGAGAAATATCTGTTGAGAGTGGAGCAATCACCTGCAGCAAGCACATTTGCTGCTGTTCGCCCAGCAATGGATGCCCTGATCAAGAACGAACTTTTGACTCACCCTAATGCCGAGGTCAAACTTGCTATAGCATCTTGTATATCTGAGGTTACAAGGATCACTGCACCCGAGGCTCCGTATGATGACAATATTATGAGGGTACTGTGTCTTTCCTGATTATAAGATTTATTTATTCTCTACCCTGTATCCTGACCTGTGCTGTCTACTTTGTCAGGATTTGTTTTCCATAATTGTGGGGACTTTTCAGAATTTAGATGATATTGAGAGCCCGTCCTTTGCAAGGAGGATTTCAATTCTCGAGACTGTGGCAAAGGTCCGGTCGTGTGTGGTCATGTTAGACCTTGAGTTGGATGATCTGATTCTGCAGATGTTTAACCATTTTTTCACAACTGTGACGTAAGAAGCCACTTCTCGTTATTCACCTTAAGTTTATCTATTACTACTTCTTGCTAGTTTCTGGGTATGTTTACTAAGTTTTGCTAAGCTATGTTGCTATTCTCCTGACATGTCTAAGGTGTTATTTTACTTGCCTAAAATGTTTTTTCTTTTCTTGTTATGTGTTCTTAATGGACAAATTCTTAGATAATATGCTGTACCTGCTATGTACCCTTTTTCTTAACAATCTAGTAGAATTATCAGATCCTGGTATCTTATTCAATGTTTTTGCTAAAAGAAGATTATAACTTTATTTATTTAAACTCATTAAACTCACACCAAGCTGCCAATATTATAGCGGTTGTTGCTTTGCAAGTTGCTAGCATTGCCTTTTTATGTTGGAAAATGCTGCATTCCCCTTCCTGGTAATTGTAATAATTGTTAAAAGAGATGCACTTTCTTTTACATTGATATGTTTGTTCAATTAAATTAACATGATGATGGTACGTGAGACATTATCATTTTAGATGTACCCACCGTATTTTTCTGGACTGATTCTAATGGAAATTACCTTTTGTCATCCTGTGTTCAGATCAAACCAACCAGAAATTGTCATATCATCTATGGTAACAACAATGAAACTTGTAATAGATGAGAGTGAAGAAATACAGACAGCGCTTGCATCGTATCTTCTTCAAAAGGCTAGAAATGAGGAGAGGGTATATCATTTCAACTTTCTTCATGCCGATAATATGGATTTACCTTGCCCAAGCAAGGAGGGAGGTTCACATATACTAATTTTTTTTGTTTTTTGTTCCCAGGAAACGTCTCCAGCATCTTTTGAACTTGCAGAGAAGGTGATCAGCTCATGTGAAGATGGGAAGCTAAAACCAATATTCCTGCAGTTACTTCAAGTTCAAGGCACTCCCTTGGATGACTACAGCAAAATTGTCACGCTGGTTTGTGAAGGTGATAAGGTTGTCAGGGAAGACAACAATGTTGATCCTTCTGGAAAGGACACGGTCAGTAATATTACTTGCATGTCGTAACTATTATTATAGGTGTAAATCATCATGCTTATAATAATATCTTAGTATGTTGTCTGATGTGTCTGTAATTCATAAATGCTCTCAGTTCTCTTGAATAGACTGAGAGGGGTCACATGGATGATGAAACTGTGATTTGTTTTAGCATGTACGATGAATTTAACAGCCTGATCTGAGTAATACTTAACAAATAATTCATTTGATCCCTGAAAAGGATAATATGTTGGCTGTATGGTGTTTGTGTGGATGCACCTGTTCATACCTTTGAGTTTTCACATTCAGGTGGATGATGGCAAACTTTCGGAAAGGACTATTTCTGATGAACTGCCTCAGGTATGTTTCTATACCCATGGAAGGGGATCCCTTGTTGAAATGATTGATAGTACAGCAACACATCTCTATTTCCAGGAATCTTCAAAACTGGAGCAAGATGGTACTCCGACTACTGCTATTAGTAGTGGTGCAACTCTGGTTGATCATGGTGAGGCTAATCAAGGACCATTTTCTCCAAAAGGACAAGCGTCTCCAAAGGGATCAGCGTCTCCAAAGGGATCAGCGTCTCCAAAGGGACCAGTGTCTCCAAAAGGACCGGTGTCACCAAAAGGATCAGCGTCACCAAAAGGGAAGCCTGAACAGCCTGAAGACACAAAAGATGCTGATCAGTTGAAATCTGCTAATGATGGTGTAGAACCTGTTGATGCAAAGCCCAAGAAGCCATCTGATCTTGATTCAGACAAAGACCTGAAGCTCAAACCCTGCAAGTCTGTGGCTACTCCACACTCTAATGTTGATGTTGACAAAGAAGCTCATGTAGTATCTGGAGAGTTATCTGCAGACAAGAAGGTAGTCAATGGAGTGGCTGATAATGTACCAAAGCGTGCTGATACCACACCCGATGTAGTTAAGCCAAAACGAGGCCGACCTCCTGGACCAAAGTCATCAGAGAAAAAGGCTGCTAGAAATAACCAATCTTCAGATTTAGATTTGAAGAAGGCTGAGGAGGCTATGGATTCAACTGGGAAGTTAACAAAGCGATCAGCTAAGGATGATATCAAAGCTTCCACAAAAAAGACTGGTGAAGGAGAATCATCAAAGAAGCAGCAAAAACCCAGTTTGAAACAGCACAAGGAAGAAGTCCTCTCTGAGGAGGACACCACCAAGGATATGACTCTAAAGGTTATTTTCTTACCAGTTGTTGATTTTTGTACACATATTCACGGCGTCTGCTGTTAACAGTTCTTTGCCTGCATTATCCGATCTTTATAAATTTCTGTGAATTTATATTTTTGTGTATCCTGCAACTTTAATTTCATGTATGTTCCTCAAAACTGTCCTTTACTAATATAATTAAATTACCTGTACTTAAGTTAATGCTAGTATATCATATCAGTAATTTGTTGTGGTTCAATGGCTGATATGATATGCTCTCTTTGCTGGAAGTTCTAATCTAGAGCTCAGTGGCATGAGAAATCAGCAATTCATATGACTCTTCAACTTGAATTTAGTAAATGTGATATCATACTTTAGTTGTTCATAACAGTCTGATTCATATACCAATTGTTTCATTGCAATACAGGAAATGGTCTCTCCGAAGTCTCTGACCAAGGGGTCAGGTAGAACCAAGGGTCAAAGTGGGGAGAATAATGTGGTGAAGAGGAAGCGTGAACAAGATACTGAAGAGGTATTCATTCTTAGTCACATGTGCAAATGGAACTATCATAATCCACCGCAATTCCAAACACAGCTTATGTTTGTTTTATCCAAATGATATGATACTTAAACCTTTTACGCTCTTGTTAGACTCCTCGCTCAAGGAAGGACAAAGGTCTGGATGGAAGTCTAGTTGGTTCAAGGATCAAAGTATGGTGGCCAGACGATGAGATGTAAGTGGGGGTGAATATTGCATGCGTCTGGAATGTAGCCTGTCCTTAAGATGATCAATTCCTGGATTCTCCAATTGTAGAAGGCTTAGTCGTTGTTACTAGTACACTGTTAACCTAAATGAAATAGTTGTAGAGATACTACATGCCATTATTAGCTCAGTTCTTATGACTACAGTATGCCTTGTTATGTTGAACACTTCTAAATCTACAGCATAGATGCTTCGACTTCCTTTCATCAAATGACACATAAATTAATATTCTCGTTCAGATTTTGGAAAGTCTGTTTGCTGTTTAAACTTGAGCCATCTCGGCTCGTTGTTGATGGATCTACCTGGCTGATGCATTTTGGTGCCCTGCTATTTTGCTATTCATTTTAGATTAGGTTTTGAAAGCCTTTATTTATATTTGCAGGTTTTACAAGGGTGTTGTTGACTCATTTGATACCCATTCCAAAAGGCACAAGGTCAGTACACTGTTTTATCTCCCTGCAGTGGCTATTTGGTTTACATGGAGCACTAATTTTGATTCAAAGTCCATTGTTCAATTTCTTTTTTCCTTTTCTCTTTTGGCTCTCGTGCTTTTTGGAGCATAGGTTGCATATGATGATGGAGATGTAGAGGTACTGCTGCTTAGGGATGAAAAATGGGATTTCATCAGTGAGGTATGCACATGTTATTCACCTCATGATAATGTTAGGACAATGTTTTATTCCCTTGTTTCTGAGTAACTGTTATTTTTGCAGGAAGAAGGCAAAACTCCTGATGTACCATCTGAGTAAGTAAAATCATTTTCATCATTCTTGTATACCTGCAGCTTCCAAATTGCCTGTCTAATTTGCCAGTAGCTAAATTGATTCATGCAATCCTATTGTATTGAGAACCAATATGCACAAGTGCACTTAAAGCGGCTAATAACTCAAACCTGACAGGGTCACTATTGTAGGCGTTGATGTCACTATGTTGAGAATACTGCTCATATGCATAATTTCATTAAATCTAACCAAGCTTCGCGGGCATGGTGCAAGTTCTTATATTCACTTATATAGAACCTGATTCCTGTCTATCGTGTCTATCAATGCTGAGCATTTGTTATTCTGTGTTGATTTGATAGTATCACTCCAGTGCTAGCGGACTTCGCGAAGTCGACTAACAATACAGTGTATAGTGGATGCGGTACTGGCAGCATGATAATCAGATTACAAATCTTCCATTGTGGAATTGCTATCGATTCCAGTAAAATCTTAAACAATCAGGGAAAGTTTTGTCCTTGGCCAATTGAAACCACAAACCTAGCTCACCTTACTAACGGCCAGTGGCCCCAGTTCTGAGCACTGTTAATTTTGATGTGTTTGACCAAAGCTAGATATGTTGTTGTGCACTGCCCTAATCCCAAGGAGGTCATTTGTTAAATTCGTGTTACTGATTTCTCCAAGCAGGCGCCGTGGCCGAAAAGGGAGAGGAATCACGCTGCTGCCAGTGAAGGAAGAGAAAATAGAAACACCTAAAAGGTTAGTAATGGACACATATAGAAGAAGCCTTATTTCTGAGACTTGTTTGTGTAGAGCTCATCTGAGACATGTTTTTCTCATGGTGGCAGTGACGGAGTGGAGCTTCCAAAGAAAAGGGGCCGTCCGAAAGGTTGGCGCCCCAACAATGGTGGCACACCGTCTACAACTCCCAGCAAATCAAAGGGGAAAACTGCTGTCAAGGATGCCAAGGGGACACCTAAAACTGCTGTTGAGATTAAGAAAGAAGGCAAGGAGAAAGCCACTGGATCAGCTAACAAGACGAAGGATGATTTAGCTAAAGACAGCAGCAACCAGAAGCTGAAGGAGGTTGGGAGCAAATCTGGCGATGGATCTGTGAAGGGTAGGCCTGGGCGGAAACCAAAAAGCGCTGCCACTAGTACTCCAGTGGCGGGTAGTGGATCTGGATCTGTTCAAGAGAAGCGGAAGGAGAAGGAGGAGAAGGAAGAGGCTGAGGCATCTGAAATGGAGCAGGAGGCATCTGGCAAGGGGGCGTCTTCAACTGGAAAGAAGCGCAGAAGGAAGGCTTAGGCTTGAACCAACCAACCAACCAACCGTGAACTTCCCCTGTAAATGGGTTCGCTCTCATCATGGCACCGTTGTATGGATTGTAAACTCCTTGGTCGTCTTTGTTTTTTACCTTACCTATTGAATTTGTCTGTCTGCTGACTGGGCACCATTGTCATTGTCCGTGTCTGTTGTAGTTAGGGGGCTGTGGCTGTGGCAGGAAACATCTGCAGTAGCTGTAATGTTTAGTCGTGACTTTGTGTTGTGGGATGCATGATGTGATGCTGCAGAGCCTCAAGGGAACATCTAGTTTGTGTCGGATGTTGTTGTAGCCAGCTTATTCATGTTCTATTTATATAGGCTATATATTTGGTCATCGACTCGCGCTTTTTTCTGGCAGATGTGCCGGTTTCTTTTCTTTGTCTATCCTTTGTGTGCATTGCTTGCAGGGTTGACCGTCCTGACCGGAGCACAACCAACGGCATGTTGTTTTGGATTGGAGAGATGATGCTTGTACCATCATCAATTCATCAGTGGTACTCCTTGTTTATACTTACCTTATGTTTTGCAGTGCCTTGCTAATGACAGTGGTTCACGTCCATGTCACGCGTGCATGCTCTCCAGCATTTCTTTGCTGCCTATCTCTCTATCTTCAGAGACTTAGCCGACGGATGTTGGTGGGCAAGTGCACGTTTTGCACTTTGAGCATCGCCCACTGACTTGCACGGATGTCTCTACAACGTGATTCAACAAGGCAGGACCTTCCTGCCTTGCAAGTATGATCTCCTCCCCTCCTGCGCACCTGTCAAATTTTTATCAGAGTAGAGACTACTATTTCCTCGTGTACCCAGTCGATGTACAAGCGATGAAGTAGTACTACTACTATAGACTTAGTCGTCCCTTCTCACGTGACTTCCGGGTCAACAATTCCACCATCGAAACATATCCAAAGTCCACTAGTGGTCAACTCACACTTGTAAAAGGTACTCCCTTTGTTCGGAATTACTTGTCTCGGATATGAATGTATCTATAACTAAAATACGTCTAGATACATTCATTTCTACGACAAATAATTCCGAACAGAGGGAGTACTAACTGTAACATCATCTCATCGCTTTTTGAATTCCATTGGCCACCAAGAATTTGAAACGCGTCGAGGGTTGCTCGCAGTGGTTCCAGTCTCCTAATCGTTCAAGCAGACAAAATAGAATTAGAAACAGAAGAATCAAGTGGATTAGGCTGCATCTGCATCCCTGCAAATAACGAGTTAGTGGGATTAGGCCGCAGCCCTCGTTTAACCTATGCCTGCGTGGTGGTCGTTTTATAAATCCTAAATACATATAAGTGCGCGTGCGCCTGCTTGTTGTCTCGAGCGGCCGTGGCTCGAGCCGTCCGATCGCGTGCGATCGCACGCCCACGCCCGCCAGGTGGTACCTAATCGGTTTCTCCCCCGCCCGCTTATTCCGCACACCTGGCCCGGTCATGCTGACGCGTGCGGTGCGCACCCATCCGGTGGGCCCGCCTTGTCATTGACTGTGTAGGCATAGGAGTTGGTGACCGTAGGCAAAGTAGTGGGGGCGATGGGCAGTTTCGAATTTCGTGCCATTTCCTCCTCACTACAGCATCGTCCTCGTCTCATTCCTTTTCCCTCTCCCCCCCTCCCGATTCGCCAGGCTCGGTGCTGGATCTCGCCCGTCGATGCCGTTGAAAGGTGCGTAGGAGGCGGAGGCGTAGCAGTGGGAGGCACCCGGTGCTCGTCGCCGATTGAGGTACGCTCGCTGCTCAACTGCTCGCTCCTTCTCCCGCGGTACCGTACAGATGAAGGCCGCGGCCGTAGTTCTCTTGCTGCGCCCGTAGTGCTCCCGCCGCGCTCGTTGCAGGAGAGGCCACGCCCGTAGCGCTCTTGCGGCGCCCATAGCGTGGACAGACGGTGCTCATATTGCTCCCGCCGCGCTGGTAGCCGTAGAGGCCGCGACCGCAGTGCTCTCGGCGCGTCTGTAGCGGGGGAGGCCGCGCCCTCTAGACTCGCTCGCCGCGTGTGGGCCGCGCGCCGTTGTGTTGTCGCCGCGCCCGTAGCCGCAGAGGCCACGACCGCTGCGCTCTCGCCCCGTCTGTAGCGGGGGAGGCCGCGCCCGCTGCGCTCTCGCCCCATTTGTAGCGGGGGAGGCCGCGCCCGCTGCGCTCTCGCTCCGTCTGTAGTGGGGGAGGCCGCGACCGCTAGAGTCGCTCGCCGTGCCTGTAGCGAGGGAGGCCGCGCCAGCAGCAGATCTAGTGTCCGTGTTCCTTTTGCACAAGTGAATTGAAACCTTAGGTACCGTTGCATTTTTAGGTGGTCCTTTAGTTGGTAGATTTTTTCACCATGGCCATTGAATGCGTTTGATTTTCATGCCCAGTTGCTCAATGAATTGTTTGCAGTTGGCAATTACACTATAGTAGTTGCACAGGGAATGTTTTCATTACCCAGTTGCACAACGAGTATCTTGTAGTTGGCAGTTGCACAAATAGAAGTTGCACAACGAGTTGTGCTTTTACTTGACATTTGTCCAGATACCCAATTGGCAGTTCCAGGTGCATCAGTTGTACACATCAGTTGCACACATCAACTGCCATAAACACATTTTTAGCAGTTATAGGTACAATAGTTGCACATATTCAGTATCTATGTTCTGCAGGTTTTATACTTGGCATTGGACCAGTTCCTAGCTGGCAGATCTAGATTCAATAGTTGCATTTTCACTCGGCATTACCATATCTCAGTTGGCAGAATCAGGGTCAATGTTTGGAGAAACCAGGGTCCAGTTGGCACAAGATTTTTCTGAAATGTCTTAGTGGTGGGATCCTGGTTTTTGTGCATTTGTTTAACAAGTTTTTGTTAGTGCTTTAAGTTACATTTTGTGTGTGTGTGTGCAATTATAATGATTTTGTGGGGACCTGTTTTTTTGCAGTGACAATGGTTGAAGAGGGAGATGCCGGTGGAACTGGGGAAGAGGTTGTTTTCTACAAGCTCAAAAACGGAGCAAATATGATCGAATATATGTGCTTGTTTTCTTTTCTCTTTTTCCTTTTCTGTTTTTGATTTTTGGGTTTTGTTCTGGTTTTTGTTCTTTTGAGCCATGCAGAGGATTGCATCAAAGTATACACGGCGGAACAGGAAAAGGCCTGCTCAGCGGGGTGTTGGTACCGACCCCGATGATGGTGATGAAGTAGGGGTAAGTTTTTAGCGAAGACTTTAACATTTCCCCGATTTTATTCCTATAAATTTTGAATACGTAATGAACAATTTTGAGTTTATGTAAAAGAAATTCAATATTTTTTGTTTTTGTTTTTCTGTGTTTTTTTCATGATTTTCTAACATGAGGCATCATTGTTTTTTTGTAGGTGGAGGACGTACTGCATCCCGTGCTGCAAAGCGAGCCAGAACAAAAGGAAAAGGCAAGTCCTCTGATGGAGGTGGCCCACCCTCTGCAAAAGCTAATGAGGTACCTTTTTTGTACATTTTTCTTTTTCAGTTGCACAGGTTGTTGGTACTAGTTGGCACCTCTGCTATTTAGTGTTGCATATGAAATGCATACACTTGGCAACTGTGTTTAACCAGCATTTTTTCTGCCTTACATTTTTGTGGTGCAATTTTGAAAGTGTTGTATACTACCATGTCAAATCTAAAAAGTGCTGTTTAGTGTTTTAGTCTTTCTTTTATGATAGATTTTGGGATCTCCTTACCTACCTTTGTCAAATTTGAAAGTTGGCACCAATTTGAGCACACAGCTGCACCCGATCATGATACATTTTTGGATAGGTTTGTAATTTCAGAGTGTGCACATGTCAGTTGCACAATAAGGGATAATAGTTGCACAACAATCAACCTGTGGTTGCACAACAATCAACTATGTGAAATTTGCTTCCTTTTTTATGTATGCTCAGTTGTAGACGTATGTACACTAGTTGCACAATTTGTCCGTATTCATTCCCTTTTTTTGTCTCAGGTTGGTGAAGTTGGAGTTGAAGGGAACGAAGGAAATGTTCCTCGGCGGCGTTCACAAGCTGGAAGGATTAGGGTATCACCAGGGAGGTTTGTGAAGGTGAACAACGATCTGGCACCTGTTCAGAGGTCTTTCTTATATGAGAAGATGTTAGGAGGTTTGGTAAACCTCGCAGACACACTGCCTTCGGACTTGACGAAGTTCCTAGTCCAGTCATACGACCCATCCAGTTCAGCTTTGGTATTCCCAGGCAGGGGAACTATTCCAGTAGATGCTACTAGTGTGCATAGGAACTTTGGTTTACCAAACAAAGGGCCGCGACTCAAATACATTGTTGAAAAGGAGTCTGTGAAGGCTTTCAATGAGATGTTCAACCACACTGGGCCACCCAAACACCCCACGGTTACCGAATTCACCAAGACAATGAAAGCTATGAAGGGTATAACTGATAACAAGTTCCTCACCGGATGGCTTGTAGTTGCTTTCAGCACCTTTTTAGCTCCCACCACTAGTCTTTCTCTGAGCCCACGTTGCTATAGCGCTGTGCTAGAACCTGATGGTCTGTTGAAGAGCAATGTGTGCTTATTTGTTGCTGACCACATAAATGAAGCATTCCGCAACATGGGTGAGGACAAGCAAACAGTCTGCTATTGCCTGTATCATTTGATGGTGAGCTCTATTTAAGTTTTGTATCTGTTAGACATACCTTTCTACATGTTTTTTGTGCTTTTATCACCAATGTTCTTATATGTTTTATTTCCCCTTTTTTGTTTTGTCTTTTGGGGATGGTGCGTGTACAGATTCTATACATTGACGCACTCGAGGTTGATGTGCGAATAAGCCACTGTGAAGTTCGAGCCAATGCCTATGATAAGAATCTAATCAACAAGATAATGAAAAAGGACTTGATTTCGCCTGGCGTCTTTGGGAAACTTCAAGTGAGTTGGACATTCTGCTCAAAGTCTGTAATTGCACATGATTTCTTTTTCACATAGCCTGTAAGTAGTTGCACAAGTCTATATTGATAGTTGGCAGACATACTAAAGAGAGTTGCACACATGCTTGTTTCATGTTCCCTGTTTACAGTACCACCTTTTCAGTTTTGTCCTTTCCATAGTAATTTTAGTATGTTTTTTTGCTTCTGAGGGGCATGTGGTAGTTGCGCAAGTCTATGTTGATAGTTGGCGCACAGACTTTATGAACAGTTGCACGCATGATTGTTTCATATTTTCCTTTAAAGCCCCACTTCTCATTGTGACTTAACATAGTAATTTTAGTTATTTTTTTTTGCTTCTAGGGCATGTGATAGTTGCGCAAGTCTATGTTGATAGTTGGCACACAGACTTGTGGCAGTTGCACACATGATCAATTCATTTCCCCCTTTTTACAGTCCCATTTTTCATTGGGACTTCACATAGTAATTTCACATACTTTGATTGCTTCTAGGGCATGTGGTAGTTGCTCATATGTAGTCTTTTTCCCTTTTAGATCTAGACAATAACTTTGTTATTTGTTGAAGTTATTGTTGTAAAATGATCCTTTCTTTATGTGAACAGCTCAAGTAGCAGTATAAAAGCAAAGAGGATTCAACACTCTTCGGAGGATTACTGCAGGCAGAAGCATTTGTGGCGTCAAAGGTTCCAATGAGTTACAATCCCCATGTGAGTTATCATTGTTGCTGACCCACTTTTTTTATTAGAACAAAAATCATGGTTTTCTATTTTTATTTTATGTGTTACTTGTACTAATCATCTTTTGTTGTTTTTTCTTTTCCGTGCCCAATGCATGCATGAGTTGCACAGAGTTATTATGTCACCTTTTTTTCTAATTGAATCAAACTTATGATTTCACTTACATATATTCCACAACTCCCAGCTACAAATTATGCTTGTTTTTTACTTCCTGCTAACTTACCCCTCTTCAGTTGCACACTTTCAGTATCTCAGTCGCACACTTTCAGCATCTCAGTTGCACACTACTTTGATATACTTGCACCAAACTTAGGGCTGCAGTTGCAGACAAATATACTTTCATTATCTCAATTTTTTCCTTTTTAAATTTTAAATTTGTTTTTTTCTAATGTTTTGCAGAAGAAGTTCAAGTTAGCAAGTATGGTTCATGACCTATGTAAAGGAATATCAGACAATCTTGGCAACTTCATCGAAGGTTTTGCCAAGCTTGATGAAGAGGAACCAGATTTGTCTCCTCTCAAGGGTCCGTTAAGTGATCAAACAAAGGCTCAAAGCTCACACACTAGGCGACGGAAGCGTCAATCTACTGCCAAGCAAATAGAAGAGGTGGAGGGAAGTGAAGAAGAAGAATTTGCAAAGGAAATTGAGTTAGAGGAAGAAGATGTTGACCCGGGGTTTGGCAATGATTCTGAAGAAAGTGATGAGTCCGAAGAAGAAGAGGAGGATCAAGAGGGAAGGTATGATGAAGAACGTGGCGATGATAGCGACAACGATGATGCTGATGATGACAGTGACGATAACGCAGACAACAACAAAGATAAAGAAAAATCTGGCAATGATGATGTGGAAGAGGAAGAGGAAAAAGATGAGGGAAGGGATGATGAAGAATGTGATGATGACAGTGACAACGATGATGCTGATGATGACAATGACGATAATGCTGACAACAACGAAGACAAAGAAGAATCCGGTAATGATGATGTGGAAGAGGAAGAGGGAAAAGATGAAACAGGCAAGGGGGAAGGTGAGGATGTCGAGAAGGTTGACAGAGATGAGCAAGGAAAGGATGGGGGCAGTGATGATGACAGCAAGGAAACACACGACGATGACAGGGGGGCCTTTGATGGAGGTGGTGACAGCGGGAAGGATGATGATGATGAAGATGGTATGGGTGGCAGTGACAGCAGTTCAAAGAGGGCAAACACTTTCAAAGATGGAGGAAACAGCAGCAGCAGCTCAATTGATGATAGTGTAACTCTACAGTTTTTCATCCAAAAGGACATGCGTCAGAAGGGTGAAGATCCATAATCAGTTGGAACCAAAGCAGTTGTGCCAGAGGAAAGTGTCTCATTGTTTGACTTGTGTAGATCAGAGCCAGCAATCCCCAACATATTTGATATCCCTTTGCTAGAAACTCATGCAATCTTTGACATGAAAGAGAAGGATAATACCTTTCAAGAAATCATAAACGATGGACTACAAAGCACTGAGAAAGAAATGGAAGAGGCAGGAAAGGGTTTGGACTGGATTGGCTCAAAATCCATGCTTGAAAAGATAATGAAGGAAGGTGCTGCATTTGAAGATGCTTCATCGTCAGGTGGTAGCAAGAGGATGGAAACATCCCCACCGCGCCCACCCACTGTCCCAAAGCGCAATAAGCTCATCACACTTAGCAAGAACCTAGTGTTGGGTCAACCAAAAGATAAGATTCCTGGTATGGGAGAAAAAAAAAATCAAAGAACGGAAATAAATCAAAGGGAAAGGAGGTGCCAACTCTAGAGCCCAAGAAGACAAGCACAGTTATACAGGTGCCAACCGTTGCACATGTAGGTGCCAAGCGCATCTCTACAACATGCCAACTCCCTGGCAAAAAAAGCAACAAACAATGTCTTTTGCCAAGGATACAAAGTTTGCAGAAATGAGAATAGAGGTGCTAAGCCATGCTGTTAAGAGTGCATCGAACAGTCAAGAGAAAGTTGTCAGTATGCCGTGTAGGAAGTCGGCAACCCCAACAGCTGATGTGGCAACTCCAGCTTCAAGTGGGCCAACTGTTTGTCCAAATAGGCCAACTACAACATCAACTATGCACAGTACATCAACAATTAAGGAAAGTGAAACCACCACTATGCCAACAGCAAGAGGAAGTGAGGCATCTAGAGTTGTGTCTGTCCTACCCCCATCAGTCACCATAGAACCCTAGGTTGTCAGTGTGCCAATCCCAGAAACTACATTGCCAACTCAAGCAGTCACTGTGCCAACAACAACAGTCAGTGGGACAACTCCAACCCCAACCCATTCAGTCATGATGGAACCCTCAGCTGTCAGTAATGTTGTGCAGGCTCAGAAACAACATTCGCCTACTTTTCGTGCTCTTGATCAACATGACACCCTTACAGAAGAGCAAGTTTACAACCTTGTTTCCAGGTGTATACCGCCAAGACCGCTACCAAGCATAATTGCATGAACCAAGTCAGCAGGTGATGCACCCAAGGATGTCAAAGGAGAGAACAACAGTGTGCATCCCATTCATAGAGCATCGTCAGCAAGATCATATCACGGCGATGGGTTCTGCGATGCTCCACCATTTGACTTGGGTTTGGATCTTGATGATGACTCCCCAGTTGCCACAGTGGACGAGCCTAACAAATCACAAGTAACACCACAAGAGGCAGGGTTATCTAAGAGCAGCAAGTTAGATGATTGGGATTCGGCAACTGTGAGAGAAGTTTATGCTACTGCAGATAAGGTGGTCACTGGGAATGCACCACTTCATATCATCCTTTCGGATTCTCCAGATGAGTTTCCCACCCCAGATGTGACAGGTGTTCTAGGGGGTGCAAGTGGGTCCGGCAGTACCACATCTGGCCCACCAGTGCAAAAACGCACAAGGAGGATAGTCAAGGCAGCTGCTGTCGAGAGGTCTCCATACATCGACTACAATAAAACAAAGACGTTCACTTGCAATGAACAAGTGAACAGGCTTTATGCGACAGTCCTCTATTATGTAAGGAATCTACCTGGAGCAAACGTTGTAGAAACAAGGTAAAAGTGATACATTTTTTTGGTAAATCTGCATCCCCTCTTCTCTCTTTAGTTGGCCAATCAGTCTTTTTTACGGTTGCATCTTCATGTCTATTGATTATTGCACAAAAATGGTAATACAGTTGGACATCTTTTTATTGTTGTCATAGACATATGTAATAGTAGCAATACAACATCACTTGCAGTTCCATTCAATATCTTTGTGTTTTTCAACTTTTCTTGTTAGCACATCACTTGCACAACATACCTTTTGTACTTGCAGTTCCATTCAACATCACTTGCACAACAAATAGTTATACAGTTGGCACATCAGGCATGCACACCTTAACATCAGTTACTCATTTTTTCATTCACTTTTTTCACGCGTTGCCGGCAACCAGTTAATCCTGATTTTTGTTCTTTTTCTTTGCCCTCGTATTTGTTTTCCGAACAGCCCTGAAATCATTAAATATGATGGGTACTTTGTGAGCCTCAAGGAGTTGTCTGACTCAATGAAGCCTACCAAATGGTGTTGTCGAAGCTGCTCTTATCCAAATCAGGGCTACCCTACCTAAGGACTCAAAGAAGGTGATCATGCCACCGAGGGTTGCAGTAAGTTGAATGAGAACTGCTGTTCATGTTTCGCACAACATCCCATTTATCCCTTCCTTTTTACAATGTGTTTCCTAAGACTCATACCTTCAAATGCAGACATGCTTGCAGCAAGGAATATACAACGCTGCTGAGATACATTCTAAATTTGAGAAGATTAATCACCTAGACCGTCAAGATATGGTGAGTTTTTTCTGGCCACACAACTTTGTGTTTTTCAACTTTTCTTGTTGCATAGCTCTTGGTTTTTTCACTAGTCAGCTCTTGACAACTTTTTACCCTTCTTTTTTCCCTGTGCTGTCAAATATGTGCAGGTGATGCTCCCTGTGCTCGAGTTCATTGATCCCAATGATCAAGAAGGAGGCAGACACTACTGGGTGTTTAACATCAACTTAAGGGATCATCATTTCGAGGTGCTAGATTCTTGGAGGAAGCTCGACAACCCTGACTTAATGCACTGTGCTTCAACTATAGCAGGGGCGGTGAGGTGTTTATGGAAGCAACACTACCCAAAGCATAACATCAGTCACTTTCAGGTCATTGACATTGATGTACCCAAGCAACCCGGGAAGTAAGTCATGCATGCACACCATTTTACCTCTTTTCGTTTTTTGTAGTTTGGCTTGTGATCATGGACCTCAGATTTTTGTTTTTTGGCACCAACCACACCATCTAGTTGCACAAAGTATTCATACAGTTGCACACATATCAATGGGTAGTTGCACAATTTTTTTGAGCTAGTTGCATGATGCAAAGAGCATCTATAATGTATGCTTGGCCACCTTCCTGTTCTTGGATTTTGAAACAACATCATTTTAGGGGGAGAAAGTTGCATGGTCAAGAACACGGTTTTGCAAAAGCAAGGCTGCTACTTTTCTTTTTACGAGTATGGCCCCAGTTCACGTCAAATAACAAATGCGTTTTTTCTTTTCTTTTTTCTTTGCACAACAATGAATGTGGTGTGTTCATGTTGTTCAATACTAGCATTTGGAATGGGAGACAATTGCCAAACTATGAACCAAAAGAATTCTTAAGCATGAGGAGGATAATGACCTACAAGATGGTTGACTCTCCTCTCAACAAAGCCCCATGGAAGGACATTCTTCGATACAATGTCTAAGTTTTGTTTTTGCTCCTTTCTTTTATCCGCTACCATAGGTATGCATGATAGTTGCACAATGGTACCAATTACATCTAATACAAGTTCAGTTGCACAATTTTACCTGGGTTTTCCCCCCAGGTTGCACATTCTGTTTCTTGAAGTATTTTTTGTGGCTGTTTTTTAACCTAAGAATGATGCAATTTTATTCATTTTCCTTTTTTCTTTTTTACATGGGCATAGTACTTGGAGATGTTACAGTTGCACATCCAAGGAAGATACTTGCACAGTGATACTAATTAACTTGCACAGTCCCATTCGGTTCTGGTAAACCATCAAACAATCAATCACTAAAGGACAACACACATAGTAATATTTCTTTTTGCACTATGTTGCATGCTTAAATGTCTAAATTTGCCAACAGAGGCATACATAGGTAAATAGGTAGGAGGGTAGCCTAACATAATAGCAAAGTGATAGTATACAACACTTTTTTTAACATGAAATACAAATGGGCCAGATGCTAAGTTTAAACAACATAAAGAAGAAGTTTTCAAAGCAATTTTTTGTTGTTGGATCTTCATAGCTCCATCCATGTCCTAATAGTGCAAAGCCAGAACTATTTTTTTGATGGCCCCCCATTCATCTATTGCTTATATGTCACTTAGTTGTCATGCCAACTTCATAGAGCAGCTAGCGGCATTGTGCTTATCTGAGTTGCAGTAGCTGCACCTGTTTTTCTTTTCTGGGTGTAGTTCAAGAGCTGAATGATAGCGTCTAGTCCTTGCCCTCCCTTTTGTAGTTGACTTTGGCAGATCCCTAGGAGTTGTAACCTCATTGTCATTGCTCGTTGGTGACATCTTCTCAGTGCAGTTAGTATGGCCTTGTGTAGGATCGAAAGTATGTCTAGAGGGGGGGGGGGTGATTAGACTACTTGACCAAATAAAATCTAGCCTTTTCCCAATTTTAGTTCTAGACAGATTTTAGCAACTTAGCACAAGTCAAGCAATCAACCTACACATGCAATTCTAAGAGTATAGCAGTGGAAAGTAAAACAATTGCATATGAAGGTAAAGGGAGGAGTTTGGAGTGCGCAAACGCAATTGGATACACGGAGATTTTTGGCATGGTTCCGATAGGTGGTGCTATCGTACATCCACGTTGATGGAGACTTCAACCCACGAAGGGTAATGGTTGCACGAGTCCACGGAGGGCTCCACCCACGAAGGGTCCACGAAGAAGCAACATGTCTATCCCACCATGGCCGTAGCCCACGAAGGACTTGCCTCACTCGGGTAGATCTTCATGAAGTAGGCGATCTCCTTGCCCTTACAAACTCCTTGGTTCAACTCCACAATCTTGACGGAGGCTCCCAAGTGACACCTAACCAATCTAGGAGACACCACTCTCCAAGAGGTAACAAATGGTGTGTTGATGATGAACTCCTTGCTCTTGTGCTTCAAATGATTGTCTCCCCAACACTCAACTCTCTCTCACAGGATTTGGATTTGGTAGAAAGAAGATTTGAGTGGAAAGCAACTTGGGGAAGGCTAGAGATCAAGATTTGTGGTTGGAATGGAATATCTTGACCTCAACACAAGTGTAGGTGGTTCTCTCTCCGAAAATGTGTTGGGGAACGTTGCAGAAAACAAAAATTTTCCTACTCGTTTCACCAAGATCATCTAGGAGTTCATCTAGCAACGAGTGATCAGATGCATCTACATACCTTTGTAGATCGCGCACGGAAGCGTTCAAAAGAACGGTGATGATGTAGTCGTACTCGACGTGATCCAAATCACCGATGACCAGCGCCGAACGGACGGCACCTCCGCGTTCAACACACGTACGGAACAGCCACGTCTCCTCTTCTTGATCCAGCAAGGGAGAGAGGAGAGGTTGAGGGAGATGGCACCAGCAGCAGCACGACGGCGTGGTGTTGATGGAGCTGCAGTACTCCGGCAGAGCTTCGCTAAGCACTATGGAGGTGGAGGAGGTGTTGAGGAGGGAGAAGGAGGCAACCAAAGGCCAGGGCGTTCAGGTATGAAGTCCCTCCTCTCCCCCACTATATATAGGAGGGCCAAGGGGGGGTGGCCGGCCCTAGGAGATCCAATCTCCTAGGGGTGCGGCGGCCAAGGGGGGTTTTCCCTCCCCCCAAGGCACCTAGGAGGTGCCTTACCCTCCTAGGACTCTTGCCCCCTTAAACCCTAGGCGCATGGGCCTATGTGGGGCTGGTGCCCTTGGCCCATTAGGCCAAGGCGCACCCCCTTACAGCCCATGTGGCCCCCCGGGGCAGGTGGACCCACCCGGTGGACCCCTGGGACCCTTCCGGTGGTTCCGGTACAATACCGATGACCCCGAAACTTGTCCCGATGCCCGAAACAGGACTTCCCATATATAAATCTTTATCTCCGGACCATTCCGGAACTCCTCGTGACGTCCGGGATCTCATCCGGGACTCCGAACAACATTCGGGTTACTGCATATACATATCCCTACAACCCTAGCGTAACCGAACCTTAAGTGTGTAGACCCTACGGGTTCGGGAGACAAGCAGACATGACCGAGACGACTCTTCGGTCAATAACCAACAGCGGGATCTGGATACCCATGTTGGCTCCCACATGCTCCACGATGATCTCATCGGATGAACCACGATGTCGAGGATTCAATCAACCCCGTACGCTATTCCCTTTGTCTATCGATATGTTACTTGCCCGAGATTCGATCGTCGGTATCCCAATAGCTCGTTCAATCTCATTACCGGCAAGTCACTTTACTCGTACCGTAATGCATGATCCCATGACCAGACACTTGGTCACTCTGAGCTCATTATGATGATGCATTACCGAGTGGGCCCAGTGATACCTCTCCGTCATACGGAGTGACAAATCCCAGTCTTGATCCATGTCACCCAACAGACACTTTCGGAGATACCCGCAGTCTACCTTTATAGTCACCCAGTTACGTTGTGACGTTTGGCATACCCAAAGCACTCCTACAATATCCGGGAGTTACACGATCTCATGGTCTAAGGAAAAGATACTTGACATTAGAAAACTCTAGCAAACGAACTATACGATCTTGTGCTATGTTTAGGATTGGGTCTTGTCCATCACATCATTCTCCTAATGATGTGATCTCGTTATCAATGACATCCAGTGTCCATAGTCAAGAAATCATGACTATCTGTTGATCAACGAGCTAGTCAACTAGAGGCTCACTAGGGACATGTTGATGTCTGTTATTCACACATGTATTACGATTTCCAGATAACACAATTGTAGCATGAATAAAGACAATTATCATGAACAAGGAAATATAATAATAATGCTTTTATTATTGCCTCTAGGGCATATTTCCAACAGTCTCCCACTTGCACTAGAGTCAATAATCTAGTTACATTGTGATGAATCGAACACCCATGGAATTCTGGTGTTGATCATGTTTTGCTCTAGGGAGAGGTTTAGTCAACGGATCTGCTACATTCAGGTCCGTATGTACTTTACAAATCTCTATGTATCCATCTTGAACATTTTCACGAATGGAGTTGAAGCGACGCTTGATGTGCCTTGTCTTCTTGTGAAACCTGGGCTCCTTGGCAAGTGCAATAGCTCCAGTGTTGTCACAGAAGAGCTTGATCGGCCCCGACGCATTGGGTATGACTCCTAGGTCGGTGATGAACTCCTTCACCCATATTGCTTCATGTGCTGCCTCCAAGGCTGCCATGTACTCTGCTTCACATGTAGATCCCGCCACGACGCTTTGCTTGCAACTGCACCAGCTTACTGCCCCACCATTCAAAATATACACGTATCCGGTTTGTGACTTAGAGTCATCCAGATCTGTGTCGAAGCTAGCGTCGACGTAACCCTTTACGACGAGCTCTTCGTCACCTCCATAAACGAGAAACATTTCCTTAGTCCTTTTCAGGTACTTCAGGATATTCTTGACCGCTGTCCAGTGTTCCATGCCGGGATTACTTTGGTACCTTCCTACCAAACTGACGGCAAGGTTAACATCAGGTCTGGTACACAGCATGGCATACATAATAGAACCTATGGCTGAGGCATAGGGGATGACGCTCATCTATTCTATATCTTCTGCCGTGGTCGGACACTGAGCTGAGCTCAATTTCACACCTTGTAACACAGGCAAGAACCCTTTCTTGGATTGATCCATATTGAACTTCTTCAATATCTTATCAAGGTATGTGCTTTGTGAAAGACCTATGAGGCGTCTTGATCTATCTCTATAGATTTTGATGCCTAATATATAAGCAGCTTCTCCAAGGTCCTTCATTGAAAAACTTTTATTCAAGTAGGCCTTGATGCTGTCCAAGAGTTCTATATCATTTCCCATCAAGAGTATGTCATCTACATATAATATGAGAAATGCGACAGAGCTCCCACTCACTTTCTTGTAAACGCAGGCTTCTCCATAAGTCTGTGTAAACCCAAACGCTTTGATCATCTCATCAAAGCGAATGTTCCAACTCCGAGATGCTTGCACCAGCCCATAAATCGAGCGTTGGAGCTTGCACACTTTGTCAGCATTCTTAGGATCGACAAAACCTTCCGGCTGCATCATATACAATTCTTCCTTAAGGAAACCATTAAGGAATGCCGTTTTGACGTCCATTTGCCATATTTCGTAATCATAGAATGCGGCAATTGCTAACATGATTCGGACGGACTTCAGCTTCGCTACCGGTGAGAAAGTCTCATCGTAGTCAACCCCTTGAACTTGTCGATAACCCTTAGCGACAAGCCGAGCTTTATAGATGGTCACATTACCATCCGCGTCTGTCTTCTTCTTAAAGATCCATTTATTTTCTATGGCTCGCCGTTCAACGGGCAAGTCAGTCAAAGTCCATACTTCGTTCTCATACATGGATCCTATCTCGGATTTCATGGCTTCTAGCCATTTGTCGGAATCTGGTCCCGCCATCGCTTCTTCATAGTTCGAAGGTTCACCGTTGTCTAACAACATGATTTCCAAGACAGGGTTGCCGTACCACTCTGGTGCGGAACGTGTCCTTGTGGACCTTCGAATTTCAGTAGGAGCTTGATCAGAAGTATCTTGATCATTATCATTAACTTCCTCTCTAGTCGGTGCTGGCACCTCAGGAACATTTTCTTGAGTTGCGCCTTTTTCCGGTTCAGGAGGCAATACTTCATCAAGCTCTACTTTCCTCCCACTTACTTCTTTCGAGAGAAACTCTTTCTCCAGAAAGGACCCATTATTGGCAACAAAGATCTTGCCTTCGGATCTGAGGTAGAAGGTGTACCCAATAGTTTCTTTTGGGTACCCTATGAAGACGCATTTTTCCGATTTGGGTTCGAGCTTTTCAGGTTGAAGTTTCTTGACATAAGCATCGCATCCCCAAACTTTTAGAAACGACAGCTTAGGTTTCTTCCCAAACCATAATTCATACGGTGTCGTCTCAACGGATTTCGACGGAGCCCTATTTAAAGTGAATGCGGCAGTCTCTAAAGCATAGCCCCAAAAAGAAAGCGGTAAATCGGTAAGAGACATCATAGATCGCACCATATCTAACAGAGTGCGATTACGACGTTCGGACACACCATTACGCTGAGGTGTTCCAGGCGGCGTGAGTTGTGAAACTATTCCACATTTTCTTAAGTGTGTGCCAAACTCGTGACTCAAGTATTCTCCTCCACGATCTGGTCGCAGAAACTTGATTTTCCTGTCACGTTGATTTTCAACCTCACTCTGAAATTCCTTGAACTTTTCAAAGGTTTCAGACTTGTGTTTCATTAAGTAGATATACCCATACCTACTTAAATCATCAGTGAGGGTGAGAACATAACGATAGCCACCGCGAGCCTCAACACTCATTAGACCGCACACATCGGTATGTATGATTTCCAATAAGTCGGTTGCTCGCTCCATTGTTCCTGAGAACGGAGTCTTGGTCATTTTACCCATAAGGCATGGTTCGCACGTGTCAAATGATTCATAATCAAGAGACTCTAAAAGTCCATCAGCATGGAGCTTCTTCATGCGTTTGACACCTATGTGACCAAGGCGGCAGTGCCACAAGTATGTGGGACTATCATTATCAACTTTACTTCTTTTGGTACTCACATTATGAACATGTGTAGCATCACGTTCGAGATTCATAAAGAATAAACCATTCACCATAGGAGCATGACCATAAAACATATCTCTCATAAAAATGGAACAACCATTATTCTCAGATTTAAAAGAGTAGCCATCTCGAATTAAACGAGATCCCGATACAATGTTCATGCTCAAAGCTGGCACTAAATAACAATTATTAAGGTTTAAAACTAATCCCGAAGGGAGATGCAGAGGTAGCGTGCCGACGGCGATCACATTGACCTTTGAACCATTCCCGACGCGCATCGTCACCTCGTCCTTTGCCAGTTTCCGCTTATTCCGCAGCCCCTGCTTTGAGTTACAAATGTGAGCAACTGCACCGGTATCAAATACCCAGGAGCCACTACGGGCACTAGTAAGGTACACATCAATTACATGTATATCACATATACCTTTGGTTTTGCCAGCCTTCTTATCCGCTAAGTACTTAGGGCAGTTCCGCTTCCAGTGACCGCTTCCCTTGCAATAAAAGCACTCAGTCTCGGGCTTGGGTCCATTCTTTGGCTTCTTCCCGGCAGCTTGCTTGCCGGGCGCGGCAACCTCCTTGCCGTCCTTCTTGAAGCTCTTTTTACCCTTGCCTTTCTTGAACTTAGTGGTTTTATTGATCATCAACACTTGATGTTCCTTCCTGACTTCTACCTCCGCTGATTTCAGCATAGCAAATACTTCAGGAATGGTCTTTTCCATCCCCTGCATATTGAAGTTCATCACAAAGCTCTTGTAGCTTGGTGGAAGCGACTGGAGGATTCTGTCAATGACCGCATCATCCGGGAGATTAACTCCTAGCTGAGTCAAGCGGTTATGCAACCCAGACATAGTGAGTATGTGCTCACTGACAGAACTGTTTTCCTCCATCTTACAGCTAAAGAATTTGTCGGAGACTTCATATCTCTCGACCCGAGCATGAGCTTGGAAAACCATTTTCAGCTCTTCGAACATCTCATATGCTCCATGTCTCTCAAAACGCTTTTGGAGCCCCGGCTCTAGGCTGTAAAGCATGCCGCACTAAACGAGGGAGTAGTCATCGAAACGTGCCTGCCAAGCATTCATAACATCTTGTTCTGCAGGGAGAACGGGTGCGTCACCAAGCGGTGCTTGTAGGACATAATCTTTCTTGGCAGCTATGAGGATGATCCTCAGGTTCCGGACCCAGTCCGTATAGTTGCTGCCATCGTCTTTCAGCTTAGTTTTCTCTAGGAACGCGTTGAAGTTGAGGACTACGTTGGCCATTTGATCTACAAGACATATTGCAAAGATTTTAGACTAAGTTCATGATAATTAAGTTCAACTAATCAAATTATTAGTGAACTCCCACTTAGATTAGACATCCCTCTAGTCATCTAAGTATTACATGATCCGAGTTAAACTAGACCGTGTCCGATCATCACGTGAGACGGACTAGTCAACATCGATGAACATCTTCATGTTGATCGTATCTTCTATACGACTCATGCTCGACCTTTCGGTCTTCTGTGTTCCGAGGCCATGTCTGTACATGCTAGGCTCGTCAAGTCAACCTAAGTGTTTGCATGTGTAAATCTGTCTTACACCCGTTGTATGTGAACGTCTGAATAAAACACCCGATCATCACGTGGTGTTTTGAAACAGCGAACTGTCGCAACGGTGCACAGTTAGGGGAAACACTTCTTGAATTTTATTGTGAGGGATCATCTTATTTACTACCGTCGTTCTAAGTAAACAAGATGCAAAACATGATAAACATCACATGCAATCAAATAATAAACGTGACATGATATGGCCATTTTCACATAGCTCCTTTGATCTCCATCTTGGGGCTCCGTGATCATCTTGTCACCGGCTTGACACCATGATCTCCATCATCGTGTCTCCATGAAGTTGCTCGCCAACTATTACTTCTACTACTATGGCTAACGCGTTTAGCAATAAAGTAAAGTAATTTACATGGCGTTTCTCGATGACACACAGGTCATTAAAAGAATAAAGACAACTCCTATGGCTCCTGCCGGTTGTCATACTCATCGACATGCAAGTCGTGAATCCTATTACAATAGCATGAACATCTCATACATCACATATAGATCATTCATCATTCATCACAACTTTGGCCATATCATAACACAAACCACTTGCTGCAAAAACAAGTTAGACGTCCTCTAATTGTTGTTGCAAGTTTTACGTGGCTGAATTAGGGTTCTAGCAAGAACGTTTTCTTACCTACGTTAAAGCCACAACGTGATTTGTCAACTTCTATTTACCCTTCATAAGGACCCTGTTCATCGATTCCGCTCCAACTAAAGTGGGAGAGACAGACACCCGCCAGCCACCTTATGCAACTAGTGCATGTTAGTCGGTGGAACCGGTCTCACGTAAGCGTACGTGTAAGGTTGGTCCGGGCCGCTTCATCCCACAATACCGCTGAAGCAAGAAAGGACTAGTAACGGCAAGAAAGTTGACAAATCTACGCCCACAACAAATTGTGTTCTACTCGCGCAAGAAGAACTACGCATAGACCTAGCTCATGATGCCACTGTTGGGGAACGTTGCAGAAAACAAAAATTTTCCTACTCGTTTCACCAAGATCATCTAGGAGTTCATCTAGCAACGAGTGATCAGATGCATCTACATACCTTTGTAGATCGCGCACGGAAGCGTTCAAAAGAACGGTGATGATGTAGTCGTACTCGACGTGATCCAAATCACCGATGACCAGCGCCGAACGGACGGCACCTCCGCGTTCAACACACGTACGGAACAGCCACGTCTCCTCTTCTTGATCCAGAAAGGGAGAGAGGAGAGGTTGAGGGAGATGGCACCAGCAGCAGCACGACGGCGTGGTGTTGATGGAGCTGCAGTACTCCGGCAGAGCTTCGCTAAGCACTATGGAGGTGGAGGAGGTGTTGAGGAGGGAGAAGGAGGCAACCAAAGGCCAGGGCGTTCAGGTATGAAGTCCCTCCTCTCCCCCACTATATATAGGAGGGCCAAGGGGGGGTGGCCGGCCCTAGGAGATCCAATCTCCTAGGGGGTGCGGCGGCCAAGGGGGGTTTTCCCTCCCCCAAGGCACCTAGGAGGTGCCTTACCCTCCTAGGACTCTTGCCCCCTTAAACCCTAGGCGCATGGGCCTATGTGGGGCTGGTGCCCTTGGCCCATTAGGCCAAGGCGCACCCCCTTACAGCCCATGTGGCCCCCCGGGGCAGGTGGACCCACCCGGTGGACCCCCGGGACCCTTCCGGTGGTTCCGGTACAATACCGATGACCCCGAAACTTGTCCCGATGCCCGAAACAGGACTTCCCATATATAAATCTTTATCTCCGGACCATTCCGGAACTCCTCGTGACGTCCGGGATCTCATCCGGGACTCCGAACAACATTCGGGTTACTGCATATACATATCCCTACAACCCTAGCGTAACCGAACCTTAAGTGTGTAGACCCTACGGGTTCGGGAGACAAGCAGACATGACCGAGACGACTCTTCGGTCAATAACCAACAGCGGGATCTGGATACCCATGTTGGCTCCCACATGCTCCACGATGATCTCATCGGATGAACCACGATGTCGAGGATTCAATCAACCCCGTACGCTATTCCCTTTGTCTATCGATATGTTACTTGCCCGAGATTCGATCGTCGGTATCCCAATACCTCGTTCAATCTCGTTACCGGCAAGTCACTTTACTCGTACCGTAATGCATGATCCCGTGACTAGACACTTGGTCACTCTGAGCTCATTATGATGATGCATTACCGAGTGGGCCCAGTGATACCTCTCCGTCATACGGAGTGACAAATCCCAGTCTTGATCCATGTCACCCAACAGACACTTTCGGAGATACCCGCAGTCTACCTTTATAGTCACCCAGTTACGTTGTGACGTTTGGCATACCCAAAGCACTCCTACAGTATCCGGGAGTTACACGATCTCATGGTCTAAGGAAAAGATACTTGACATTAGAAAACTCTAGCAAACGAACTATACGATCTTGTGCTATGTTTAGGATTGGGTCTTGTCCATCACATCATTCTCCTAATGATGTGATCTCGTTATCAATGACATCCAGTGTCCATAGTCAGGAAATCATGACTATCTGTTGATCAACGAGCTAGTCAACTAGAGGCTCACTAGGGACATGTTGATGTCTGTTATTCACACATGTATTACGATTTCCAGATAACACAATTGTAGCATGAATAAAGACAATTATCATGAACAAGGAAATATAATAATAATGCTTTTATTATTGCCTCTAGGGCATATTTCCAACAAAATGTATGTTGGAAGTGTAGGCATGTTCTGATGGCTGTCTCCATGAATGAAGAGTGGGTGGAGGGGTATAAATAGCCTCCACACAAAATCTAACCGTTACACAAAAATCACCAAAATGTGAACATTAGGATTCTCGGTGGGACCGACATGTTAACTCGGTGGGACCGATTTTGTTAGGGTTAGGGCATAACGTAATCTCGGTGAGACCGATTACACAAACTCGGTGAGACCGATTTTGGTAATGGACTAACAGAGAGTTGGCCAGGCAATCTCGGTGGGACCGATTTGCTCATCTCGGTTGGACTGAAATGTTACGAAAGGGAAACAGAGAGTTTGCATTGCAATCTCGGTGGGATCGATCGCTCATCTCGGTTTGACCGAAACGTTACGAAGGGAAATAGAGAGATTACAATCCCATCTTGGTGAGACCGAGATCCCTATCGGTGAGACCGAAAAGACTAGGGTGTCTGGCAGTGGCTATGTCAACTGAACTCGGTGGCGCCGGATAGAAAGTTTCTGCGGGGCCGAGTTTGACTTTTGGTTTGGGACATATGTGGATGTGAGAAAGTAGTTGAGGGCTTTTGGAGCATATCACTAAGCACTTTGAGCAAGCAAGCCATTAGGCAACACCTTATCCCCTCTTAATAGTATTGGCTTTTCTTATGGACTCAATGTGATCTTGGATCACTTAAAATGAAAAGATGTAGAGTCCCGAGCCTTGAGCTTGAGCCAATCCTTTGTCCTTAGAATTTTGAGGGATCCACTTTTCTCATCCATGCCATGCTAATCATTGAGCTTTCTTGAAATGTTTATCTTTAAGTAGCATTAGCTCAATGAGTTATATGTTGTTAGGAATTACCAAAACCACCCAGGGATAGTTGCACTTTCAATCTCACACTTTTTGGTAATTGATGACAACATATAGATCAAAGCTTCGACAAATGATAAATAAGATTGAAAAACATCATCGCTTTGAGAAGTATGTGATAAGCAAGAGATCCCCCTAAATTTGTGCATTATTTAAAATTTGCTTGTGGATGCAAATGCACAATCGATTAGGATCATGGGTTAATCTTCCATGTCACATACATCTTGGTGGAGCGCTCAAAATGATAGAGATTAAAAGCATGCACTCATCTCCAAGCAAGTGAATGATCATGTAAGGAATATAAAGGATATCATCATTCAACCAAACATTAATGTAGCATATGATCAAACACATGATCAACAAGTATCTCACAAGGACATAAAGTATCTCACACAAGCACTAAGAAGTTCAACCAAAATAGCAAGAGAGATAATAAGAACGACACTCTCTCTCAAAGCCTATGATCTATACATTTTTCTCCCCCTTTGGCAACAAGTTACCAAAAAGTTCAAAAATGCATAGTGCTAAACGACTCTCAGGCTTGATCTTGGGGAGGTGGTGTAGAGAGAACTCCAAGGACGAAGGCTTCCGATGAAGTAGTTGGAGCTGATGGAGTGGGTGCTGGAGGTGGCATTGGAGCTGTAGCTGCTGGTGCTGACACTGAAGTTCGTGTATCTGTGACTGGTACTGCAGCAGACCTAGGACCTCGTGGCACACGCTTGAAAGCATCAGTAGTTGACTTGCCATTCTTCTCCTCTTCTTCCTCCTGAAGCTGCTCAACTGCAGTCTGAATCTCAGTCACCTTCAGATCAAGATCATAGAATTTTGTTTCCACAATCCTCTCTACGCTCTCCTGATTCTGAGTCAGGGTGGCCAGGCCCTTCTCAATCCTCATTGTAGTTTGAATCAGATATCCAAGCCGATCTTGCTTGCTCTTCAGGAATACTTGAGATGCCTCTTTAGCAGTTGGCATCCTTGCAGCTTTCTCTGCCCTTGCCTTCTCTCTCTTCTCATGTGCTTGCACAGATGATGGATCTTCCTCAGTGATTACAACAGTATTGTCTTCAAAATCAGGGTAGATGGGCAGGTGCTCCTTATCCAAAAGATATTTGCCTGTGCCCATCTTTAAGTTGATGAGCTCCTGAATTTGTGGGGCATACCCACAACTCCTCTTCTGATCAGCTACTGTCCTTTTGATTGTCTCCACAATCAGACTCATGACTTTGAATTTTTGAGGCACGTCAAACAAATGCAAGAAGTTGATGGCATGTCTTCTGATCATCTTGTGATCACCTGACTCGGGGAGCAATGTGTGTCTGAGGATCCAATTTATAGTAGGCAGACCAGACAACAAGTAGTGGACAGATCCAAACTTGTGAGTATCCAAAGCAGCATCTGGGATCTCTTTGTACATGTTGGCCATTGTGTTGTGGTCTTTCTTATTCTCAGCATAAACATCCAAGTCATCCTCATGTTCAGCAGGGGCATTGATCAGCTTAGCCCATTCATCAATAGTGGATTGGTACCTGGTACCCTCAGACATCCAAACAATCTTCCCATATGGATAGAAATGGGTAGTGGAGTAGAACTGCATGATCAACTCATCATTCCACTTGGTGAGCTTCTGGGCCACAAAGGCATCAACTCCACATGCCTTGAAGTTGTCATATACACCTGGATAGTGATCTTCATTCTCCTTGATGTATTCCCAATCCACCCATTTCATGTCACATACAATGGGCTTCTTGTCGAGCAACACTGTCTCATAAATATCTTGCTGTTCCTTGGTGTGAAACCTGTAGTCCACAGCAGTTCTCCTCCTGACAGCATATGGGTCAGACTGTCTCCATAACCTCAATCCTACATCCTTCATGATTTTCATGTTTTCTGCCACATGATGTGTACCATTGTGGTCAGGGATCTTGGGCTTCAGCTTCCTCAACACAATTGAGTCATCTTCTTCTTCAGCAGCTTCAGGCACTTGGGCCTTGTTTTTCTTCTCAGCAGGAATGTTTCTAGTGCTTCTCTTGGGTTTAGGCTTCTGAGCTGGAGCAGTAGCCTTGGGAGCAGCTTTGGGCTTAGATGGAGTAGCCCCCGATCTGATTGCATCTCCCATGAGCTTTTGTGCCTTAGGAGCTGGTGCAACATCCTCTTCCTCTTCCTCTTCTTCTCCTGGATCTCTCATTATGGATGATCTGCCAAGCACTCTGGCAATGGTCTTCTTGACCCTTTCCTTCCTTTTCTTTCCTTCTCCAGCAGCCTCTTCAGTTGGCTTGGAGGTTTCAACAGTTGATGCTCTGGCCTTAGACATAAGAACTCTCTTTGCTGCTGCCTTCTTATGCATCCATGGCTTGACTGTGGCAGCTGAGCCATACTCCTTTTTCAGCACCTTTTTCTTTGAAGTGGCCTATCCTCAACAGCCACATAATCTTCATCTTATGAATCAGAAGTTTTCTTCTTCCTTGTCCTGGTAGCTGCATTTGGCAAGTTACTTGGTGTGCTCCTGCTACCCTCACCAGAAGTGCTAGAGGGACTAGTGCCCTCACTCAGTTGAACCTGCTCCTCAGACTTGTTCTAGCTATCACTTTGATCAGACATCTTGCAGGCAAACTGTCAGCAGACCCTGTTAATAGATTATAGATGAGGTAGAGAAGATGAGCATCACAAAGTACATGAGTTTTGCAAAATAATTGAGTCAAAAAGTTTAGTTTTAGTTCTGTGCAGAAGTGATCTCGGAGCTACCGAATTGACAAACTTGGTGATACTGAAGCAACACTTGGAACCTAAACTAGTGAACTCGGTAGGGCCGAGTCATAGTTCAGTGGAACCGAGATTGCTAGGGTTCACAGAGTCCTGAACTCAGTCACACCGATTTGCGCGTTTCGGTCAGACCGAGGAGTGATGAAGCTATGTACCTAGGGTAGGGTCATGGACCTGTCCTAACTGCCCTACCCAAGGACATCTCTAGAAGAAATCACCTTTCAATCGACTTGAAGGTGTTCCACTCGACAGACTCGAAGTCACTCAACCAAGAAGCGATCACTCGACCAAGATCCAACCACTCGACGGCCGGGAGACCTAAAGTCACCCCGCACGCTAACGGTCGGTCATTAAATAGCTTTTATGGTCATCATAGCACTTTATTACTAGCGTTACCAGTAATGCCCTGCCTTAATGTACATTGAATCCTTCATAACGTGGGCTGGCCGGGGTCCTGGCGCACTCTATATAAGCCACCCCCTCCTCCGAGACAAGGGTTCGCACCTCTGTAACTCATACTCACATAATCCAGTCGACCGCCTCCGGGCTCCGAGACGTAGGGCTTTTACTTCTTCCGAGAAGGGCCTGAACTCGTAAACCTTGCGTCCTTACAACTTTTCCATAGCTAAGATCTCGCCTCTCCATACTTACCCCCCTACATTACTGTCAGACTTAGAACCACGACAGTTGGCGCCCACCATGGGGCAAGTGTTTTAGCGTTTTGTTGGAGGAGTTGCGATCTTTTCCGACCCGAATCATCATGGTTTTTGACGGAGTTTTGGTGGAGGGCCGCGAGATCCGTCTCGGCGCGCTCACGTTCATCGCCGACGACTCCGCCTGGCTTCAGGAAGCTCCGCTCGACGTGGACGCACTCCCTGTCCGCGGGGCAACGCACTTTAGCGCATGCGTCCGCGGCGTTCTCCTGCGGCAACCGTCGACCCCCTACCGGTCGGCTCCTGTGTTGTCCTCCCTCCCCGTTTCCCGCCGGCGCAAGCACTCCGGTCGGTCGAGACTTCAGCGGTGGGTGAGACACGCGGTGGCCCGTCAGTTGGCCGTCCATCAAGTCGCGGCGATCAAGCCCGACGAATCCCTCTACGGCCTGTTCGACTGGCTCCGAAGAGACTGCATCCGAGTGCGACAGCAGCGATCCGGCGGCAGAGGTTCTGATGGTCGATGGACCGCCCAGTCCCCCCGGTTTTACCCGCACCGACGGAGGCGCGGGAGGAGGCGACCCATCGCGTCCCCATGAGGAGTATCTTCCCGAGCCTCTCACGTCGCTGCAGAGAGAAGAACTTCGCCGCCGGAATGTGGATGCGCTGCACACTCCTATCGTTGGAGAAACCCCCAGTGAACCTCCAGTGGCAAACTTGGTCGAGCGCACTCGACTGGAGAACCTCCAGTGAGCACTCGACGAGCGGGTGCGACAACGGGTTCCCGAATCCAGTCGACGTCGGCTCTTCCCGCCCCCGCAGGTATATCGGACTCCGATTCAGAATTTAGCAGCTGCGGCCCGTATAGCGGAGCGATTCAGCCTTCCCAGTCGGAGGCTGGCAGAGGCTTGCTGCAGATCAGAGCGTTACTCCGGGCAGCAGGTGAAGGAAATATGCCCTAGAGGCAATAATAAAGTTATTATTTATTTCCTTATTTCATGATAAATGTTTATTATTCATGCTAGAATTGTATTAACCGGAAACATAATACATGTGTGAATACATAGACAAACATAGTGTCACTAGTATGCCTCTACTTGACTAGCTCGTTTATCAAAGATGGTTATGTTTCCTAGCCATGGACAAAAGAGTTGTCATTTGATTAATGGGATCACATCATTAGGAGAATGATGTGATTGACATGACCCATTCTGTTAGCCTAGCACTCGATCGTTTAGTATGTTGCTATTGCTTTCTTCATGACTTATACATGTTCCTGTAACTATGAGAATTATGCAACTCCCGTTTACCGGAGGAACACTTTGGGTACTACCAAACATCACAACGTAATTGGGTGATTATAAAGGAGTACTACAGGTGTATCCAAAGGTACATGTTGGGTTGGCGTATTTCGAGATTAGGTTTTGTCACTCCGATTGTCGGAGAGGTATCTCTGGGCCCTCTCGGTAATGCACATCACTATAAGCCTTGCAAGCAATGTGACTAATGAGTTAGTTGCGGGATGATGCATTATGTAACGAGTAAAGAGACTTGCCGGTAACGAGATTGAACTAGGTATTGGATACCGACGATCGAATCTCAGGCAAGTAACATACCGATGACAAAGGGAACAAAGTATGTTGTTACGCGGTTTGACCGATAAAGATCTTCGTAGAATATGTAGGAGCCAATATGGGCATCCAGGTTCCGCTATTGGTTATTGACCAAGAATAGTTCTAGGTCATGTCTACATAGTTCTCGAACCCGTAGGGTCCGCACGCTTAAGGTTTCGATGACAGTTATATTATGAGTTTATGAGTTTTGATGTACCGAAGGAGTTCGGAGTCCCGGATGAGATCGGGGACATGAAGAGGAGTCTCAGAATGATCGAGACGTAAAGATCGATATATTGGACGACTATATTCGGAGTTCGGAAAGGTTCCGAGTGATTCGGGTATTTTTCGGAGTACCGGAGAGTTACGGGAATTCGCCGGGGAGTATATGGGCCTTATTGGGCCATACGGGAATAGAGGAGAGAGGCCGAAAGGAAGGAGGCGCGCAGCCCCCCTCTGGTCCGAATTGGACAAGGGGTGCGGCCCCCCTTTCCTTCCTCCTCTCCCCCTCTTTCCCCCTTCTCCTACTCCAACAAGGGAGGTGGAAACCTACTAGGACTAGGGAGTCCTAGTAGGACTCCACACTTGGCGCGCCCCCTCCTAGGGCCGGCCACCTCCCCCCTTGCTCCTTTATATACGGGGGCAGGGGGGCACCCCATGACACACAAGTTGATCATTGAGATCGTTCCTTAGCCGTGTGCGGTGCCCCCTGCCACCATATTCCACCTCGATCATATCGTTGTAGTGCTTAGGCGAAGCCCTGCGTCGGTAATACATCAAAATTGTCACCACGCCATCGTGCTGATGGAACTCCTCCCCGAAGCTTTGCTGGATCGGAGCCCGGGGATTGTCATCGAGCTGTACGTGTGCTAAGAACTCGGAGGTGCCGGAGTAACGGTGCTTGGATCGGTCGGATCGGGAAGAAGACGTACGACTACTTCCTCTACGTTGTGTCAACGCTTCCGTTGCGATCTACAAGGGTACGTAGATCATACTCTCCCCTCGTTGCTATGTATCACCATGATCTTGCGTGTGCGTAGGAATTTTTTTGAAATTACTACGTTCCCAACAGTGGCATCCGAGCCTAGGTTTTATGTGTTGATGTTATATGCACGAGTAGAACACAAGTGAGTTGTGGGCGATACAAGTCATACTGCTTACCAGCATGTCATACTTTGGTTCGGCGGCATTGTTGGATGAAGCGGCCCGGACCGACATTACGCGTACGCTTACGTGAGACTGGTTTTACCGCCGTGCTATGCACACAGGTGACTAGCGGGTGTCAGTTTCTCCAACTTTAGTTGAACCGAGTGTGGCTACGCCCGGTCCTTGAGAAGGTTAAAACAGCACCAACTTGACGAACTATCGTTGTGGTTTTGATGCGTAGGTAAGAACGGTTCTTGCTCAGCCCGTAGCAGCCATGTAAAACATGCAACAACAAAGTAGAGGACGTCTAACTTGTTTTTGCAGGGCATGTTGTGATGTGATATGGTCAAGACGTGATGAGATATAAGTTGTTGTATGAGATGATCATGTTTTGTTGAAGTTATCGGCAACTGGCAGAAGCTATATGGTTGTCTCCTTGTTGCATAAAGATGCAAGTGCCAAATAATTGCTTTACTTTATCGCTATGCGATAGCAATAGTTGCAAGAGCAATAGTTGGCGAGATGACCATGTGATGACACATTGATATAGATCAAGATGATGAAGATCATGGTGTCGTGCCGGTGACAATAGAGATCATGACAGTATTTTGGAGATGGAGATAAAAGGTGCAAGATGATCATGGCCATATCATGTCACATTTTTTGATTGCATATGATGTTTATCTGTTATACATCTTATTCTGTTTTGTTTGACGGTAGCATTATAAGATGATCTCTCAATAATTATCAAGAAGTGTTCTCCCTGAGTATGCACCGTTGCCAAAGTTCGTCGTGCCCAGACACCACGTGATGATCGGGTGTGATAAGCTCTACGTCCATCTACAACGGGTGCAAGCCAGTTTTGCACACGCAGAATACTCAGGTTAAACCTGACGAGCCTAGCATATGCAGATATGGCCTCGGAACACGGAGACCGAAAGGTCAAGCGTGAATCATATAGTAGATATGATCAACATAATGATGTTCACCATTGAAAGCTACTCCATTTCACGTGATGATCGGTTATGGTTTAGTTGATTTGGATCACGTGATCACTTAGAGGATTAGAGGGATGTCTTTCTAAGTGGGAGTTCTTAAGTAATATGATTAATTGAACTTCAATTTATCATGAACTTAGTCCTGTAGTATTCTGCAAATTATGTTGTAGATCAATAGCTTGCGTTGTTGCTCTCATATGTTTATTTTGATATTTTCCTAGAGAAAATTGTGTTGAAAAATGTTAGTAGCAATGATGCGGATTGGATCCGTGATCTGAGGTGTATCCTTATTGCTGCACAGAAGAATTATGTCCTTGATGCACCGCTAGGTGACAAACCTATTGCAGGAGCAGATGCAGACGTTATGAACGTTTGGCTAGCTCAAAATGATGACTACTTGATAGTTTAGTGCACCATGCTTAAACGGCTTAGAATCGGGACTTCAAAGACGTTTTGAACGTCATGGACCATATGAGATGTTCCAGGAGTTGAAGTTAATATTTGAAGCAAATACCCGAGTTGAGAGATATGAAGTCTCCAACAAGTTCTATAGCTAAAAGATGGAGGAGAATCGCTCAACTAGTGAGCATGTGCTCAGATTGTCTGGGTACTACAATCGCTTGAATCAAGTGGGAGTTAATCTTACAGATAAGATAGTGATTGACAGAATTCTCTAGTCACCACCACCAAGTTAGTAGAACTTCGTGATGAACTATAATGCAAGAGATGACGAAAACGATTCCCGAGCTCTTCGTGATGCTGAAATCAACGAAGGTAGAAATCAAGAAAGAGCATCAAGTGTTGATGATTGACAAGACCTCTAGTTTCAAGAAAAGGGCAAAGGGAAAGAAAGGGAACTTCAAGAAGAATGGCAAGCAAGTTGTCACTCCCGTGAAGAAGACCAAAGCTGGACCAAAGCCTGAAACTGAGTGCTTACACTGCAAAGGAAATAGTCACTGGAAGCGGGAATGCCCTGAATATTTGGTGGATAAGAAGGATGGCAAAGTGAACAAGGGTATATTTGATATACAGGTTATTGATGTGTGCCTTACTAGTGTTTATAGTAGCCCCTAAGTATTTGATACTTGTTCGGTTACTAAGATTAGTAACTCGAAACAGGAGTTACAGAATAAACAGAGACTAGTTGAGGGGAAGTGACGATGAGTGTTGGAAATAGTTCCGAGATTGATATGATCATCATCGCACACTCCCTATACTTTCGGGATTAGTGTTGAACCCAAATAAATGTTATTTGGTGTTTGCGTTGAGCATGAATGTGATTTGATCATGTTTATTGCAATACGATTATTCATGTAAGTTAAAGAATAATTGTTATTCTGTTTACATGAATAAAACCTTCAATGGTTATTCACCCAATGAAAATATTTTGTTGGATCTCGATCGTAGTGATACACATATTCATAATATTGATGCCAAAAGATGCAAAGTTAATAATGATAGTGCAACCTATTTGTGGGACTGCCGTTTGGGTCATATCGGTGTAAAGCGCATGAAGAAACTCCATAAAGATGGATTTTCGGAATCACTTGGCTATGAATCATTTGATGCTTGCGAACCGTGCCTTTTTGGCAAGATGACTAAAACTCCATTCTTCGGAACAATGGAACGAGCAACAAACTTGTTGGAAATAATACATACTGATGTATGCAGACCAATGAGTATTAAGGCTCGTGGCGAGTATCATTATTTTCTGACCTTCACAGATGATTTAAGCAGATATGGGTATATCTACTTGATGAAACATAAGTCTGAAATAGTTGAAAGGTTCAAAGAATTTCAGAGTGAAGTGGAAAATCATCGTAACAAGAAAATAAAGTTTCTACAATCTGATCGCGGAGACAAATATTTGAGTTACGAGTTTGGTCTTCAATTAAAACAATGTGGAATAGTTTCACAGCTCACGCCACCCGGAACACAACGGCGTAATGGTGTGTCCGAACGTCGTAATCGTACTTTACTTGATATGGTGCGATCTATGATGTCTCTTACTGATTTACCACTATTATTTTGGGGTTATGCATTAGAGACAACTGCATTCACGTTAAAAGGGCACCATCTAAATCCGTTGAGACGACACCGTATGAACTATGGTTTAGCAGTAAACCTAAGTTGTCGTTTCTTAAAGTTTGGAGTTGCAATGCTTATATGAAAAAGGTTTTCAACCTGATAAGCTCGAACTCAAATCGGAGAAGTGCATCTTCATAGGATATCCAAAGGAAACTATTGGATACACCTTCTATCACAGATCCGAAGGTAAGACTTTTGTTGCTAAATTCGGAAACTTTCTGGAGAAGGAGTTTCTCTCGAAAGAAGTGAGTGGGAGGAAAGTAGAACTTGACAAGGTAACTGTACCCGCTCCCTTATTGGAAAGTAGTACATCACAGAAAATTGTTTCTGTGACACCTACACCAGTTAGTGAGGAAGCTAATGATGATGATCATGAAACTTCAAGAACAAGATACTACTGAACCTCGTAGATCAACCAGAGTAAGATCCGCGCCAGAGTGGTACGATAATCCTTTTCTGGAAGTCATGCTACTAGATCATGATGAACCTACGAACTATGAAGAAGCGATGGTGAGCCCAGATTCCGCAAAGTGGCTTGAAGCCATGAAATCTGAGATGGGATCCATGTATGAGAACAAAGTATGGACTTTGGTTGACTTGCCCGATTATCGGCAAGCAATTGAGAATAAATGGATCTTCAAGAGGAAGACGGACGTTGATAGTAGTGTTACTATCTACAAAGCTAGAATTGTCGCAAAAGGTTTTTCGACAAGTTCAAGGTGTTGACTACGATGAGAGCTTCTCACTCGTATCTATGCTTGAGTCTGTTCAAATCATGTTAGTAATTGCCGCATTTTATGAAATCTGGCAAATGGATAAACAAAACTGCATTCCTTAATGGATTTATTAAAGAAGAGTTGTATATGATGCAACAGAAGGTTTTGTCAATCCGAAAGGTGCTAACAAAATGTGCAAGCTCCAGCGATCCATCTATGGACTGGTGCAAGAATCTCGGAGTTGGAATATACGCTTTGATGAGTTGATCAAAGCATATAGTTTTATAGAGACTTGCGGTGAAGCCTGTATTTACAAGAAATTGAGTGGGAGCACTACAACATTTCTGATAAGTATATGTGAATGACATATTGTTGATCGGAAATAATGTAGAATTATTCTGTAAAAGCATAAAGGAGTGTTCGAAAGGAGTTTTTCAAAGAAAGACTTCGGTGAAGCTGCTTGCACATTGAGCATCAAGATCTATATAGATAGATCAAGACGCTTGATAAATTTTTTCAATGAATACATACCTTGATAAATTTTTGAAATAGTTCAAAATGGAACAGTCAAAGAAGGAGTTCTTGCCTGTGTTGCAAGGTGTGAAATTGAGTAAGACTCAAGACCCGACCATGGCAGAAAATAGAAAGAGAATGAAAAGTCATTCCCTATGCCTCAGTCATAGGTTCTATAATGTATGCTATGCTGTGAACCAGACATATTGCATACCTTGCTCTGAGTTTGTCAAGGGAGTACAATAGTGATCTAGGAGTAGATCACTGGACAGCGGTCAAAATTATCCTTAGTGGAATAAGGATATGTTTCTCGATTATGGATGTGACAAAAAGGTTCGTCGTAAAGGGTTACGTCGATGCAAGTTTTTGACACTGATCCAAATGATTCTAAGTCTCAATCTGGATACATATTGAAAGTGGGAGCAATTAGCTAGAGTAGCTCCGTGCAGAGCATTGTTGACATAGAAATTCGCAAAATACTTACAGATCTGTATGTGACAGACCCGTTGACTAAAATTATCTCACAAGCAAAACATGATCACACCTTAGTACTCTTTGGGTGTTAATCACATAGCGATGTGAACTAGATTATTGACTCTAGTAAACCCTTTGGGTGTAGATCACATGATGATGTGAACTATGGGTATTAATCACATGCAGATGTGAATATTGGTGTTAAATCACATAGCGATGTGAACTAGATTATTGACTCTAGTGCAAGTGGGAGACTGAAGGAAATATGCCCTAGAGGCAATAATAAAGTTATTATTTATTTCCTTATTTCATGATAAATGTTTATTATTCATGCTAGAATTGTATTAACCGGAAACATAATACATGTGTGAATACATAGACAAACATAGTGTCACTAGTATGCCTCTACTTGACTAGCTCGTTTATCAAAGATGGTTATGTTTCCTAGCCATGGACAAAAGAGTTGTCATTTTATTAATGGGATCACATCATTAGGAGAATGATGTGATTGACATGACCCATTCTGTTAGCCTAGCACTCGATCGTTTAGTATGTTGCTATTGCTTTCTTCATGACTTATACATGTTCCTGTAACTATGAGAATTATGCAACTCCCATTTACCGGAGGAACACTTTGGGTACTACCAAATGTCACAACGTAACTGGGTGATTATAAAGGAGTACTACAGGTGTATCCAAAGGTACATGTTGGGTTGGCGTATTTCAAGATTAGGTTTTGTCACTCCGATTGTCGGAGAGGTATCTCTGGGCCCTCTCGGTAATGCATATCACTATAAGCCTTGCAAGCAATGTGACTAATGAGTTAGTTGCGGGATGATGCATTATGTAACGAGTAAAGGGACTTGCCGGTAACGAGATTGAACCAGGTATTGGATACCGACGATCGAATCTCGGGCAAGTAACATACTGATGACAAAGGGAACAAAGTATGTTGTTATGTGGTTTGACCGATAAAGATCTTCGTAGAATATGTAGGAGCCAATATGGGCATCCAGGTTCTGCTATTGGTTATTGACCAAGAATAGTTCTAGGTCATGTCTACATAGTTCTCGAACCCGTAGGGTCCGCACGCTTAAGGTTTCGATGACAGTTATATTATGAGTTTATGAGTTTTGATGTACCGAAGGAGTTCGGAGTCCCGGATGAGATCGGGGACATGACGAGGAGTCTCGAAATGATCGAGACGTAAAGATCGATATATTGGACGACTATATTCGGAGTTCGGAAAGGTTCCGAGTGATTCAGGTATTTTTCGGAGTACCGGAGAGTTACGGGAATTCGCCGGGGAGTATATGGGCCTTATTGGGCCATACGGGAATAGAGGAGAGAGGCCTAAAGGAAGGAGGCGCGCAGCCCCCCTCTGGTCCGAATTGGACAAGGGGTGCGGCCCCCCTTTCCTTCCTCCTCTCCCCCTCTTTCCCCCTTCTCCTACTCCAACAAGGGAGGTGGAATCCCACTAGGACTAGGGAGTCCTAGTAGGACTCCACACTTGGCGCGCCCCCTCCTAGGGCCGGCCACCTCCCCCCTTGCTCCTTTATATACGGGGGCAGGGGGGCACCCCATGACACACAAGTTGATCATTGAGATCGTTCCTTAGCCGTGTGCAGTGCCCCCTGCCACCATATTCCACCTCGATCATATCGTTGTAGTGCTTAGGCGAAGCCCTGCGTCGGTAATACATCAAAATTGTCACCACGCCGTCGTGCTGACGGAACTCCTCCCCGAAGCTTTGCTGGATCGGAGCCCGGGGATTGTCATCGAGCTGTACGTGTGCTAAGAACTCGGAGGTGCCGAAGTAACGGTGCTTGGATCGGTCGGATCGGGAAGAAGACGTACGACTACTTCCTCTACGTTGTGTCAACGCTTCCATTGCGATCTACAAGGGTACGTAGATCATACTCTCCCCTCGTTGCTATGCATCACCATGATCTTGCGTGTGCGTAGGAATTTTTTTGAAATTACTACGTTCCCCAATAGCAGGAGATCAGAATTCCGCTGTTTCTCAGTCGCGGAACAGAATTCACAGCAGATCCATTGCTGCGGACACAGTCCAGTCGTCTCACAGCCCGAGATCGCCCCCGAGGCGTGAGGGACGTGGAGACCGGCGTGACCAGTATGGGAACCATGAGTAGTATGATCACCGAGTCGATCGTGACGGTCGACGTCGAGTGCCCACGCCTCCCCCGAGGAGCGGGTCGTATGTGCCTCGCCAGCAGGATGACAGGCGCCCTCATAGTGGTGGGCGAAGGATTCCAGTCGACCCCAGAGGGCCAGGCTTTGACGCGAGATCCATCCTCGTCCAAGGACTGGTCAACAGGAACAGGGCTCACCGAGAAGGCCACGACAGAGATGCGCCTGCCAGCAGCAGAGTACATGTTTCGGGGCCAGAGTGCTTTAGTAGAGCCATCAGGGCTGCTGTGATTCCTCCCAATTTCAGGTTGGCGACTGGAGTCAGTAAGTTCACTGGCGAGTCCAAGCCCGATACTTGGCTTGAGGACTACCGAGTGGCCGTCCAGATTGGCGGCGACAATGATGAAGTGGCCATGAAACACCTGCCTCTCATGTTGGAGGGCTCGGCCAGAGTGTGGCTAAACCAGTTAGCACCTAGCAGCATTTACACTTGGGAAGATTTCTCCCGAGTGTTCGTCACCACATTTGAAGGCACATGCAAGCGACCAACAGGACTGACGGAACTGCGGTCCTGTGTGCAAAAGCCGAATGAAACTTTGAGGGATTACATCCAGAGATGGATCACGTTACATCACTCAGTGGAGAATGTGCCTGACCACCAAGCAGTTTGTGCTTTCAAGGAAGGCGTCAAGTACAGAGAACTGAATTTGAAATTCGGCCGAACCGGAGATATGTCCCTGAATCGGATGATGGAGATTGCCACCAAGTACGCTAACGGCGAAGATGAGGATCGACTCAGGAGTGGCAAGCTCAAGTCAGTCGCCCAAGAAACCGGAGGCAATTCCAGTCAGAAACAGAAGCGGAAAGCCGAGCCAGCGGCTCCCGGGGAAGCCTTAGCTTTGGCCCAAGGAAAGTCTAAAGGGAAACCTAAAGGGCCTTGGAACCCCAAAAAGGTTAAAGACCAGGAGGGAAATGATGTGTTGGACTTACCGTGTCTCGTCCACACGAAGAAAGATGAAGAGGGTAATTTTATTTACCCGAAACGTACCACTCGGCAGTGTCGACTCTTGATCCAACAGTTCCAGGGCAAGCAGCCCAAGGGTAAGGAAAAGGAGTCAGACAAGGTCGAGGACAAAGAGGACAGTGATGACGGATACCCTCAAGTCAATTCCACCCTGATGATTTTTGCTGATGTTGAGAGCAAAAGTCGACTGAAAGTTATTAACCGAGAGGTGAATATGGTCGCTCCGACGACACCTAGTTACCTGAAATGGTCTCAGACTGCCATAACATTCGACCAGTCCGACCACCCAACGCACATCGCCACCCCTGGGAGGCAAGCTTTGGTGGTCGACCCAGTTGTTGAAGGCACTCGACTGACCAAAGTCCTGATGGATGGTGGTAGTGGTTTGAACATATTATACGCTGAGACGTTGAAGGGGATGGGCATTTCGATGTCCAGACTCAGTGCCAGCAATATGAGTTTCCATGGAGTCATTCCTGGGAAGAAGGCTGAATCACTCGGCCAGATTGCTCTTGATGTGGTTTTCGGTGATTCCAAGAATTACCGCAAAGAAAAATTGACATTTGAAGTTGTAGACTTCCAGAGGGCCTATCACGCTATTTTGGGCAGGCCAGCTTATGCACGCTTCATGGCCCGACCATGTTATGTGTATCTCAAATTGAAGATGCCTGGCCCCAAAGGTGTGATCACCATTACAGGCAATCGGGAGAAAGCGGAAGAATGTTTTCAGAAGGGTTCGAAGATCGCCAACGCACAGATGGCAGTGGTGGAGTTGTAGGAATACCAGAAGACTGCAGACCTGAGTGATCTGTTGCGAGCCAAGAAGCCCACTACAGAGTCAGCTTTCCAGTCAACTGGCGACACAAAGACAGCTCACATCCACCCGACCGACCCCAGCGCCGCCCCGACTCATATCTCAACAACACTCGACTCCAAATAGGAAGAAGCGCTCATCCAGTTCCTCCGTGAGAACTGGGACATCTTCGCGTGGAAGCCTTCTGACATGCCAGGTGTTCCCAGGGAGCTGGCTGAGCATCGCCTGAGAGTCGACTCAAAAGTAAAACCTTTCAAGGAACATCTTCGAGGTCCGCCGTCCAAAAGAGAAAAGCTATTGGCGAAGAGGTGGCTCGGCTCTTAGCAGCGGAGTTCATCCGAGAAATCTACCACTCCGAGTGGCTCGCCAACGTTGTCATGGTCCCCAAGAAGGACAAGTCACTTCGCATGTGCATTGACTTTAAACATATCAATCGAGCCTGCCCGAAAGATCATTTTCCTCTCCCCCGCATCGACCAGATAGTCGACTCGACTGCGGGATGTGAGCGACTGTCTTTCTTAGACACCTATTCCGGGTACCATCAGATCCGTCTGTATGGACCTGACGAGATCAAGACAACTTTCATCACTCCATTCGGGTGCTTCTGTTATGTTACCATGCCGTTCGGCCTCAAGAATGCCGGAGCCACATTCATGAGGATGATTCAGAAGTGTTTACTCACTCAAATCAGTCGGAACGTGGAAGCATACATGGATGATATTGTGGTCAAGTCACAGAAGGGTTCCGACCTGCTGACTGACCTTGCTGAAACCTTTGCAACCTCAGGAGGTATGATATCAAGCTTAATCCATCAAAGTGTACATTCGGAGTCCCTGGTGGAAAGTTACTCGGCTTTCTCGTTTCCGAACGGGGAATCGACGCCAATCCAGAAAAAGTTGGCACTATACTCCGAATGAAAAGCCCTGTGTGAGTGCACGACGTCTAGAAGCTTACTGGTTGTTTGGCCGCCCTAAGTCGATTCATATCTCGTCTCGGTGAAAAGGCATTACCTCTTTACCGATTGATGAAGAAATCTGACAAGTTCGAGTGGACTCCCGAAGCTGATGCAGCGTTTGCAGAGCTCAAAGCTCTGCTCTCCACCCAGCCGGTGCTTGCTGCCCCAATCAGCAAAGAGTCTTTGCTGCTTTACATTGCAGCCACAGGACAAGTCGTCAGTACGGTACTTATGGTCGAGCGGGAAGAAGAAGGGAAAACCTTCAAAGTTCAGCGCCAGTATATTATATTTCTGAAGTCTTGACCCCATCGAAGCAAAGATATCCTCACTATCAGAAGCTTGTATATGGGATTTATATGACCACCAAGAAAGTTGCTCACTACTTCTCTGATCATTCCATTACAGTCGTCAGCGACGCTCCATTATCAGAGATCCTACATAACAGGGATGCAACTGGTCGAGTGGCAAAATGGGCGATTGAACTCCTTCCCCTTGATATCAAGTTTGAGGCAAAGAAAGCTATCAAGTCCCAAGCAATCGCAGATTTTGTCACCGAGTGGATTGAACAGCAGCTGCCGACTTAGATTCACTGGGAGCATTGGACTATGTTTTTCGACGGCTCCAAGATGCTGAGTGGTTCTGGTGCCAGAGTGGTGTTGGTCTCCCCCAGAGGAGATAAACTCAGATATGTTCTTCAAATCCATTTTGATTCCTCCAATAATGAGGCAGAATATGAAGCACTTTTATATGGGTTGTGCATGGCCATCTCACTCGGCGTCCGTCGCCTCATGGTCTATGGCGACTCAGATTTGGTGGTCAATCAGGTGATGAAGGAGTGGGATGTCAGAAGTCCAGCCATGACTGGTTATTGCAATGCAGTGAGAAAGCTGGAGAAGAAATTCGAGGGGTTAGAGCTTCATCACATACCCCGACTGAAAAATCAAGCAGCTGATGATCTGGAAAAAATAGGTTCCAAAAGAGAAGCCATTCCCAGCAATGTGTTTTTGGAACACATCCACACACCATCAGTCCAGGAGGATCCCTTCACGGAAGAGGCCCCGCAGCCAAAAAGCGCCACGGATCCGACTGAAGTTGAAGTTCCAGCTGTGGTCGATCTGATAATGGAAGTGCTGGCTATCACTCCCTTCTGGACAGAACCGTACATCGCGTACATCCTAAGGAAAGAACTCCCAGAAGACGAGGAAGAGGCTCGACAGATCGTCCGTCGATCCAAGGCCTTTACAATCATAAAGGGACAGTTATATAGGGAAAGCGCGACTGGGGTCGGCCAGAAGTGTATCACACCAGAAGAAGGTCAGATGATCCTTAACGATATCCACTCGGGGACCTGTGGTCATCATGCGTCCTCTCAGACCATTGTGGCTAAAGCATACCGAGCGGGGTTCTACTGGCCAAGGGCCAATGAGATGGCTAAAGAGATAGTCGACAAATGTGAAGGGTGTCAGTATTACTCCAATATGCCGCACAAGCCCGCGTCAGCACTGAAAACCATTCCACTCGTCTGGCCCTTCGCTGTTTGGGGGCTGGACATGGTTGGGCCACTGAGAACAGGCAGGAGCGGCTTCACTCATGTGCTGGTAGCAGTCAACAAGTTCACCAAATGGATTGAAGCCAAGCCTATCAAGAATCTCGATGCTTGCACCGCTATCAGTTTCATCAGAGAGTTGATATTCAGATATGGAGTTCCGCACAGTATCATCACGGACAATGGGTCAAACTTCGATTCCGACAAGTTCAGGGCCTTTTGCGCCTCTCAGGGCACTCGGGTCGACTATGCTTCGGTCGCTCACCCCCAATCGAATGGACAAGTAGAAAAGGGCAAATGGCCTAATTCTCAAAGGACTGAAACCCCGATTGATGCACGATCTCAAGCACGCAGCAGGTGCATGGGTCGACGAGCTCCCATCAGTCCTTTGGGGATTGAGGACAACCCCGAATCGATCGACCGGAAGAACCCCATTCTTTCTGGTCTACGGAGCCGAGGCAGTCTTACCGAGTGACCTGCTTCACAACGCTCCCAGAGTCGAGCTCTACTCAGAAGATGAAGCAGAACAAGCCCGGCAGGATGCAGTCAACCTCCTAGAAGAAGAAAGAGAAATGGCCCTGATTCGATCGACCATCTATCAGCAAGACTTGCGTCGATTCCATGCCAGAAACGTGAAGAGCCGAGCCTTCCAAGAAGGAGACTTAGTCCTTCGAGTGGATCAGCAGAAACCACACAAGCTTGCTCCTACTTGGGAAGGCCCCTTCATAGTCACCAGAGTCCTCCACAATGGAGCATACCACCTCTACAATGTCGATCGCCAGATTGATGAGCCACGAGCCTGGAATGCGGAGCTACTCCGCCCCTTTTATACTTGAATTCTCACTCGGATGAGATGTAATAAGAAAAACTCCTGTAGTTTATTTATCAAAAGACAAGAGCGTTATAATTTTCCCAATGATCATTATTGTTTTTGTTTGCGTAAGAAATCCCCCAGTGGGTGGCTTAGCCGCGAATCCGCTTCGCCTAAGTTTGAAAAAATCCTACCGAGTGGAGAGCAATCCTCCCACTCGGGGGCTTAGCTGCAGTCCAGTACTCGCCTAAGTTCTCTCACTTGAGGACTTAGCTGCAGTCAGGCACTCGCCTAAGTTTGAAAAATCCTACCGAGCGGAGAGCAATCCTCCCACTCGGGGGCTTAGCTGCAGTCCAGTACTCGCCTAAGTTCTCTCACTTGAGGACTTAGCTGCAGTCAGGCACTCGCCTAAGTTTGAAAAAATCCTACTGAGTGGAGAGCGATCC
>NC_041390.1:423434186-423434633 GCF_002162155.2 Triticum dicoccoides | reverse complement strand
CCCACTCGGGGGCTTAGCTGCGAATCCGTTTCGCCTAAGTTTGAAAAATCCTACCGAGCGGAGAGCAATCCTCCCACTCGGGGCTTAACTGCAGTCCAGTACTCGCCTAAGTTCTCTCACTTGAGACTTAGCTGCAGTCAGGCACTCGCCTAAGTTTGAAAAAATCCTACCGAGTGGAGAGCAATCCTCCCACTCGGGGGCTTAGCTGCAGTCCAGTACTTGCCTAAGTTCCCTCACTTGAGGACTTAGCTGTAGTCAGGCACTCGCCTAAGTTTGAAAAAATCCTACCGAGTGGAGAGCAATCCTCCCACTCGGGGGCTTAGCTGCAGTCTAGTACTCGCCTAAGTTCTCTCACTTGAGGACTTAGCTGCAGTCAGGCACTCGCCTAAGTTTGAAAAAATCCTACCGAGTGGAGAGCAGTCCTCCCACTCGGGGGCTTAGCTGCAG
>NC_041390.1:423412296-423434155 GCF_002162155.2 Triticum dicoccoides | reverse complement strand
CCTACCGAGTGGAGAGCACTCCTCCCACTTAGGGCTTAGCTGCAGTCCAGTACTCGCCTAAATTCTCTCACTTGAGGACTTAGCTGCAGTCAAGCACTCGCCTAAGTTTGAAAAAATCCTACCGAGTGGAGAGCAGTCCTCCCACTCGGGGGCTTAGCTGCAGTCCAGTACTCACCTAAGTTCTCTCACTTGAGGACTTAGCTGCAGCTAGGCACTCACCTAAGTTTGAAAAAATCCTACCGAGTGGAGAGCGATCCTCTCACTCGGGGGCTTAGTTGCAGTCCAGTACTCGCCTAAGTTCTCCCAAACACATCTCAATCCTCAAGGACGACGAGGGGCAGGTCGACTGCCACCTTCTCCTGGAGAGCTTCGCCACAAATACAATGCGCGATTCATCCCGCTCTACAGTAACAAAGTACGGGTCGACTGCCACCTTCTCCTGGAGAGCTTCGCCACAAATACAATGTGCGCTCTGTCCCACTCTGCAGTAACAGGGTATGGGTCGACCGCCACCCGCCCCTGGGGAGCTTTGCCACAAATACAATGTGCGCTCCGTCTCACTCTGCAGTAACAGGGTGTGGGTCGACCGCCGCCCGCCCCTGGGGAGCTTCGCCACAAATACAAGACATGGGTCGACTGCTTCCCCCTCCTTCGGAGCTACGCTGCGAATACAAAAAGTTGTCTCGAATAAAGATTGGGTTCACTCGGCAGGAGATTCATAAAGATATTCAACGGTAAACCAAGTTCAGATAAAATTCTAAAGGTTCTGGATCACATATCGAGGTACTCGGGCATGCAGCCCGAAAAAGTTTAATGGTTACAAAAACCACTCGGCATTCCGAGGCAAATTTAAGGTAGGACACAAGAGTTTGTTCACTCCGCGGGAGGAGGGCTGGCAGGCTCAATGAACTCGTCCAGGTCGACGCCATCGACAATCCGAGTGGCGGTAGCTATGAAGGTCTCCATAAAAGTTCGGAAGTCATGCTTCTGGGTGTTTGCGACCTTGATTGCGGCCATCTTGTCTTGTCGCACCTCCTTGCAGTGGACATGAACCAAGGACAGAGCCACATCAGCGCCACAACGAGCAGAAGACTTCTTCCACTCCTGCACTCGGTCAGGGATTCCGTTAAGTCGAGCCATCAGAGACTCAAGATCATTTTGGAGCGTAGCCTCTGGCCAGAGTGCCGGGTCGATCCGTGACATGGCGGCCTTCAGTCGAGCCAAGTAGTCCACGGCACCGTCGATGCGAGATTCCAGTCGGAGCAGATTCATGGCAGTTTCATCTTTCATTGGAGAGTTGATTGGATCCAAACCTGGTTCGATCCTCCCAGTCTCTTCTTCAAAGTTCTGGCAAAACTCTGCATTCACGATCCAAGGATAAGTCAATCTTCATACACTGAGTCAACACAAAAAAAATTAGTCGGAACTAAATGTGCACCTTCAAGCTTGATATACAACTTCTTGGCAAGGCTCCTCAGGTAGCTCTCCAGATCGTCCCTCCTGCGAGCGATGCCTTCCATCTTTTCGCTCAGGTTAAGGTTTTCCTTCTTCCAGCGTGCGCACTCCCTGTTGGCTTCATTCAGAGCAGTCTTCATCCTGGTATTCTCTTCTTCCAACTGGCCGACTGAAGCCAGCTTCTGTCCGGCCAGAGCGGTCCTGTCGTCAGCCTCCTTCTGGGCAGCAGCCAAATCCTGATATTTTTTCGCCAAAGCTTCCCTTAGTTTTTCTGCAAAGAAATGGTGATTGATTCAGAAATAGTAGAAGGATGCTCGAGCTGAAAACTGACCAGTTGACAAACTTGTCTTACCAGCGGCGCCGTCTCTGACTGTCTGCAGTTCTCTCCTGGCTAGCTCCAAGTCAAGTTTCAGTTGAATCTGCTGCCTCTCCAAATCAGTGAAGCGAGCTCCAAGATCACAAGATTTCTGAAATCAAAGGGGAAAAATTATTCCATAGCAAAAACGACAAATACTAAGACTATGGTCGACTGCCCGCAGTCCACCACAGTCTCGGGGACTACACCCAGTGGGTGCACTTTGCGTGCCCCCACCGGTTCTGATTCCACTCGACCGGCCCGCCGGAGTCGAGTTCAAAAAAAAAGAGACAAAGTAGAACTCAGACCACGGTCGACTGCCAGCAGTCGACCGCGGTCTCGGGGACTACACCCAGTGGGTGCACTTTGCGTGCCCCCACCGGTTCTGATCCCATTCGACCGGATCGAGCGGAAGAAACAAACTACCAGTTTGGTTTTACTCGACAAAATACAAAGACTACGGTTGACTGCCAGCAGTCCGCCATAGCCTCGGGGACTACACCCAGTGGGTGCACTCAGCGTGCCCCCACTAGTCCAAAAAATTCAATCGACACACCCAGTGGGTGTACAGATGAAAAGATTTTCGGAAAGAATATTCAGATAGCATATCCTAACAGAACAAGCGGCGACCAACTAACCTGAACATTGCTCTGGAGAGCCGAGCTGGCATCATAGGCGGCTTGGCTGGCGTCCCGCACCGTCTTCATCTTCTCCATCATAATGCCCGCCTGGCGTATGGCTTCCCTAGCAGCATTCACCTCGTTCTCCGGGACATGATGGGTTGCAAAAAGTGAAGGCGGGTCGACAGGGGCCTGAGCAGTCGAAGAAGAAGGCAAGGCACTCGACAGGGGCTCCGTGAAGGTAACAGAACCCCGATTGACATCACTAGTGTCCTGAACGACTGGTTCCGCCCTCGGCGTCGACTGTAGTGCCTCACTTACAGGAGCTCGCCTACTCTTCCTCGTCAAAGACCTCTCGGGCTCTTCATCATCATCAGGGAGGTCAATAATGTTGGGAGCTGTACAAAGTTCAAATTGCCAAAATCACGTCACCCAATGATGCACGATGCAGTTGAATCGACCAAAGAAAGATAGTATGGCAGAAATCATACCCGGATTAGAAGTGACCGCATCCTCCATCACCTCGTCATCATCCCTGTAAGCTGAGGTCCCGGAAGTGGCAGCGCTAACAATTCCAAAGTTCGTCCAGTTAAAACAAGAAAAACAAACAACGCGGAGCGTCGAGTGAATACAAGGAGAGACACTCACGCGGAGGCGACAGGGATATCGATCTTGATCTTTGGCAGCGCCTTCCGAGTCTTCGGCTCTGCAACTTTGGGGTGCTTTGGCGCCTTCTCAGTCGGGGTTGGTGAAGAGACCCGAGGACGCTTCGAAGACTGACCAGCCTGAGCAGTTACCTTGTCGCGGGCACTCGGCCGTTCTTGGTCAAGCTTGGATCGTCTCTCTATGCGAGGAGGTGACTCGACTTCTTCCCCATCACTTGAGTCGTCACTTCCACCATCCCCTTCACCATCAGAAGTCCACTCGCCACTTTCGCCACCACTCACCTCGCCTTCCAGAGCTTTCTCTTGCTCCCTGTTGGGCATCGAATACATTTCAATAATGGACTGAAAGAAAGCAGGGAGAACAAAGTCAGTCGACGCAATACAGACAGTTGCGCGAGTGAATTCAGATTACAAGCAAAAACTCAGAATCAGACCTGCTCTGGTGCACGCGACTGGTCGAATGGGGGAACTCTCCTGGCTCCTCTGGGATTGTCCTTGTTCCCGGTAATGCTCGACATCCACTTCTCCAGTGTGTCATCATCGACCTCCTCCGGGTGGATCCGAGTGGAGTCTTCTAGACCCGAATACATCCACATTGGGTGGTCTCAGGCTTGGAGAGGCTGGATGCGCCGCTGAAGGAAGACCTCCAAGAGATCCATACCAGTGACCCCGTCACGAATGAGCTGGACCACTCGGTTGACCAACACCTTCACGTGCGCCTTCTCCTCCGGGAGCACCTTCAAAGGGGAGGGTTTTTCCACTCGGTCCATGGTAAAGGGAGGGAGGCCAGTCGATTGCCCTGGCGTCGACTGGTCTTTGCAGTAGAACCAGGTCGACTGCCATCCGCGAACTGAATCAGGAAGAATCATGGCCGGAAAGGAGCTTTTTCCCCTCGTCTGGATGCCAAGACCCCCACACATCTGGATCACTTGGGTCCTCTCGTCACTCGGATTAGCCTTTTTCACTGTCTTGGAGCGACAAGTGAAAATATGCTTGAAAAGACCCCAGTGAGGTCGACAACCCAAGAAGTTCTCACACAAGGAAATGAACGCGGCAAGATAAACGATTGAGTTGGGGGTAAAATGGTGGAGTTGAGCCCCAAAGAAGTTCAGAAACCCTCGGAAGAAAGGATGAGGAGGCAAGGAAAACCCACGGTCGACGTGGGTGGCAAGAAGAACGCGCTCACCCTCCCGGGGTTGCGGCTCGGATTCCTTCCCCGGAAGCCGCGCCGAGTCGTAGGGGATCAGCCCTCCCTCGGCCAGGTCGTCGAGGTCTTCTTGGGAGATCCTCAAGTGGATCCAGTCGCCCTGGATCCAACCCCTCGGCAGGCCAGTCCGCGAGGAAGATCCGCCCCGGCTCGTCGCCTTACCCTTTGACCTCGCCGTCGCCTTCTTTGCCCGCTCCAGAGCCGCTGTCTTCTCCTTCACCATTGTCGCCGACGAGTCGCGTGTGGCGCGGTGGCACTGGAGCGAGAGCGAGCGCAGAGGAGAGGCGTGAGGAGGAGAAGAGATAATGGGGCGCACTGTTCGGGAGACTCCGGTCCAACGCCTTATATGAGGCCACTTCCGAGTGGCTGACAGGTAGGCCTAGATGGCTCTGTCAAATCCCGTAACGACCGCACGAGCGATACGTGGCGAAAAAGGTGGCGCGGGGATCGAGGCGGCTCCGCTCTATCTCGTCCGATTACTGCGGCCTCCCCCGCCCCGCGCGCTTCCCAAAATTCGGATCCCACTGAATCCGCGGGTAGCAAATAACTTGTCAGACCAAAGATCTCCTCCACACCGTCACTCGGAGCCTTACAAGTAAAGAAACTCACTCGACGAAGAATTAAGAATGGATCAAGGCGCCTGAAAAGGAAGTTGCTGCCATCACTCGGGTCCATTGATCTAGAGCAAGATATGGTCACGGCATGAAAAATGAGTCGGAGGATCCTCAACTCCTTCCCCACTCAAACCTCGATCCATTCGGGGGCTAATGATGAAGCTATGTACCTAGGGTAGGGTCATGGACCTGTCCTAACTGCCCTACCCAAGGACATCTTTAGAAGAAATCACCTTTCAATTGAATTGAAGGTGTTCCACTCGACAGACTCGAAGTCACTTGACCAAGAAGCGATCACTCGACCAAGATCCAACCACTCGACGACCGGGAGACCTAAAGTCAGCCCGCACGCTAACGGTCGGTCATTAAATAGCTTTTATGGTCATCATAGCACTTTATTACTAGCGTTACCAGTAACACCCTACCTTAATGTACATTGAACCCTTCGTAACGTGGGCTGGCCGGGGTCCTGGCGCACTCTATATAAGCCACCCCCCTCCTCTGAGACAAGGGTTTGCACCTCTGTAACTCATACTCACATAATCCAGTCGACCGCCTCCGGGCTCCGAGATGTAGGGCTTTTACTTCTTCCAAGAATGGCCTAAACTCGTAAACCTTGCGTCCTTACAACTTCTCCGTAGCTAAGATCTCGCCTCTCCATACTTACCCCCCTACATTACTGTCAGACTTAGAACCACGACAAGGAGCACATGTGCAATGGCCAAGGCCGAATCGGTGAGACCAATTTCTACAGTTCGGTCGGTCCGAGATAAGTTCTGCGGAGAGCTAACTAGACCTAAGGAAGTTTTAGCTGGATGAATGAATCTCAATCGTGGCAAGAAACATGGCAAAGCAATGTGCTACGAATCGGAGTTAAGGAATAGCACAAAGATCAAGTTCATACCCTACTCCAGCGGTGAACTTGCTACGGCGGCAACGGCGGGGCAGATTGCCGTTGACGGCGGCGGAGACCAGCGGCGGGAGGTCGCTGACAGAGAGAGGATGATCCGGAGACCCGAGGACGCAGAGTAGGTTATGCGCGGGCGAAGGGTTTTGGAAAAATTTCCAAAATTTGGCCCGTCAGTATATATAACTTGACCCTGTCGGTGTGACCGAGTGGAACAACTCGGTGGCACCGAGATGCAAAACTGTGAGCAGTTACTGCAACTCGGTGTGACCGAAAAGTTCTAATTGGTTGCACCGAGATTGAAAACCTAGATCAACTAAGTGATCTTGGTAGGACCGAAAAGGATGAATCGGTCAGCCCGAAATGAACAAAGAGGTTTTGGAAGTTTAAGTCTATGATGAATCGAGAACTCTGAGTGCTCCTCACACAGAGTGGTTCGAATCTGAGTTGGTCAAACTTTGTGATGTAGCATGAATAGAGTTTGAGACGAGAAAAGCATAGATAGCTAGAGGAAGTCCCTAGGCATTCTTGTCCATCCATTTGGCAAAAGAGAAAAAGGCCAAACAATCAAAGCAACAAATGGATGTCCTCGAATCAGTAAAATATGCAACCAACATGCTCACAGAATAAGATGGCAAAAGAAATATGTGACAAAGCATGCACAAACACTCTAGCATCTATCAAGCAATTGGCGATGACTAGGTCATCTATATATATATATATATATATATATATGAGTATATTGACTTAGGAGTCAAATGAGAACATTTTATCATAGGTCATACTCATCGTTTAAGAACAAGTGGGGTTACCACTTTTACATAGGGCATTATTGTACTCACACCATTAGAGTTGCTTTAACTCAATTGATTAGAGTAAAGCTCCCCTAGATGTGATATCCCCCCCTAAGAGGGATCAACTAACCTTGGATTTTGTCGATGATGACTTCATGTAGGTGTTGAAGATGTGGATTCTCAATGTTGATGTAGATCATTCGGAGCAATCCTTTGGAGTGAGTTGCACTTTCAATACCCAGACGGGTTAGTCCCACAAGGAACAAACAAGGATATCCATAGACATAGAGTGATGTGTACACAAGATGATGTCCATGGAAGCATTAGGTTACCTTGTTCCTTGTCTTACCAACAAGAGGGTTTGTGACTCCTTGAACTAGTGCAAGATATGAAGGTTGTTTGCACTTGTCCTTGCCAAAATGATAAGAGTGAAGTAGGTTGGCGGAGTCCCCCTCAAGAACTCTCTAGTTCTTGTTCTTCGGGATCCACACCATCTTGATGGGAATCCTTGGGGTTGTAGTCGTACTTGAAGTAGAACTTGATGTAGTCTTGGGAATCCATTTGACCAAGGCTTTGGGTGCTTCCTCGAACACATCAATATCCTCTTGAAGCTTGTCCTTGCCTTTTTGCTTGTGGTCTTGTGGTGGAAGATCATCTTGAGATTGTGTTCCTTCGAAAGAAGTAGGATCATACTTCTCTTGTTGAGGAACAAACTTCATCTTGGGGTATTGATCTTCTTCCCACTCAACTCAATTGGCATTGAACTTTCGTTCAAAACCAACACCTTGGTTCTTTCGGTGTCTTCCTAGCTTGCGTACAATTTCCTCAAATTGCTTACTTCCGGCAAGGCTCTTGTAAACACCTTTCTCTATAATTCCCTTCAATAAGCTATTTTCTTGCTTAAGTGTAACTTGTCTAAGAGAATCATTAGTGGAATCAAGAGAGCTACTAGAAGCAACAACATTGGATTTAGCATGATTGTTGTTACTACTAGATGAAGAATCTTTCTTGTTCTTGTTACTAGATTTAACTTGTGGCATGTAAGTAGACAAGAGTAAATGCTTGGCAATGTAAGAAGAACTTTTCTTGCGAAGATCATCATTGTTTGCCTTTAAAAACTCATGTTCTTTCTCAAAGTTGAGCTTTTCAAAGCGTAGCTTATCATGAGTCTTTAAAAGTTCTCGATGATCTTCCAAGGTAGTTTCATGAGCTAACTTAAGAGTGTTTAGTTCTTTAGTTAGACGCTCAATCTCCTTCTTATCATCGTCATTTGTTTTATCTTGATTATCATGATTAATAGCAAGCTCATCATAGTTTTCATAACTAGAGTTGTCAACAAGTAAATCATCATCTCCTAGAAAATCATCTTCATCACTACTCGGGGTGTGTTACCTTTGGACCTTTAGCCATGAAGCATCTCCCAATTCCTTCATTTGGCGAATCAAATATGTCGTAGGAGTTGGTTGTCACAAGTGCTAGTCCGGCAACACCCTCATCTTGAGTATATTCGGAGTCAGAGTGATAACTTCTTTCGGAGTGATTGTCGGAGTCAGAACCGGATACCCATTCACCAACATGAGCTTGATGTCTTCTTTTTGTGTAGCTCCTTGATGACTTGTCCTTCCTTTCTGAGTCCTTGCTTCTCTGAGAGGGTCTTCGTTCATAACGATCATCTCTACTCCTTCTCTCTCTTGATGGTGATTCTTCTCTTCTACTCCTTCTTTTGGCAGAATCTTCTCTTATTTTGTAGGGGGCCATACATTCATTGGAGTAGTGTCCGGGTCTTCCACAATTGTAGCAATTACGCTCACGACTAGAAGATCTTTTGTCATTGTAGGACCTTGACTTGGAACTTCTTTCCTTGCTTCTACTCTTGTAGAACTTGTTGAAGTTCTTCACCATTAGACTCAATTCTTCATTGAAGGTTTGATTCTCACTTGATGATGTGGGAGCATCACACGAGGCTTTGTAAGCACTACTTGACTTGTTGTGAAGCTCTTCCTTATCCTTGAGTGACATCTCATGAGAAACAATTCTTCCAATAACTTCCGTTGGCTTGAGATCTTTGTAATTGGGCACCATCTGGATCAATGTGCACACGGTATCATATTTTCCATCCAAGGCTCTTAGGATCTTCTTGATGATGAATCTATCGGTCATCTCTTCACTTCCTAAGCCGGCAATCTCATTTGTGATGAGAGCAAGCCTAGAGTACATTTCAGCGATGCCTTCACCATCCTTCATTTTGAACTTGTCAAGCTGACTTTGAAGCACATCCAATTTGGATTCCTTGACAGATTCGGTACCTTCGTGCATATCAATCAAAGTATCCCAAATTTCCTTTGCATTCTCAAGATGGCTTATTTTGTTGAATTCTTCGGGGCATAATCCGTTGAAGAGAATATCACAAGATTGAGCATTGTATTGTAGCATCTTCAATTCTTCCGCGGTAGCTTCACGGTTTGGTTCTCTCCCATCGAAGAATTCACCCTGCAAGCCAATACACACAATAGCCCAAATGGCGGGGTTATGTCCAAGAATATGTATTTCCATCTTATGCTTCCGACTAGCAAAATTTGTACCATCAAAGTAAGGACCTCTACGGTGGTAATTTCCCTCGCTAGACGCCATACTCTCCTAGGTTGTGAAACCAAGGCTATGACCACCACAATCTATGGAAATCAAAGCAAACGTAGACCAAAGCTCTGATACCACTTGTAGGATCGAAAGTATGTCTAGGGGGGGTGATTAGACTACTTGACCAAATAAAATCTAGCCTTTCCCAATTCTAGTTCTAGGCAGGTTTTAGCAACTTAGCACAAGTCAAGCAATCAACCTACACATGCAATTCTAAGAGTATAGCAGCGGAAAGTAAAACAATTGCATATGAAGGTAAAGGGAGGAGTTTGGAGTGCGCAAACGCAATTGGAGACACGGAGATTTTTGGCGTGGTTCCGCTAGGTGGTGCTATCGTACATCCACGTTGATGGAGACTTCAACCCACGAAGGGTAACGGTTGCGTGAGTCCACGGAGGGCTCCACCCACGAAGGGTCCACGAAGAAGCAACCTTGTCTATCCCACCATGACCGTCGCCCACGAAGGACTTGCCTCACTCAGGTAGATCTTCACTAAGTAGGCGATCTCCTTACCCTTACAAACTCCTTGGTTCAACTCCACAATCTTGACGGAGGCTCCCAAGTGACACCTAACCAATCTAGGAGACACCACTCTCCAAGAGGTAATAAATGGTGTATTGATGATGAACTCCTTGCTATTGTGCTTCAAATGATAGTCTCCCCAACACTCAACTCTCTCTCACAGGATTTGGATTTGGTAGAAAGAAGATTTGAGTGGAAAGCAACTCGGGGAAGGCTAGAGATCAAGATTTATGTGGTTGGAATGGAATATCTTGACCTCAACACAAGTGTAGGGGTTCTCTCTCAAAAAATGTATGTTAGAAGTGTAGGCATGTTATGATGGCTCTCTCCATGAATGAAGAGTGGGTGGAGGGGTATAAATAGCCTCCACACAAAATCTAACCGTTACACACAAATCACCAAACTCGGTGGGACCGAATCATGAAACTCGGTCAGACCGATTTAGTTCAAAATGTGAACGTTAGGATTCTCGGTGGGACCGTCATGTCAACTCGGTGGGACCGATTTTGTTTGGGTTAGGGCATAACATAATCTCGGTGAGACTGATTAAACAAACTTGGTGAGACCGATTTTGGTAATGGACTAACAGAGAGTTGGTCAGGCAATCTCGATGGGACCGATTCGCTCATCTCGGTTGGACCAAAACGTTACGAAAGGGAAACAGAGAGTTTGCATTGCAATCCTGGTGGGACCGATCGCTCATCTCGGTTTGACCGAAACGTTACGAAGGGAAACAGAGAGATTACAATCCCATCTCAGTGAGACCGAGATCCCTATTGGTGAGACCGAAAAGACTAGGGTTTCTGGCAGTGGCTATGTCAACTGAACTTGGTGGCGCAGGATAGAAAGTTTCGGTGGGGCCGAGTTTGACTTTTGCTTTGGGACATATGTGGATGTGAGAAAATAGTTGAAGGCTTTTGGAGCATATCACTAAGCACTTTGAGCAAGCAAGCCATTAGGCAACACCTCATCCCCTCTTAATAGTATTGGCTTTTCTTATGGACTCAATGTGATCTTGGATCACTTAAAATGAAAAGATGTAGAGTCCCGAGCCTTGATCTTGAGCCAATCCTTTGTCCTTAGAATTTTGAGGGATTCACTTTTCTCATGCATGCCATGCCAATCATTGAGCTTTCCTTAAATGTCTATCTTTAAGTAGCATTAGCTCAATGAGTTATATGTTGTTAGGAATTACCAAAACCACCCAGGGATAGTTGCACTTTTACCTTGTGTTGTGTTACCCATAGGAAGAGGTGCTGAAGCATTACTCACATGTGACCCACCATGACCCATCGGAGGAGGCTGTTCAGCACGACCCATGGGAGGAGGCGCTGTAGCATGAGCAGCACGACCCATGGGAGGACATTGTGAACCACGACCACCACGTTCCATGGGTGGAGGTGGTCCACCATGGCCCATGGGACTAGGCGGTGGAGCACGTCAAGTAGGGGTAGTTGTTGGAGTAGGCCCTGTAGATGTAGGCGACACGAGAGGATCTTGGTTGTTATCACCAGCGGACGGACCTGCCTCTCTTGCAGCCCTTCTTTCCTTCTAGACTTGTTCAGCTGCACAATCTCTGTCCGCGCTGCATGCATGTGTTTATCAACAATGCCTTTTGCTGCATCATAACCACAAGCAAACTTTGCTAGTTTTTAGAAATATGAGGTCATGTTAGCATGCCTAATTTCCTTTAGAGAGGCAGGAGGTATTACATCAGGCTGCCGGCTAGCGGCACTTGGCACGCTTGGGACAGCAATTGGCGTCCAACGCTTCAACATGTACTGCTCCGGGATGACATCAAGCCCAATATGTATGAACGCTTTCAGTATGTGGCAACAAAGGATGCCATCCCTCTCCATTTTGGTACACTCACACGAATATTGTCCCTCGGGTATTTTTGCCAACACCAAGTAGTTCCTGGAACCATACTTCACAACCCAGTCTGTATTTGGTCTCAGCTCAAATGTTTCCACACCAATTTGGAATGCATTGTAGCATCCAATCATCGAAAACTCATCACGGAACTTGCAGTAAAGATCTCTAGTATATGTCTTGTATGCTTGCTTCTCTATTGGGAATTGTGACCACATGTCAAGACCCAGATGTTCTGTCCTGTAGTCATTGCACCCTTCCTTGACGAGGATGTGCATCTGTATTTTGTGGTATTGCTTCACAAAGTTCAGAATTGACTTGTGAGGATTGACATACCGCTTCAAGACTGCATTGAACCCCTCACTTCGTTGTGTAGACTGCAAGAACGGGAAAAATCTATGCTTGAAGTAACATGGCACCCAAGTGTTCCTATATTCGTATAGCTTCTCAAAATGGGTGTGTGTAATTGCCTCATATTTCATCATCAACATAGCCCAATTCTGTTAAAACTCATCTTTTGTGAAACTGAAATCAACACAAAGGTTGAAATCTTCAAACAATCCCGGGTTCCAGCCTAGCAACCATCCAACTTTCTCTTGAGCTTTTTTCATGATGTGCCACGGACAACATCGGTGTACACTTGTGGGAAATATGTTCTTTATGGACTCTTTCATTGCCACATCCTTGTCAGTAATGATGTTATCGGGTGCCCTTCCATTCATAGCCTCTAGGAAAGCTCCAAAAACCCAATCAAAACTGGTCTCCATTTCTTGCCTCACAAACGCGCAACCCAACATGAAAGATTGCCCATGACGGTTGATTCCAATGAACGAAGCAAAAGGCATGGTGTACATATTGGTCATGTAGGTTGTATCAAAGGAGACACAATCATGATATGCCTCCATATAAGCTTTCCATGCCAAGCCATCCACCCAAAAAATGTTTTCTGCCCTCCCTTCGAGATCATATTTTATCTTATAAAAAAATCTGGATCATCTTTTTGCAACTCTCTAAAATGTTCAGTTGTCTCAATAATGTCTCCCTCTTTCGTTGAGTCCTTGGAGAACCCAGCACATAGGTTTGTTATTGCTTTAGGTCCATATGGTACATTTAGCTCCGAGCCATAAAACTCTAACATGATAGTCATCATACGGCCTACAGGGAAACAAAGTTGATGTTAGGTACTTGCACACTTGACAAATAATAGTTGCATACTAAAGAACAATAGTTGCACAACTGTTGACATGTGGTTGCCATAGAACTTAATTTTCATTGTTTCCTCCCTTTTTTATTGCATGATGCAAAACAATTTAGAAATTTTTGTCTACCATCAGTTGCAGAGATATGAACACTAGTTGCAGGAAATAAGGTCCAATTGCATCGATAAGGAACACTAGTTTGCAGAACAAATATTATGGAGTTGCCATCAAAACTATGACCATTTTGTAAATCTATACATTATTCAATCAGCAAGTAGTTTCAACTTGTTTGTTTTGTTTGTGGTAGTGCTTTTTTCAGAAATACTCAATCCTGGTTGCACAACACAGTGTATGTAACTACACAGCCCTCTACTGCTAGTTGCACACTTGACATATCAGTATTAAACAAAAATGTAGTCTGAAGTTTGGAGTTTTTGGGAGGTGAATGAGAACACACCTGAAGTCAGGTTGCAGTTGTAGAGTATCTCTAGGAACTTCTTTTCCTCCGGCGGTATACCCATGTGAGACCGCAAGTATTTGGACAATGAAGGCTTGGCGACCAAAGGAGATTATGATCACGGACAAAGTGGGTTACTTCCCACCGCCCATCCTTTAATTTAACCAGCATTTTTGCCTTACATTGCGTTTGCTTTATCCTTTCTCTCTTGCGCTTCTTCTTATTCTTCTTTTTTCCACTATCCTCTCCATCGAATATTGGCACTTCTTACTTTTCTTCTTCTTCACACAAAGGTTTGGGGACTAGTATAGGATCTAGCACAGGTGGCAATTCAGCTCCCGTATCATCCTCTTTTGGCTTCCTAAACTTGTTACATGCAAATTGTTGTTTCTCCAATATGTTGCTATAAGAATTCCTTCTTGAAGTGTTCATCTTAATAGAGAAACCCATCCTTAGGGCATAATCATTGTAGTGATCCTTAGCACCTTGCAGAGTATCAAATCTCATCCTAACAAATGGCTCCATTGGCCGAGAACCAGCCTCATCTTCATCCATAGGATTTTGATCAACTCCAACTGCCCCTGCCCTTAGTTCTGTTTCAGTAGGTCCTGCAACTATGGTGTTTGTTTCCTCAAGTGTATAGCTTTCTGATTGCATGTTGACATCAACATCATTCATCAAGCCATGATCTTGATTTGGCTGTGTGAAAACCCCTGAATGTACAAACTTGACATCATCATTTGGCAACTCATTGAGATTGGGAGGCAACACATTGAGGTCTATCATCCTCATTGTTGAGGAAATCGTTAACTGGTAGATGCTCGGTCGGCTGGTGAGTAGGGGATTAATAGGCTAATCGGCAAGTTAATCGGCCATTTAATCAATTAATCGGACGATTTATCGGGTAATCGGCTACTCGGGGACCCTATGAGTAGGGATTAATCGGCAAGTTAACTGGTTAATCAAATGAATTCTTGAACAGGGATCATCCTTAAAAGCCGCTTCAACCTGCATTTTGTTTCAAAACAAAAAGTCATTAACAAGCTGTATTGGGGCATATGTGCTAGCAATTTGAAGTCATGAATTTAACACCGTTACAATCATTTTTATTGTTTCGAAAACTGCAAGTAGTTAGTTTTTACATAGCTTTTTTTCTCCAAATACAGCTTTTTATTCATAGTAGTTGCGCAAAGGCAGCACAACATTTTTGCACAAAAGTGTCATAGAATTTGCACAATTTTTTCATACCAGTTGGTCAAATTGTGAGCATTTCCAGTCACACAAACACATTTTTTGACAATTTTTAATGATACAAGCTGGATAAAAATGTAGCATGCCAGTTGCACATAAGTACTATCAAAGTTGGAACAATCATCATTCTAGCTGACCATCTTTTTTTGTTTATTGTATCTACAATGTGCAGTTCTGACAAGAAAAAGAGGGCATGATTTTTCTATAGTTCAATGCAAGTGGCTTAGTAAAAGAACTTAGTAAGTTTTTCTCCAGATACAGTTTTTTGATAGTAGTTGCACAAAGGCAGCACAACATCTGCACAAAAGTGTCATAGAATTGCACAAATATTTTCATACCAGTTGGTCAAATTATGAGCATTTCCAGATACAACTTTTTTGATAGTAGTTGCACAAATGCAGCACAACGTTTGCACATAAGTGCCATAGAATTGCACAAATATAATTGTGAGCATTTCCAGTCACACAAACACATTTTTTGACATTTTTTAATGATACAAGCTGGATAAAAATGTAGCATACCAGTTGCACACAAGTAGTATCAAAGTTGGAACAAGCATCATTCTAGTTGGACAATATAAGAACATGTTTCAGGCAGTAGCTACATTTTTAATGACAATTTTTGTATCTACAATGTGCAGGTCTGACATGAAAGGGAGGGAATGATTTACTGCAGATCAATGCAAGTGAACATATCAAGCAAGGTATGCTACAGCAACTTCAAATATAGAAGGAATTTCAGATTTGAACTATATTTGTCTATAGCTATATTTAGTTAGATTTGCATAGCTAGAACAACAATTTGATGGCAGTGTTTCAGATTTGTGATGGCAGCGTGTGAAACCTATTTCCTAAAACCTATATTTGCAGACTGTTTTTATTAGAACATCGTATATTGCTCTTCATCGTATATTAGTTTGTTTTCCATAAGATCTTTCAAGTTCCTGCCAAGGTTGCACAATTATGTGTCTTTTTTATTTTTCCAGTTGCACGGTTTGTGCTTATAGTTGGATGCTACAATCGAGTTAGTTGCACAAAATAGTTTCAGAGTTGCATAATCTGCTGAGTTGGCACACAACACTCCTTCAGTTGCCTACTTTATTTGGCTTAGTTGCACGAAAGTAACCTACTGGTTGCACAGTTTTTCTGCCAAGATATTTTTTTCAGTTGCACAGTTTGTGCTTATAGTTGGATGCCACAACTGGGTTAGTTGCACAGAATAACATTATAATTGCACAATCTACTGAGTTGGCACACAACACTCCTTCAGTTGACTACTTCATTTGGTTTAGTTGCACGAAAGCAACCTACTGGGTGCAAAAATTTTCTGCAAACACACTATGCAGATTCCTTTGTTTTTTGACAATCAAAATACATGAGTCAGAGGCACATGCAAGGAAATTATTACAAGGGCAAGTATGCAAGAGAGGAGCAGGGAAGAAGATGGGCAAGTCTTCTCACCTGTGGATCTACAGGTAGGGTATTTTTCCGCCCTCCTCCCTTTGATCTGCTTCTTTATGGGGTCTTCTTTCTCATTTCTAAGCCCTCTTCTCTTCTCTTTATTTGTTCGTGGGAGCCGCCTGATGACCCACAAGTGTAGGGGATCTATCATAGCCTTTTCAATAAGTAAGAGTGTCGAACCCAACAAGGAGCAGAAGGAAATGATAAGCGGTTTTCAGCAAGGTATTCTCTGCAAGCACTGAAATTATCGGTAATATATAGTTTTGTGATAAGGTAATTTGTAACGGGTAACAAGTAATAAAAGTAAATAAGGTGCAGCAATATGGCCCAATCCTTTTTGTAGCAAAGGACAAGCCCGGACAAACTCTTATATAAAGGAAAGCGCTCCCGAGGACACATGGGAATTATCGTCAAGCTAGTTTTCATCGCGTTCATATGATTCGCGTTCGGTACTTTGATAATTTGATATGTGGGTGGACTGGTGCTTGGGTACTGTCCTTACTTGGACAAGCATCCCACTTATGATTAACCCCTATTGCAATCATCCGCAACTACAACAGAAGTATTAAGGTAAACCTAACCATAGCATGAAACATATGGATCCAAAGCAGCCCCTTACGAAGCAACGCATAAACTAGGGTTTAAGCTTCTGCCACTCTAGCAACCCATCATCTACTTATTACTTCCCAATGCCTTCCTCTAGGCCCAAATAATGGTGAAGTGTCATGTAGTTGACGTTCACATGACACCACTAGAGGAAAGACAACATACATCTCATCAAAATATCGAACGAATACCAAATTCACATGACTACTTATAGCAAGACTTCTCCCATGTCCTCAGGAACAAACGTAACTACTCACAAATCATATTCATGTTCATAATTAGAGGGGTATTAATATGCATAATGGATCTGAACATATGATCTTCCACCAAGTAAACCAACTAGCATCAACTACAAGGAGTAATCAACACTACTAACAACCCACAGGTACCAATCTGAGGTTTGGATACAAAGATTGGATACAAGAGATGAACTAGGGTTTGAGATGAGATGGTGCTGGTGAAGATGTTGATGGAGATTGACCCCCTCCCGACGAGAGGATCGTTGGTGATGATTTCCCCCTCCCGGAGGGAAGTTTCCCCGGCAGAACAGCTCCGTCGGAGCCCTAGATTGGTTCCGCTAAGGTTCCGCCTCGTGGCGGTGGAGTTTCGTCCCGTGAGCATGCTTGCGATTTTTTCCTCGACGAAAGACTCAATATAGCCAAAGATGGGCATCAGAGGGCCACCAGGGGGCCGACAAGGCAGGGGGGCGCACCCAGGGGGGTAGGGCGCGCCCCCACCCTCGTGGACGGTGGGTGGCCCCCTCTGGTACTTCTTTCGCCCAATACTTTTTATATATTCTGAAAATAATTCCCGTGGAGTTTCAGGACTTTTGGAGATGTGCAGAATAGGTCTCTAATATTTGCTCCTTTTCCAGCCCAGAATTCCAGCTGCCGGCATTCCCCCTCTTCATGTAAACCTTGTAAAATAAGAGAGAAAAGGCATAAGTATTGTGACATAATGTGTAATAACAGCCCATAATGCAATAAATACTGATATAAAAGCATGATGCAAAATGGACGTATCAACTCCCCCAAGCTTAGACCTCGCTTGTCCTCAAGCGAAAGGCGAAATCGAAAAATATGTCCACATGTTTAGAGATAGAGGTGTCGATAAAATAAAATACAGACATGACGGCATCATGATCATTCTTAGAACAACAACATATATATATATATATATATATATATATATATATATATATATATATATATATATTGTCATATGATCTCTTATGCTAAAGTAACAATTCATTCACATACTCAAGTATGAATCAGAAACTTCATTGAAAACTAACAAACTATAATCTCAGTCACTGAAGCAATTGCAATTTATCATAACATAGGAAAGAGTCAATATAAGAGCTTCTCAGCAAGTCCACATACTCAACCATCATTTAGTCTTTCACAATTGCTAACACTCACGCGATATTTATGGTTGTGAAGTTTTAACCGGACACAGAGAAAGATAGGGGCTTATAGTTTTGCCTCCCAACTTTTTACCTCAAGGGTAATGTCAACAATAATAATTCATGAAAACTCACATCGAATTAGCTATATATACCTGGATCTTTCCAACACATTGTGCTTGCCAAAGGATAAAATGTAAAAAGGAAATGTGAAGATCGCCGTGACTCTTGCATGAAGTATAAGACAAGAATAAAAGATAGGCCCTTCGCAGAGGGAAGCAGAGGTTGCCATGTGCTTTTATGGTTGAATGCACAAAATCTTAATGCAAAAGAACGTCACTTTATATTGCCACTTGTGATATGGACATTTATTATGCAGTCTGTCGCTTTTATTTCTTCCACATCACAAGATCGTATAAAGCTTATTTTCTCCGCACTAATAAATCATACATATTTAGAGAGCAATTTTTATTGCTTGCAACGATGACAACTTACTTGAAGGATCTTACTCAATCCATAGGTAGATATGGTGGACTCTCATGGCAAAACTGGGTTTAAGGATATTTGGAAGCACAAGTAGTATCTCTACTTGGTGCAAAGAAATTGGCTAGCAAGAGAGGGAAAGGCAAACTCAACATGTTGGATGATCCATGACAATATACTTTATCTCAGATGCAAGAAAACATAACCCATTACATTGTCTTCCTTGTCCAACATCAACTCTTTAGCATGTCATATTTTAATGAGTGCTCACAATCATAAAAGATGTCCAAGATAGTATATTTATATGTGAAAACCTCTCTTTATTTATTACTTCCTATTAATTGCAACGATGACCAAAACTATGTTTGTCAACTCTCAACAATTTTTATTCATCATACTCTTTATATGTGAAGCCATTACTCTCCATAAGATCCATATGATATCTTTGTTTCTTTTTATTTCTTCTCTTTTATTCTATTACCTCAAGATCATAGTAAGGTAATCAAGCCCTTGACTCAACACTAATCTTTATTATATATATAGCTCACGGACTCGATTACATAGAAGGATCATAAAGCAAAACTCAAGACTAGATCATACTAGAACTTTATTCTACTAGATCAAGATATTACCAAAAGGATCGAACTAAGAAAAACGGTGAAGATAAAAGTGTGATGGTGATACGATACCGGGGCACTCCCCCAAGCTTGGCAGTTGCCAAGGGGAGTGCCCATGCCCGATGCTCAGTTCTTCTTTGTTGGTGAAGAAGGTATTGGTGATGATGGATAGTCGCACATCGAGCGTAGGAGATCCTCCAATTTGCGGATAATGCCCTTGAGTGCAATGATATGCTCCTTTAACAAAATATTTTCACTTGTGAGATACTTGTTTTGAATGCGAGCTAACTCAATCATCTTGAAAGCTTCAATCTCCATTGGGGTAAAGAGATTGTGGTGAGGTTGAAGGATGTCTTCTTGTGCTACTGCCGGAACTTGATCCCCCATGGCCTTCTTGATCCCATCATCCTTGTTGATCTCTCCGGGCTCTTCTCTCTTTAGCTCTATCTTCATTGGCCAAGCATCATTGCCCTCATTGTTGGAGGAGGAGGGAGATGACATGATGCCTGGCCTTGACAACCTTGGCAGAAAATAGCTCGAAACAAAAATATTAGATTTTTGCGCGATACGGTGGTCAAAACCTTCGGGAGATTATAGAATGAATTTTTACCGACCAAAAGAAGTATCGTGCAAGAGAACGGAGTCCGGAGAGCACACGAGGTGCCCACGAGGCAGGGGCGCGCCCAGGGGGGTAGGGCGCGCCCTCCACCCTCATGGACGCCTCGTGTCCTTCCCGGACTACTTATTTTCCTATTTTCTTAAATATTCCAAAACAGATAAAAATTGCCATTAGAACTGTTTTGGAGTCGGTTTACTTACTGTACCACGTACCTATTCCTTTTTGGAGTCTGAAACATTTTGGAAAGTGTCCCTTATGTATTCCTCCGGGGTTACGGTTTCAATAACATTAGTTTCAACATTTATGGGATTACCTGAGATATAATGTTTAATTCTTTGACTGTTCACCGCCCTCGGATTAGTGCCTTTGAAGTTGTTGATTTTTATGGCACCGGAATGATAAACCTCCTCGATGACGTAAGGACCTTCCCATTTTGAGAGGAGCTTGCCTGCAAAAAATCTTAAACGAGAGTTGTATAGCAATACATAATCACCTACATTAAACTCATGCTTTTGTATCCTTTTATCATGCCATCTTTTAACTTTTTCTTTAAACAGTTTGACATTCTCATAGGCCTGGGTTCTCCATTCATCAAGTGAGCTAATGTCAAAAAGCCTCTTCTCACCAGCAAGTTTGAAGTCATAGTTGAGCTCTTTAATTGCCCAATATGCCTTATGTTCTAGTTCAAGAGGTAAGTGACATGCTTTTCCATAAACCATTTTATACGGAGACATACCCATAGGATTTTTATATGCAGTTCTATAAGCCCATAATGCATCATCAAGTTTCTTGGACCAATTCTTTCTAGATCTATTAACAGCCTTTTGCAAAATTAATTTAAGCTCTCTATTGCTCAGTTCCACTTGACCACTAGACTGTGGATGATATGGAGATGCAATTCTATGATTAACATCATACTTAGCAAGCATTTTACGAAAGGCACCATGAATAAAATGTGAACCACCATCAGTCATTAGATATCTAGGGACTCCAAACTTTGGAAAAATAGCTTCTTTAAGCATCTTAATAGAGGTGTTATGATCAACACTACTAGTTGGAATAGCTTCTACCCACTTAGTAACGTAATCAACAACAACTAAAATATGTGTATACCCATTAGAGGAAGGAAACGGTCCCATATAATCAAAGCTCCAAACATCAAATGGTTCAATACCAAGTGAATAATTCATGGGCATTTCTTGACATCTACAAATATTACCAATTCTTTGACATTCATCACAAGACAAGACAAACTTACGGGCATCCTTGAAGAGAGTAGGCCAATAAAAACCGTATTGCAATACCTTATGTGCAGTTCTATCTCCAGCGTGGTCTCCTCCATAAGCCTCGGAGTGACACTTGCATAGGATCTGTTCCTGTTCATGCTCAGGTACACAACGTCTAATAACACCATCCATGTAACGCCCCATATGTAACTTGCCATATTTGTATTCCAACTCTTGCCATTTTCGGCACTAAGTTATGATATTTCCTCGTTGTTGGGTTTTGTCTCCGTGTTGCTTTTGTCTTTGTCATGCATCTCATATCATGTCATCATGTGCATCGCATTTCCATACGTGTTCGTCTCATGCGTCCGAGCATTTTCCCCGTTGTCCGTTTGCATTCCGGCGCTCCTACGTCCTCCGGTGTCCCCTTTTGCCTCTTTTTGTGCGCGGGTGTTAAACGTTCTCGGATTGGACCGAGACTTGCCAAGCAGCCTTGGTATACTACCGTTAGACCGCCTTTCAAGTTTCGTGCCATTTGGACTTCGTTTGATACTCCAACGGTTAACCGAGGAACCGTAAAGGCCTCGTGTGTGTTGCAGCCCAACACTTCTCCAAAGTGGCCCAAAACCCACCTAAACCCCCTCCATCCTCTCGGTCGTTCGATCACGATCGCGTGGCCGAAAACCGTGCTCAATTTGGAGCCTCCTAGCTCCTTCTATCTATAAATAGATGCACCCCCCCGAAATTTGCGGTGGAAACCCTAGACTAGCTCCTCCCGCCGCCACCGGACGCGTCCGCCGGCGCCGGACATGTCCGTCGCCGCCTCCCTCGCCCAATCCGCCGCCGCCACGTCAGCCTGCGCCTCCTCTCTCCTCTTGCGCCGCCGCG
>NC_041390.1:423402437-423411807 GCF_002162155.2 Triticum dicoccoides | reverse complement strand
CCCGCCGCAGTCTTCCTGCTCGCCTCCCGTCTGCGCCCCGCTCGCCAGCCTCCGCCGCCCCGCGCTCGCTGGCCGCGCCGCCCGGTCGCCGCCTCCGCCACCGCCAAGTGACTCCGCCGCCCCGCTCGCCACCGGAGCCGCCGCCCGCTGTCGGATCTGATCGGGGGACGGCCGGATCCGCCCCTTCCGACCTTCCCCTTGCTGGAGCAAGTCTTCCCCTCGCTGGAGCAAGCCCTCCCCTCGCCGGAGTTTGACCTCGGTTCGCGCGCCTGCGAAGAACCCTAGATTCGAAGGGTAATAATTTCGCTAAGTCCCCCAGTTTTCAGTATTTTTGGGCATCTTCATCATGTCATATCTCATCACCCGTAGCTCCGTTTTGGGCGTGTAGCATATCAAATTGTTCGTATGGATGTGTACTTCATTTCATTCCTTTGCACCATGTTCATTGGAGTTCATCTTGATGCCATAAATGCTGTTGCAAGAGTGCTATGTAATGTTAGGTTCTGATTCTTAATAGATTATGGACATTTGTCATTTTTGCCATGTTTAATGTGTGCCTCCTATGAACTTGAGCCCTACATGTGTTTTGTTGTATGCCATGCCATCTTTATAGGGGTGTATGCCATATTTTTTGTGATCAATGTGGTGACTAGCACAAGCATGCAAATTAGCTCTCGTGATGTTGCTGATTTCGGGGACTTAGAATTCTTCTAAGTCATTTCCCTGATGATATTTTTATGCCATGTATTCTTGTTGCTACAGAGTTATCCATGCCTCTTTTGAGCATGTTCAGTAAGGATGATTTTGAGATATTGTTATGATCTATCCATCCATGTCTTTGTTTGCAATTATGGAGTACCCTAGCATGACTCAATCTTGCTCCACTTTTGCTATAAAATGTTCCTGGCAGATTGTTTACATGTTAATCAATTTTGACGAGGTTGTTATAGTTTATCCATGCATGCTATGAGAGTGTTCTTGCCATGGTTAGCTTATTTATCATGTCTACTTGCTGGGTGTATGCTTAGCTTGTCATGAAATGCCTTGTAGTGAGTGCATCGAGCTCGTAAACATGCCTACACAACTCTGTTTTTACCATGTTCCAGTTTTCTGCAAAGTCTGAATCTGTTAACGAAACTTGCTATGTTTATATGGGTGCCATTGTATTTTCTGATCCCTTTTGGCTTATGGTCAGTAAGGGACTTTTGTTATATGCTTTGTGTAGTTTCATGTCATGCCTTGCTTTGCCATGATATGTTCCTGTAGCATGTTGTTATATTGCTCTAAACATTGCTTCCTGATGTTAAATCCTGGCATGTTGTTATTTTCACAGTCTATGAACCTGATATCTTTTGCACTTTTGCCATGCTTGTTTGAACCTGCTATTGTGTGAATTAGCCGTAGCTCAGTGTTCATCGTTTGTCAAGCATCTTGAGTGGATCACTGCCATGTGCTTTGTTGTTATGTTAGAGTGCAGTAGCTTGTTGTTCTTGATGCATTTAGATGGCCTCGTGCTGTTAATCGCAGATCGGTGCCATACTTGTTTTGCTTGTCATTTGCAAACCGTGCATCCGATTCCGGTGATCTTTATATCGATTTCGACCGAAATCAACTCATCTTTCCAGCGACACTCTTGGTTTGCCAAGTTGAGGTCTGTTTCAATCTTTCCTTGCCGAAGCATGCATATGCATTGCATATCACATCCCGCATATCATGCCATGTTTTGCATCATGTTGCTTGCGCATTGTACCGTGGTTGATTGTGTCTCCCTTTGCTTGTGTTCTTTCTTTGGGTAGAGCCGGGAGACGAGTACGTGATCGAGGAACCCGCTGAGTACGTTTACGAGGATCAAGCTTACGTCAACTCGGAGAACTTTGCAGGCAAGATGATCATACCCTCGAAATCACTTCTATCATTGCTTGCTAGGTGCTCGCTCTTTTGCTATGCCTATGCTACGATACCTACCACATGCTTTATCATGCCTCCCATATTGCCATGTCAAACCTCTAACCACCTTGTCCTAGCAAACCGTTGTTTGGCTATGTTACCGCTTTGCTGAGCCCCTCTTATAGCATTGCTAGTTGCAGGTGAAGATTGGAGTTTGTTCCTTGTTGGAACCTATTTATTGTTGGGATATCACTATTATATCTTGTCTACTTTAATGCATCTATACACTTGGTAAAGGGTGGAAGGCTCGGCCTTATGCCTGGTGTTTTGTTCCAATCTTGCCGCCCTAGTTTCCGTCATACCGGTGTTATGTTCCTTGATTTTGTGTTCCTTACACGGTTGGGTTATAATGGGAACCCCTTGACAGTTCGCCTTGAATAAAACTACTCCAGCAAGGCCCAACCTTGGTTTTACCTTTTGCCACCTAGCCTTTTTCCCTTTGGTTTCGTGGACTCAAGGGTCATCTTTATTTTAACCAGTGCTTCTCTAAGTGTTGGTCCAAACTGGGCGATTCCCGGCGCCCCCTGGGCAACCAGGGTCTATGCCAACCCAACGTCTTACCCATCCTGTGTGCCATGAGAACGGGATATGTGCAGCTCCTATCGGGATTTGTCGGCACATTCGGGTGGCTTTGCTGGTTTAGTTTTACCATTGTCGAGATGTCTTGTAACCGGGATTCCGAGTCTGATCGGGTCGTCCTGGGTGAAGGAATATCCTTCGTTGACTGTGAGAGCTTGTGATGGGCTAAGTTGGGACACCCCTGCAGGGATTTGAACTTTCGAAGCCGTGCCCGCGATTATGGGTGGATGGGAATTTGTTAATGTCCGGTTGTAGAAAACCTGAAACTTAACTTAATTAAAATGAATCAACAGCGTGTGTATCCGTGATGGTCTCTTTTCGGCAGAGTCCGGGAAGAGAACACGGTCTCGAGTTATGCTTGAACGTAAGTAGTTCTAGGATCACTTCTTGATCATAGTTTCTCGATCGTTCCTTGCCTTCTCTTCTCGCTCTCATTTGTGTATGTTAGCCACCATATATGCTAGTGCTTGCTGCAGCTCCACCTCATACCTTTTTCCCTACCTATAAGCTTAAATAGTCTTGATCGCGAGGGTGTGAGATTGCTGAGTCCCCGTGACTCACAGATTACTTCCAAAACCAGATGCAGGGACCGATGATATTGTTCCAGGAGATACGACTGAGCTCAAGTGGGAGTTTGATGAGGACTCAGGACGATACTATGTTTCCTTTCCAGACGATCAGTAGTGGAGCCCAGTTGGGGCGATCGGGGACATTATGCATTTGGGGTTGTCCTTGGTTACGTAGTCGGACCTTGAGTGTATCTGGATGATTGTAATGCTATAATTTATGTATTGTGTGAAGTGGCGATTGTAAGCCAACTATGTATCTCTTTTCTTTTTCAGTACATGGGATGTGTAAAGATTACCCCTCTTGCGACATTGCCTACAATGCGGTTATGCCTCTAAGTCGTGCTCCGACACGTGGGAGATATAGCCGCATCATGGGTGCTACAAGTTGGTAATCAGAGCCTTCCCCGACTTAGGAGCCCCCCTGCTTGATCGAATCATTGGCGTTGTTGAGTCTAGAAAAATGTTTTGAGTCTTTTAGGATTATATATATATCGGAGAGTAGGATTCTTTTTACTCCTTAGTCCCTTCGTCGCTCTGGTGAGGCATCCTGACGTAGAGTTTTGACTCCTCTCTTCTCAAATTTCACTAAATTTTTTTAGGATCACGCGGGTATCTTGGAATCGTTCCGATGGTTTTGTGACGAGAACATTGTTCTTGGTGCCTCCTGACATTTAGGGGTTGTGGCAATGTCCCGGGGAGTTGAGCTCCGAGGTGTTGTCGTCACAATTTTATCGTTGCAGTTCTGTAATACGTGAGTTTCGCCGACATCGAAAATTTCTTTTATGCAGTTGTTGGTGAGATAACCTCGATGCCACCCAGTACTGGGGCGGGAGTTCGGGAGTATTGCCATAACTCGTATAACAGATGCTTTTCGAAGGTTGAGGTAAATGATTTCCGAAGGTTTCTTGGTTATGTGTTGAAGAATGGATACAGCTGGATGTAGGATTTGCTAGTTTTGGGTGAGATATTATGCTTCCCCTGTATCCCCAACACCTGATTGCATAACTGGGAAAATTTCGGGAGTTTCATAGGTGGGAATTCATGTAGCTCTAGTATTTCTTTCGCGAATATTTGGTTTGTGATTGGGTAATCCTCACCAAGTATTTGTTCATATCTGTACCTTGTTGTTTTATTCATCTACCTCTATCTAAGTGGCTTCTCAATTTATGGAAGTGTGACCATTAAATTTGGAATTCATTCGTTCATTCTTGTTCGAATATTGAGACTATATGTTGCAATTTCGATCCATTTGATTCAGCTTGAATATATGTCTTTCAAGATGCTAACGGATGTCACCCTCTTCAGGATGGCTCCTCCAAAGCGTCAGAATCCGGAACCGCCGCCATCACCTCCACCTCCGGAGGCATGGCAAGCTGTGATGGCCGCTACAAACGCCAACACGTAGCTGATTATGCAACTCTTGCAAGAGCGCAACCAAGGAAATCAAGGCCGTGGCAACAATCAAAATCAGTTTGCTACACTCATCTAGTTCCTCGCAAACCAGCCAAAGACCTTCAGTAACTGTGTCGAGGCCACAGACGCTGATGATTGGCTCGTGGATATCTGCAAACATTTCGAGTGCAGCAACGTCAGGCTTGAGGACTTTGTCAAGTTTGCTTCGTTCCAACTCAAAGACCAAGCTGCAGAGTGGTATCAACAATACAAAGATTCCAGAGGAGGTCGTGTGATTACCTGGGATGATTTCCGCCACGACTTCAAAGCTCACCACATTCCTCAAAGTGTTGTTGAGAGCAAGCGCGAGGAGTTCCGCAACCTGAAGCAAGGCAACTTGTCTGTTTACCAATACAACATCATGTTCCAGAAGCTCGCTCGTTTCGCCAAGCAAGACGTCCCTGACGAGAAGAGCATGATTTATCAGTTCAGAGGTGGCCTCAGAGAAGATCTGCAACTAGCTCTTGTGCTTTTTGAGCCGAAGAAGTACGATGAATTCTACAACATGGCACTGAAGCAAGAAGCTGCTCAACTCAAGTGCGATGCTTCCAAGAAGACAGTCAGGGATGCAACTCCTTCTTCTTCCTCAACTCAAGTGGCAGCTAAGCAGCAAAAGTATTGGTTGCCTCCTCCTTCCCCGTTACGTCAGCCTTATCAGCAGAAGAGCAAAGGTGGCAATGGATCTTCCCACCCACCCAACCCAGGCTTTCAGAACAAGACTTCGTCTCATGCTCCAAGATCAAGTGCTCCGTATCACCGTCCGCTCTCGGAGGTTACGTGCAACAAGTGTCAGCAGAAGGGTCACTATGCAAACAAATGCTTCAACTAGACGCGTCTTCCTCCTCCTCCTGTGAGATCTGCCAGCAATGCAGTGGTCAAGCATAATCCCAAGTCTGCAAAGATCAACATGATGAACGCAGCTCAGGCAGAGGACTCTTCAGAAGTGATCATGGGTAACCTTCCTGTTAATGATATTCCTGCAAGAGTTCTTTTTGATACTGGTGCATCTTTGTCATTCATATGGAAGCCTTTTGCATCCATGCACGATTTGCATACTGTCAATTTTCCTAAGCCGACAGCGGTTTCCTCTCCGGGTTTGTTCATGAACACCAAAATGATGGCTCCGGATGTTTCTATCACATTGGGCGACTATAAGTTTCTGTCTTCTCCAATGGTCCTTGGTAACTCTGATATTGATCTAATTCTCGGAATGGACTGACTTTCTAAGCACAAGGCTCAGCTTGATTGTGCTGCCAGGCAGATTCAATTGACACACTTGTCTGAGGATGTGATCGTCTTTGCCGCTCGTGATGATACCATTCGACTGTTTTCTCTCAATGAGAAGGGCGAGTTGGATGCCATTTCTCAGATTCCAGTCGTTTGTGAATATCAAGACGTCTTTCCAGAAGAGCTTCCAGGAATGCCTCCTCACCGGCCAGTTGAATTCGTCATTGATCTTGAGCCTGGCACGGAACCTGTTTGTAAACGTCCTTACAAGCTTGGACCTGAAGAGTTGAAGGAGCTAAAGAAACAACTCGATATTCAAGAGCGTATAGGTCTCATCCGACCAAGTTCTTCTCCTTGGGGTTGTGGTGTTCTTTTCGTCAAGAAGAAGGATGGAACGGACCGACTTTGTGTCGACTACCATCCATTGAACAAGAAGACCATAAAGAACAAGTACCCACTTCCCAACATCAATGATCTTGTCGAACAACTCAAAGGTGCTCAAGTATTCTCCAAGCTTGACCTTCGTATGGGCTATCATCAGATTCGCATTCGTGAACAAGATATCCCCAAGACAGCATTCAGAACAAGCTATGGTTCATATGAATACACTGTCATGTCTTTCGGCCTTGTCAACGCTCCTCCAACATTCTCTCGCATGATGAACTTCATCTTCAACCCCTACACAAATGACTTCGTCTTGGTCTATCTCGATGACATTTTGGTCTTTTCCAAGAACAAGGAGGATCATGCCAAGCACTTGAGATTGGTGCTGGATAAACTCAGAGAACATCAGTTCTACGCAAAGTTTTCAAAGTGCGAGTTTTGGCTCGATGAGGTTCTCTACCTTGGGCATATCATCTCCGCCAAGGGCATAGCTGTTAATCCTGAGAAGGTGTCTGCAATTGTGAATTGGGAACCACCTCAGAACGTGAAGCAACTCCGCAGCTTCCTTGGGGTCGCAAGCTATTGTCGAAGGTTCGTTGAGAATTTCTCAAAGATTGCGAAGCCTCTTTCCAACCTCCTCCAGAAGCATGTGAAGTATGTCTGGTCACCTGAATGTGACATCACTTTTAACACCCTCAAAGAGAAGTTAGTCACAGCTCCAGTTCAGACTCCTCCTAATGAATCCAAACCGTTTGAGGTTTTCTGTGATGCTTCCCTTCAAGGTCTCGGTGCAGTGTTGATGCAAGAGAAGAAAGTTGTGGCCTATACCTTTCGCCAGTTGAAGCCCAACAAAAAGAACTACCCCACTCATGACCTCAAGTTGGCGGCAGTTGTCCATGCTCTTTTAACATGGAGACATCTCTTGTTGGGAAGAAAAGTGGACATCTTCACTGATCATAAGAGTCTCAAGTACATCTTCACTCAGCCCAACCTCAACCTCATGCAGACTCGTTGGGTCGAAATGATTCAAGAGTATAATCCGAGTATTGAATACACTCCAGGCAAGGCCAATGTTATTGCTGACGCATTGAGCAGGAAGGCTTACTGCAACAGTTTGATTCTCAAGCCCTACCAACCAGAGCTTTGTGAAGCTTTCCGCAAACTTAATCTCCAAGTTGTTCCTCAAGGATTCCTTGCCAACCTCCAAGTCTCTCCTACTTTGGAAGATCAGATTCGTGAGGCTCAACTTCTTGATGCTATGGTGAAGAAGGTGAAGATTGGGATTGCAAGAGCCAACCCAAGTACAAGTGCTATCGCCTTGATGACAATGATACTCTATTCTTCGAGGACCGCATTGTTGTTCCTAAGGGTGACCTTCATAAAGTCATTATGAACGAAGCTCACAATTCACTCCTCTCTATTCATCCCGGAAGTACAAAGATGTACTATGACCTCAAGCAGTCATATTGGTGGACTCGAATAAAGCGCGAGATTGCTCAGTTCGTGAATGAATGTGATGTCTGCAGAAGAGTGAAAGCAGAACACCAATGACAAGCTAGTCTCCTCCGACCTATTGCCATTCCAGAATGGAAGTTTGACCATATTGATATGGACTTCTTACTGGATTTCCAAAGTCCAAGCGTGGCAATGATGCTATCTTCGTTGTCATCGACAAGCTCACTAAAGTGGCTCATTTTCTTCCTATTAAAGAATCTATCACAATAGCTTAGTTGGCAGAGCTATATACCTCCAGGATTGTCTCTTTGCACGGCATTCCGCAGTTGATATCTTCAGATCATGGAAGCATCTTTACCTCTAAGTTCTGGGATTCCTTTCAGAAGGCCATGGGCACCAACATTCGCTTCAGCACAACCTTTCATCCTCAAACCAGTGGCCAAGTCGAGCGAGTAAATCAAATTCTTGAAGATATGCTCAGGGAATGTGCCATTTATTTCGGTATGAAGTGGGAAGATTGTCTTCCATATGCCGAGTTCTCCTACAACAACAGCTTCCAAGCGAGTTCAGGCAAGGCACCATTCGAGATTCTCTATGGCAGAAAGTGCCGTACTCCTCTAAACTGGTCAGAGACTGTTGAACACCAACTTCTTGGCAATGACTTGATCACAGAGGCTGAAGAAATGTGCAAAGTCATTCGTGAAAATCTCAAAGCCGCGCAATCACGCCAGAAGAGTTACTATGATAGCAAGCATCGTGACTTGGCTTTCGAGATCGGAGACCATGTCTACCTCTGCGTCTCTCCAATGAAAGGTACTCGTCGCTTCGGTATCAAAGGGAAACTTGCCCCTAGATATGTGGGTCCTTTCAAGATCATTGGCAAAAGAGGCGATCTTGCCTATCAACTTGAGCTTCCATCCAACTTTGCAAACGTGCACGACGTGTTTCACGTGTCTCAGCTCCGCAAGTGTTTCAAGACTCCTGATCGCACCATCAACTTCAAAGAGATTGATCTCCAAGAAGACCTGTCTTATCATGAGCATCCCGTTGCTATTCTTGAAGAGATCGAGTGCAAGACTCGCAACAAGTCAATCAAATTCCTGAAAGTGAAGTGGTCACATCATTCTGACCATGAAGCCACATGGGAACGCGAGGACCACCTCCGTTCCGAATATCCGGAGTTTTTCCAGTCCTAGATCTCGGGACGAGATCCTTTCATAGTGGTGGAGTGTTGTAACGCCCCATATGTAACTTGCCATATTTGTATTCCAACTCTTGCCATTTTTGGCACTAAGTTATGATATTTCCTCGTTGTTTGGTTTTGTCTCCGTGTTGCTTTTGTCTTTGTCATGCATCTCATATCATGTCATCATGTGCATCGCATTTGCATACGTGTTCGTCTCATGCCTCCGAGCATTTTCCCCATTGTCCGTTTTGCATTCCGGCGCTCCTACGTCCTCCGGTGTCCCCTTTTGCCTCTTTTCGTGTGCGGGTGTTAAACGTTCTCGGATTTGACCGAGACTTTCCAAGCGGCCTTGGTATACTACCGCTAGACCGCCTGTCAAGTTTCGTGCCATTTGGAGTTCGTTTGATACTCCAACGGTTAACCAAGGAACCGTAAAGGCCTCATGTGTGTTGCAGCCCAACACCTCTCCAAAGTGGCCCAGAACCCACCTAAACCCCCTCCATCCTCTCAGTCGTTCAATCACGATCGTGTGGCCGAAAACCGCGCTCAATTTGGAGCCTCCTAGCTCCTT
>NC_041390.1:423394515-423402127 GCF_002162155.2 Triticum dicoccoides | reverse complement strand
AAATTTGCGGTGGAAACCCTAGACTAGCTCCTCCCGCCACCACCGGACGCGTCCGCCGGTGCCGGCCACGTCCGTCGCCGCCTCCCTCGCCCCGCGCCTCCTCTCTCCATGCTTGTTTGAACCTGCTATTGTGTGAATTAGCCATAGCTCACTGTTCATCTTTTGTCAAGAATCTTGAGTGGATCACTGCCATGTGCTTTGTTGTTATGTTACAGTGCAATAGCTTGTTGTTCTTGATGCATTTAGATGGCCTCGTGCTGTTAATCGCAGATCGGTGCCATATTTGTTCTGCTTGTCATTTGCAAACCGTGCATCCGATTCCGGTGATCTTTATACCAATTTCGACCGAAATCAACTCATCTTTCCAGAGGCACTCTTGGTTTGCCAAGTTGAGGCCTGGTTCAATCTTTCCTTGCCGAAGCATGCATATGCATTGCATATCACATCCCGCATATCATGCCATGTTTTGCATCATGTTGCTAGTGCATTGCACCGTGGTTGATTGTGTCTCCCTTTGCTTGTGTTGTTGCTTTGGGTAGAGCTGGGAGATGAGTACGTGATCAAGGAACCCGCTGAGTACGTTTACGAGGATCAAGCTTACGTCAACTCGGAGAACTTTGCAGGCAAGATGATCATACCCTCGAAATCACTTCTATCTTTGCTTGCTAGATGCTCGCTCTTTTGCTATGCCTATGCTACGATACCTACCACATGATTTATCATGCCTCCCATATTGCCATGTCAAACCTCTAACCCACCTTGTCCTAGCAAACCGTTGTTTGGCTATGTTACCGCTTTGCTGAGCCCCTCTTATAGCATTGCTAGTTGCAGGTGAAGATTGGAGTTTGTTCCTTGTTGGAACCTGTTTATTGTTTGGATATCACTATTATATCTTGTCTACTTTAATGCATCTATGCACTTGGTAAAGGGTGGAAGGCTCGGCCTTATGCCTGGTGTTTTGTTCCACTCTTGCCGCCCTAGTTTCCGTCATACCGGTGTTATGTTCCTTGATTTTGCATTCCTTACATGGTTGGGCTATAATGGGAACCCCTTGACAGTTCGCCTTGAATAAAACTCCTCCAGCAAGGCCCAACCTTGGTTTTACCATTTGCCACCTAGCCTTTTTCCCTTGGGTTTCGCGGAGTCAAGGGTCATCTTTATTTTAACCCCCCTGGGCCAGTGCTTCTCTAAGTGTTGGTCCAAACTGGGTGATGTCCGGCGCCCCCTGGGCAACTAGGGTCTATGCCAACCCGATGTCTTGCCCATCCGGTGTGCCCTAAGAACGAGATATGTGCAGCTCCTATCGGGATTTGTCGGCACATTCGGGTGGCTTTGCTGGTTTAGTTTTACCATTGTCGAGATGTCTTGTAACCGGGATTCCGAGTCTGATCGGGTCGTCCTGGGAGAAGTAATATCCTTCGTTGACCATGAGAGCTTGTGATGGGCTAAGTTGGGACACCCCTGCAGGGATTTGAACTTTGGAAAGCCGTGCCCACGGTTATGGGCATATGAGAATTTGTTAATGTCCGGTTGTAGAAAACCTGAAACTTAACTTAATTAAAATGAATCAACAGCGTGTGTATCCGTGATGGTCTCTTTTCAGTGGAGTCCGAGAAGAGAACACGGTCTTGAGTTATGCTTGAACATAAGTAGTTCTAGGATCACTTCTTGATCATAGTTTCTCGACCGTGCCTTGCCTTCTCTTCTCGCTCTCATTTGCGTATGTTAGCCACCATATATGCTAGTGCTTGCTGCAGCTCCACCTCATACCTTTTCGCTACCTATAAGCTTAAATAGTCTTGATCGCGAGGGTGTGAGATTGCTGAGTCCCTGTGACTCACAGATTACTTCCAAAACCAGATGCAGGGACCAATGATACCGTTCCAGGAGATACGACTGAGCTCAAGTGGGAGTTCTATGAGGACTCAGGACGATACTACGTTTCCTTTCCATACGATCAGTAGTGGAGCCCAGTTGGGGCGATCGGGGACATTATGCATTTGGGGTTGTCTTTATTTTGGTTCCGTAGTCGGACCTTGAGTGTATCTGGATGATTGTAATGCTATAATTTATGTATTGTGTGAAGTGGCGATTGTAAGCCAACTATGTATCTCTTTTCTTTTTCAGTACATGGGATGTGTAAAGATTACCCCTCTTGCGACATTGCCTACAATGCGGTTATGCCTCTAAGTCGTGCTCCGACACATGGGAGATATAGCCGCATCGTGGGTGTTACAATCCACTCCTTCTTTATAAAGATGTGGATCATCCCAGAAGTAATGTCTTAAATCATAGAAGAACTTTTTCTTTTGCTGGTATGTGAAACTAGGTGGTATAAACTTAGCAACAATATAATTAGCATTATCAGCATACCATGGAGCAGTACAAGAAGCATTTATCATAGCTAATTGTTCATCAGGAAAGCTATCATCAATAGGTAGTGGGTCATCAAGGACATTCTCTAACCTAGAAAAGTTGTCTGCAACGGGGTTCTCAGCTCCCTTACTATCAATAATATGCAAATCAAATTCTTGTAGCAAGAGAACCCATCTAATAAGTCTAGGTTTAGCATCTTTCTTTTCCATAAGATATTTAATAGCAGCATGATCAGTGTGAACAGTTACTTTAGAGTCAACAATATAAGGTCTGAACTTATCACAAGCAAACAGAACTGCAAAAATTCTTTTTCAGTAGTAGCATAATTTCTTTGAGCACTATCTAGAGTTTTACTAGCATATTGGATAACATTTAATTTCTTATCAACACTTTGTCCTAGAACAGCCCCTACAACATAATCACTAGCATCACACATAATTTCAAAGGGTAAATTCCAATCAGGAGGCTGAACAATAGGTGCAGAAATCAAATCTTTCTTAAGTATTTCAAATGCTTCTACACAATCATCATCAAAGACAAAAGGAACATATTTTTGTAAAAGATTAGTCAGAGGCCGAGAAATTTTAGAAAAGTCCTTAATGAACCTCCTATAAAAAATGACATGACCAAGGAAACTTCTTATACCTTTAATGTCCTTGGGGCACGACATCTTTTCAATAGCATCAACTTTAGCTTTATCAACTTCAATACCTCTTTCAGAAATTTTATGCCCCAAGACAATACCTTCATTAACCATAAAGTGACACTTCTCCCAATTCAAGACAAGATTAGTTTCTTCACATCTCTGCAAAACTCGATCAAGGTTGCTTAAGCAATCATCAAAAGAAGTCCCATAAACGGAGAAATCGTCCATGAAAACCTCAACAATATTTTCACAAAAGTCAGAGAATATAGCAGTCATACATCTTTGAAAGGTAGCTGGTGCATTACAAAAACCAAAAGGCATACATCTATAAGCAAAGGTACCAAAAGGGCAAGTAAAAGTTGTCTTTTCTTGATCCTCTTTTGACACAGGTATTTGAGAGAAACCAGAATAACCATCTAGAAAGCAAAAATGTGTATGCTTGGATAATCTTTCTAGCATTTGATCAATAAAAGGTAAAGGGTACTGATCCTTTTTAGTAGCTTTATTTAATTTGCGGAAATCAATTACCATTCTATAACCTGTAACAATTCTTTGTGGGATCAATTCATCTTTATCATTAGGAACAACAGTAATACCTCCCTTCTTAGGGACACAATGGACAGGACTTACCCACTGACTATCAACAACGGGATAAATTATACCTGCCTCTAGAAGCTTCAATATTTCTTTTCTTACCACTTCTTTCATCTTAGGATTTAACCGTCGTTGGTGATCAACAACCGATTTAGCATCTTTCTCTAGTTTTATTTTGTGCTGGCATAGAGTGGCACTAATGCCCTTAAGATCATCAAGAGTATATCCAATAGCAGCACGGTGCTTCTTCAGAGTTTTCAATAATTTCTTTTCTTCATGCTCTGAAAGGTTAGCACTAATAACAAAAGGATATCTCTCTTTCTCATCAAGATAAGCATATTTAAGAGTATTAGGTAAAGGCTTAAGCTCAAACACGGGATCACCCTTAGGTGGAGGAGGATCCCCTAAGATTTCAACAGGCAAGTTGTGCTTCAAAATAGGTCCCTGTTTAAAGAATACTCCATCTATTTCCCTTCTTTCATTCATAAACATATCATTTTCATGGTCTAGCAAATATTGTTCTAAAGGATCACTAGGAGGCACGACAATAGAAGCAAGACCAATAATATCATCTTTACTAGGCAATTCTTTATCATGGGGTTGTCTTCGAAATTTAGCAAAATTAAATTAATGAGACATATCCCCTAAACCAACAGAAACAATATCCTTATTGCAGTCTATCTTAGCATTAACAGTATTCAAGAAGGGTCTACCAAAAATAATGGGACAAAAGTCATCTTGTGGGGAACTAAGAACAACAAAATCAGCAGGATATTTAACTTTCCCACACAAGACTTCAACATCTCTAACAATCCCAACTGGTGAAATAGCATATCTATTGGCAAGCTTAACTGTAACATCAATTTCTTCTAACTCAGCAGGTGCAATATCATGCATAATTTCTTTGTATAAGGAATGAGGTATTGCACTTGCACTAGCACCCATATCACATAAGCCATGATAGCAATGATCTCCTATTTTAACAGAAATAACACGCATGCCTACAACAGGTCTATGTTTATTTTTAGTATCAGGTCTAGCAATTCTAGCAGATTCATTGCAGAAGTAAATAACATGCCCATCAATGTTATCGGCCAAGAGATCTTTAACCATAGCAACACTAGGTTCAACTTTAATTTGCTCTGGGGGTTTGGGTGTCTTAATATTACTTTTGTTGACCACAGTTGAAGCTTTAGCATGATCCTTTATTCTAACAGGGAAAGGTGGTTTCTCAATATAAGCAATAGGAACAACATGATCATTATAAGTGATAGTCTTTTCTTCAACTTGAATAGGTGCAACTACTTTTACTTCAATGGGAGGATTATATTTAAACCACTTCTCCTTAGGGATATCAACATGAGTAGCAAATGATTCACAGAAAGAAGCTACTATCTCAGAGTCAAGTCCATATTTAGTGCTAAATTCACGAAAAGCATCAGTATCCATAAAAGATTTAACACAATCAAACTTAGGTGTTATACCTGACTCCTTACCTTCGTCGAGGTCCCAATCTTCAGAGTTGCGTTTAATTCTTTCCAATAAATCCCATTGGAATTGAATAGTCTTCATCATAAAAGATCCAGTACAAGAAGTATCGAGCATGGAGCGATTACTGAGAGAAAGCCGAGCATAATTTTTTTGAATAATCATTTCTTTTGAGAGCTCATGATTGGGGCATGAAAATAACATTGACTTAAGCCCCCCCCCAAGCTTGAGCGATGCTTTCTCCTTCGCGAGGCCAATATATATATATATAATTACAATCACGATGAACAAGATGCATAGGATAAAACTTCTGATGAAATTCCAATTTTAATCGGTTGTAGTTCCATGATCCCATATCATCACATAGCCTAAACCATGTCAATGCCTATCCCTTCAAAGATAAAGGGAAGACCTTCTTCTTGATTACATCCTTGGGCATACCTGCAAGCTTAAATAATCCACATAGATTAGGTGCAAATCAGGATGTAATGTTCCATCACCCATGAAAGGATTAGCTAGCAGTTTCTCTATCATACCCGAAGGAATTTCAGAGTAAACATTTTCAGTAGGTTCAGTAGGTTGAGGAGCAACTCTTTGCTCTACCGGTCAGGGTGAAGATACCCTGAACAAGCCCCTTAAAGGATTATGTTCCATAGTAACAAGTGGCAGTAAATTTCAGCACACTATATACATTTTTCCTTACCAAATTCCACCTACCAAAGGCGCTTCACTCCCCGTCAACGGTGCCAGAAAAGAGTCTTGATGACCCACAAGTGTATGGGATCTATCGTAGCCTTTTAGATAAGTAAGAGTGTCGAACCCAACGAGGAGCAGAAGGAAATGATAAGCGGTTTTCAGCAAGGTATTCTCTACAAGCACTGAAATTATCGGTAACAGATAGTTTTGTGATGAGGTAATTTGTAACGTGTAACAAGTAATAAAAGTAAATAAGGTGCAGCAATATGGCCCGATCCTTCTTGTAGCAAAGGAGAAGCCTGGAAAAACTCTTATATAAAGGAAAGCGCTCCCGAGGACACATGGGAATTATCGTCAATCTAGTTTTCATCACGTTCATATGATTCGTGTTCGGTACTTTGATAATTTGATATGTGGGTGGACCGGTGCTTGGGTACTGTCCTTACTTGGACAAGCATCCCACTTATTATTAACCCCTATTGCAAGCATCCACAACTACAACAGAAGTATTAAGGTAAACCTAACCATAGCATGAAACATATGGATCCAAAGCAGCCCCTTACGAAGCAACACAATAACTAGGGTTTAAGCTTCTGTCACTCTAGCAACCCATCATCTACTTATTACTTCCCAATGCCTTCCTCTAGGCCCAAATAATGGTGAAGTGTCATGTAGTCAACGTTCACATGACACCACTAGAGGAAAGACAATATACATCGAATACCAAATTCACATGACTACTTATAGCAAGACTTCTCCCATGTCCTCAGGAACAAACGTAACTACTCACAAATCATATTCATGTTCATAATCAGAGGGGTATTAATATGCTTAATGGATCTGAACATATGATCTTCCACCAAGTAAACCAACTAGCATCAACTACAAGGAGTAATCAACACTACTAGCAACCCACATGTACCAATATGAGGTTTGGATACAAAGATTGGATACAAGAGATGAACTAGGGTTTGAGATTAGATGGTGCTGGTGAAGATGTTGATGGAGATTGACCCCCTCCCGATGAGAGGATCGTTGGTGATGATTTCCCCCTCCCGGAGGGAAGTTTCCCCGGCAGAACAGCTCCGCCGGAGCCCTAGATTGGTTCCGCCAAGGTTCCGCCTCATGGCGGCGGAGTTTTGTCCCGTGAGCTTGCTTATGATTCCTTGAGGAAAGACTCCATATAGCTAAAGATGGGCATCAAAGGGCCACCAGGGGGCCCACAAGGTAGGGGGGCGCGCCCAGGGGGATAGGGCGCGCCCCCACCCTCGTGGACGGTGGGTGGCCCCCTCTGGTACTTCTTTCGCTCAATATTTTTTATATATTCTGAAAATAATCCCCGTGGAGTTTTAGGACTTTTGGAGATGTGCAGAATAGGTCTCTAATATTTGCTCCTTTTCCAGCCCAGAATTCCAGCTGGCGGCATTCCCCCTCTTCATGTAAACCTTGTAAAATAAGAGAGAAAAGGCATACGTATTGTGACATAATGTGTAATAACATCCCATAATGCAATACATATCAATATAAAAGCATGATGCAAAATGGGTGTATCACCGCCATGTTCGTTCTTCTCTCTTGGCGATGAAGGATTTTGCCCCCTGGGCAGATCCTTCTTTCGTGGGGAAGAAGAAGATGGCCTGGGGGCAGTTGGCCTCGCGCGGTTTGGTGAGGAGGGGTGGGGTTCGGTGGTGGGTGCACGTGATCCCACGGCCAGCTATCCTTGCGGGTTGTTTTTCTGGAGCTTTCCTGTTCGTGTGGGCTGGTCCCTGGCGGTTTTCGTGCGGGCGGTTCGGTCTCAGGTGGTTTTCCCAT
>NC_041390.1:423362762-423394325 GCF_002162155.2 Triticum dicoccoides | reverse complement strand
GGGGGGCAGGTGGTTTCCTATTCTGGTGGGCGCTGGCTAGCGATCCCAGGGCGGTCGGCCGCCCACTAGACGCGCCCTTTATAAATTAGCGCCGCTCTGTACTTGGTCAAAATGCTGGAAATTCCTCTTTCAAAGAAGAAATGATGTGAAGGTTACCCGACACTAGCTATAGTCGACTAAGACGAGCCCTAACTGCGTGGTCGGGTCAGCTCACGACCATTCTGCTTGGTCCAGCCATTGTCTGTGCACGAACTTCCGTATCTCTCTCACACTTTTTGGTCTGCATATAAGATTTGGTCAAAGTCAAACTTTGTCGACCTTGACTAAGTTTATAGAAAAATATATATTAAGATTCATAATATGAAGTCAATATTGTTAGATGCATCATGAAATCAATTTTCATATCATATAGTTTTAGTATTATAGATGTTGATATTTTTTCAAATAAAGTTGGTCAAACTTTACAAAGTTTGACTTTGACCAAATCTTATATGCAGACTAAAAAGAAACGAAGGGAGTATCTCGCATGTGTCACATAGGCTTGATTGTTTGCTAGTGTTTTTGTGTATTATTATTGTTTTGATGTCAAATTGACAGACTATTGCCTTAAATCACTTGCTTCCCAATATTCATACGCAAATTAATTACATGATTAAGTACATGTTAGATACATTTCACATCAATTTTTTTGTTCTTATCATTTACTTATTCAAGGACAAATATGAATTAAGCTTGGGGGTGATGGTACGTCTTCAAAGTATCTATAATTTTTTATTGTTTCATTATATTACATTATCACTTTTGTATGCTTTATATGCCATTTTATATTATTTTTCTGGACTAAACTATTAACTTAGTGCCTAGTGCCCTCGCAAAATAATAATCATTTAGTGGCTAGTGCCAATTTCTGTTTTCTGCATGTTTTTTGTTTTGCACGGAATCCATACCTACAGAAGTCCAAGCATGACAAAACTTTTAACTTAGTGCCTAGTGCCAGACCCTGGAAGCTTTGGGACAGGACCAGAATACCCACGAGGCGTCCACAAGGCAGGGGGAGCACCCTAGTGGGTAGGGTGCGCCACCCTGGATTGTTGGCCTCTCATGACTCCGTTTGCCCTAATTCTTGGCCTATAAATTCTCATATATCCAGAAACCTCTAAAGCGAGACCCAAAATAATTCTTTTGTCGCCGCAAACTTCTGTTCCAAAGCGAACCCATCTGGAGCCCTATTCCGGTACTTTGCTAAAGGGGGAAACCATTGGGGAGACAATCTTCGTCAACCTTGCTACCTCCATGATGATATGTGAATAGTTCCTACAGGACTTACTGGTCCATAGTAGTAGCTAGATGTCTTCTTCTCTCTCTTTTGATCTTCAATACAATGATCTCCTTTGAGACCAATCCGATGTAATCGTTGCACTATGTTTGTTGGGATCTGATGAATTGTAGGTTTACGATCAGATTATCCATTTATTTTATTCGAGTCCTTTGAGATCTCTTTGATTGTGTAATTTTATAATCTTGTATTTCTTTCCGATCTATCCGTCTTCTTTGGCCAAGTAGACTGATTTATCTTAAGCGGGAGAGGTGCTTGGTGGTAGGTTCAATCTTGCGGTGACCTTCTATGATAGGAGGGGTGATTAGACACGCATAATATTGTTGCTAATAAGGGTAAAACGATGGGGCTTTGTCATATTAGTTGATCTTATTCTGTCTACATTATGTCATCTTGCTTAATGCGTTACTCTGTTTGTCATGAACTTAGTACTTTGAGATGCATGCTGGATAGTGGTCTTGGGGTGCAGTAATAGTAGTAGACGTCAGTAAATTGAACGGTCTACTTATCATGGATGTAATGCCTATATATTGATTATGCATTGGAGGATCATCATAACTATGCGCCATTTTTTCAATTGCCCAAAATAATTTGTTTACCCACCAATGCTATTTATGAGAGAGATGCCTCTAGTGAACCTATGCCCCCCGGGTCCATTCTTAATTATTATCAAGCGATTCTACAATTTTTTTGCTGTTTTACTTTGCTTTTATTTTACTTTTGTTATTATACCTATCACTACTAGATTTGAGACTTGCAAATGCAAGAACAAGGGGAGTGACGACCCCCTTGCCTTTGTTGGGTGCAAGCATTTGCTTTGTGCGTGTGTGCATGTACTGCTAACATTGTCTGTATGACATCTCCTTCTGGTTTGATAACCTTGGTTCTTAACCGAGGGAAATACTATCTACTACTATAGTGCATCACCCTTTCTCTTCAGGGAAATCCAACAACTATCGCAAGTATGAGAAGAATTTCTGGTGCCGTTGATGGAGAGGCTTCACCAGACAAACCAGGTGCCTACGCACAAACTTGTCAATTTATTTGTTTTTATCTTCTTTGCCTTCGTTCTTTTGTTTGCAAAAAATTAAATCAGAAATACCAAAAATATTTGTGTTCTATCTTTTGCTCGCTATCATTGTTGGATCTTCTGTGGTCTCTCTCTCTCCCCCCATATTGATGTACTTTATTTTAAACAAAGACAAGGGGAGAGTTTGAAAGATGCATGGTTCAGACTAATGGATTGTATCGCAATTCCACTATAAAAAGTGATACAAAAATTCTTCTTAGAAATTTCTTTGTGGGGTAACTATGCCTAACAGACAAATATTGGATTTTTCCACTAAAGGAATTTTTATTGAAAGTGATAATACTTCCTATGAAATGATAGAAGGAATATTGGGAGTTCCTCTGACACAAAAGGGATCTCGGGATCTCCATTTACTCAAGAGGGAATTCAAATTTTAGAGAAACTAAGGGATATGCAGAAAAGTATGACTGATTTACAAAAAATTAGTGAACCTCTTAAAATCCTTAGTTCCAATCTCAACCGCATGTCACTTCTTACTACTTGCAGCAAAATGCTTGATAGTCTTGAAAACAAAATTGCCTTCATAAAAAGTTTTGAATTGCCTGTGGATCCTAGGTTGGAAATTAATGGGAAGTGTAAAAATCCTCCTAGGTTTGAAAAGAATCCCATAAAAATGATTAAGCTAAAATATGACAATACCTGATATCATGCATTATGCCTAGCTAGGGGCATGAAACAACAGCGCTTGTTGAGAGGCAACCCAATAGTTATCATTTATTTTTATTTTTGTATCAGTGAGTCAACATGATTATTGCTACTGTATTAATTGTATTTGTATCCTTTATTTCGCTTTTTGTGCCAAGTAAAGCCTTTGAGATAGTTTGGATGCTTGTTGATTTGATTCTGTGCAGAAACAAAAAGTTTTACGTGTAGTAGTTGAATTTTTTTCTCTGTACTGGAGCGCGATAAGATACTGAATTTTTCACATAGTATTGGGTTACAGATACTCTACGTTATACTATTTTTTCAATATTTTTGGAGTTACAGAACTATGACAAAAAATGCATCTTTACGTGTTGGTCTATTTTTGATAGATTCTGTTTTATTGCATAATGTGCTTATTTTAAATTTTCTATGGATTATATTTGGGCTATAAGTCGTAGAAGTGATAGAATATAGTAGGTATTTGTTGGGGAACGTAGCATGCAATTTCAAGAAAATTCCTATGATCATGCAACGAGAGGGGGAGAGTGTGTCCACGTACTCTCGTAGACCGAAAGCGGAAGCGTTAGCTTAACGCGGTTGATTTAGTCGAACGTCTTCTTGATTCAACCGATCAAGCACCGAACGTACGAAACCTCCGAGTTCTGCATATGTTCAGCTCTTTGACGTCCCTCGAACTCTTGATCTAGCAAAGTGTCGAGAGAGAGTTTCGTCAGCACGGCGACGTGGTGATGATGATGGTGAAGTGATTCGCATAGGGCTTCGCCTAAGCACTATGACAATATGACCGAAGGAGTAAATGGTGGAGGGGGAGCCGCACACGGCTAAGAACAATTGATGTTTTTTAGAGGTGCCCCTCGCCCCCGTATATAAAGGAGGGAGAGGGGAGGAGGCCGGCGCTAGGGCGCCTCAAGTGGGAGGAGTCCCACTTGGGCTCCTAGTCCAATTCGGACCCCTCTTTTCTTTTACCGGAAGGGGAAAGGGGGAAGGAGAGGGAGAAGGAGAAGAAAAGGGGGCGCCGCCCTCCCCTTGTCCAATTCGGACTCCTCCCTTGGGGGGAGGGGCGCCACCCCTTGTGGGCTGGCCTGCCTCCCTCCTATGGCCCATATGACCCATATCTTCCCCCCTCGGGGGGGGGGGGGGGTTCTGGTAACCCCCTCGGTACTCCGATACGTACCCGATACATTCCAAAACACTTCCGGTGTCCAAATACTACCGTCCAATATATCAATCTTTACCTCTCTACCATTTCGAGACTCCTCGTCATGTCCGTGATCTCATCCCGGACTCCGAACAATCTTCAGTCACCAACACACATAACTCATAATACAAATCGTCATTGAATGTTAAGCGTGCGGACCCTATGGGTTCGAGAACTATGTATACAGACCGAGACAACTCTCCAGTTAATAACCAATAGCAGAACCTGGATGCTCATATTGGTTCCCACATATTCTTCGAAGATCTTTATCAGTCAAACTGCAGTGACAACATACGTCATTCCCTTTGTCATCGGTATGTTACTTGCCCGAGATTCGATCGTCGGTATCTTCATACCTAGTTCAATCTCATTACCGACAAGTCTCTTTACTCGTTCCGTAATGCATCATCTCGCAACTAACTCATTAGTCACATTGCTTGCAAGTCTTATCATTATGTGCATTACCGAGAGGGCCCAGAGATACCTCTCCGATACTCGGAGTGACAAATCCTAATCTCGATCTATGCTAACCCAACAGACACCTTCGGAGATACTTGTAGAGCATCTTTATAATCACACAGTTACATTGTGATGTTTGATAGCACACAAGGTATTCCTCCGGTATCCGGGAGTTGCATAATCTCATAGTCAAAGGAATATGTATAAGTCATGAAGAAAGCAATAGCAATAAAACTTAACGATCATTATGCTAAGCTAACGGATGGATCTTATCCATCACATCATTCTCTTAATGATGTGGTCCTGTTCATCAAATGACATCACATGTCTATGGTTAGAAAACTTAACCATCTTTGATTAACGAGCTAGTCTAGTAGAGGCATACTAGGGACACTCTGTTTGTCTATATATTCACACATGTACTAAGTTTCCGGTTAATACAATTCTAGCATGAATAATAAACATTTATCATGATATAAGGAAATATAAATAACAACTTTATTATTGCCTCTACGACATATTTCCTTCAGTATTATGTGGGAACAATTATAAATCTTGTCTTAATAGTACCGAAGTGAATGATTTATTCTTTATCATACTAACCTATCTCAGGAGTTCCGTTAAGTTTTGTGTGGCCGAAGTATTCAAGTTTTAGGTGAGATGACGATGGAAGGAGAATAAGGAGTGACAAGAGCATGAGCTTGGGGATGCCCAAGGCATCCCAAAGTAATATTCAAGGAAGACTCAAGCGTCTAAGCTTGGGGATGCCCTGGAAGGCACCCCCTCTTCCGACTTCAATCTATCGGTAACTTCACTTGGAGCTATATTTTTATTCATCACATGATATGTGTTTTGCTTGGAGCGTCTTTTGCTTTTTAGGTTTGTTTGCTTGTTTCCTGTCACACCGTAGCTAGTTCAAGCATTAGAGTGTGCATCATGTTTAAATTTCTCTTAAATTTGAAATGGGGAAAGCAGAAACCCCCAACACCCCCCTGGAAACAACTAGGGTTTACTAAAATTATTTTCAATGAATCTGAAATGCCCTTCTAAAAAGTTCATCCTCTTTGTCTTGGGTTAAAACCTCTGGCAAAATTGGTGCACAATTTTCTAGGTCAATAGAAGGTCATTGAATTAAATCATAAGTATTTGAATTTGGGCATTTAAATGCTATAAAATAATTTAAATGCTCAAATAATTCTGGAAATAAATGTTTGCTGTTGGAAATATTCTAAACAGAGCCCAAAATTATTTTCAGGATTTTTGGAAATGTTTTAGTATTTTAATTAAAGCCCAACATTTGCAGTTAAATAAAAAACAAAAACAAATAAAAATAAAAGAGAAAGAGGGAAGCTACCTGGGCCTTACCTGTGCTGGCCCAGCCCACCTGGCTCGGCCCAGCCGACTGGCTGCCAGTCGTCGTCCTCCTCCCGCCAGAAGGACGCGGAGCGCGTGGCCGGCGCCCGCGGCCACACGCCGGCCACCTCCTGCTTCTGCCGACGTCTTGGAGACGTCCAGGGATGCCACGCGACCCCCACGTCCCCCTCTCATCCTCGCTCACTCTCCCCCTCATCTCCCTCACTCTCTCCCGCGATGCCCGAGCGCGTTCCTCGCCGCCGTTCGCCGTAGACGACGCCAGAGCCACCCCTCGCCCCTCCGACAAGCCAAATCACTCCGCCACGACGCCCTCGCCCTCCCCACCGAGCCACGCTTCGCCGGAGGCCCTGCATCGCCGCTATCACGCCGTCTTCAACCTCGGTACCAGCCGGACGCTGCTCATCGATTCGCCTCGCTCCGGTCGCCCCCGAGCCCACTGATCTACTCATTGACCTACCTGTGAGCTCCGCCGCTTTTCCCCTCTTCTTTCCCACGCGTTTGCACCCTCTAGGCCATAGTTCCACCATGGCCGAAGCTCGTCTCCGCTCGAGCTTGTCGCCGGCGTCGCTCCGGCGACCATTTGGTCATCCCGTGCTATGCAACGTGCTTGCCGCATCGCGTAGTGCCTCGCTAGCGCCTCAGTTTCCGTGTTTGCACGCCGCAGCCCAAACCCCGCACATGGCCGAACTTCGGCCGCCGCCTTGGAGCTCGCCGTCGTTGTCTCCGTCCACCATAGGCCCGGCCTCCACCACCACTAGATGCGCGCCTGCAAGAGCTCTCCAACGAGCCCAAGAACGGCCTCGCCCGTGCCCTGTGGGCGTTTTCCGAGCCGCGCCATCGTCTCGGGCCTCGCCGGCATCGAGTCGCCGGCGGGATTAGCCCCGCTGACCAGGGGTTTGACCCCAGTTTGACTCCCCTGAGTCAATGACAAGTGGGCCCCCTCTGTTAACTAAATCAGATTAGTTTTAATTAAAAATATTTAGCTTAATTAACTACTGACACGCGGGACCCACCAGTCAAGTTTGACCTGGACGTCCCCGTTGACCACTGACGTCACCTGACGTAATGCTGACACAGTAATTAAATTACTGGATTTATTCTTTAATAGGAAATTCCAGGAAATAGTCAAAACTTCTAGAAATCATAGAAAATCAACCATAGCTCCAAATGCAAAGATTTATATATGAAAAATGATCAGAAAAATTCAATCTATCCATCTGTAATGGTTTCATGCATGACAAAACAAGTTTATCTTGCTGTTTAAGCAGAATAAGGAAATGCACTATTAAGGCCATGTTTAATGAGCTAATATTTGAATCTTTGATTCAAATGAGTTCATTCCTTTCTGTTATAACTTGCATTAGGCCAAGACACATTCATATTGCCATGTCATAGTATGCATCATATTGTTGCATATCGTCCTGTGTTGATTGTGTTCCGATGTGTTCTTCGTGGTAGGTTCTGCCTCCGAGGATATTCACGAGTATCCAACTGAAGGGCAGTATCCCACTACCACTCCATCAGGCAAGCAACCCATTGATCATTTCGATACAAACCCATGTTCTCGCTTCTGCTCTGGTTTACTGCATTAAGACAACGCGATTCAAATTGCTGTGTGTTACGGTAGTTGAACCCTTATCCTCTGCATGACCTGTCATTGCCACAGTAACTAGATGAAACCCACTAGCATGTGTAGGAGTTGATTGAGCCATGTATGTGATTCCTACCTTGCTATGCCTGCTATGCTTAGAGTTGTGTCAGGTCTGGTTCATCTGGGTGATGGGCTAGAGTGAAATGCTTGTGTCGGTAATATGAGGGATGTGTTCAACATGTTTTGGTAAAGGTATCGATGAGAGGCCATGTAGGAGTACATGGTGGGTTGTTTCATTGAGGCCGTCCATAAGAACTGAGATCTGTATGTGTGATTTAAGATGCAGTTACTACCGTACATTGGGCCCGAAACCAATGGACCCTCTCGGCTTCTTAGTCACCCTAGTACTCTGTCCAGGAGTTGCAAATAGTTTCTGGTGCTTGTAGGTTATGTGTTGGCGGCCGTGCGTAGAACTGACCCTAGGGGTGGGCTATGTTGCGGTAGATACACCGTGGCACGGTGTACCGAGTCACCCGTTTGGTGTCTCGGGAACCCTGTACACACCGTTCGGGGCCGTATATGGAAACCTCGGCTGGACTCCCTGCGGATGGAACCTGGATAGGCGATAAACCTGGACTAGGGACTTAAGTGTTTAGGTAGGCCGTGGCCGACACCCTCGCTGGGCTTCCGCTTGAAGGTTGTCGAGTACATGTCGTGTAAACGGCGGTAAGTGGTGAAAGAGTGTATGAAGAAGTACACCCCTGCAGGGTATAAAACTATTCGAATAGCCGCGTCCGCGGTAAAGGACTACTTGGTTGCCTATACAGTTCATAGACAAGTTAATGGATACTACTAAAAGACTCAAGATAAGTGTGAGTACCGAGGATGGCCCTCTCGTAGGAGGACGAGGGAGGATCCCCGGTGGAGTATTGTGTTGGTGAGTAGTGGACTCGTGTGCGAAAACTATTTTACTAGTGGAGTTCCGTAGGATAGCCTAGCCAAGAGTCAAAGATGGCTTGCTGCAATAACCCCACCACCTTCTTGAGAATGAGCATGTATAGTAGATTCTGTTGTAAGACTTGCTGAGTACCTTTGTACTCATGTTTGCTTGATTACTGTTTTCAGACGACAACACCGCCCCCTCCGATGGGTTCTACGTAGACCTTGATGTCGACGAGTGACTAGCCACCCAGGTGGTGATCCTGGCCATGGAGGGCCCTATGTAGATAGACAGGCTTCGAAAGCCTTCTTTCTTTCTAGAGTCTGTACTCAGACTAGTTGCTTCCGCATGTGCTTGTATGTTTGTATGACTTGAGTGTCGGGTCATGTGACCCCTATCTGTATGAACATGTTATGTATGGCTCCCTGGAGCCTTTAAATAAAGTACTTGAGTTGTAGAGTTTTGTTGTGATGCCATGTTGTATGTACTCATATCGGGCATATTGTGTGTATGATTGAAATGCTTGGTATGAGTGGGATCCGACAATCTAGTTGTTTATCCTTGGCAGCCTTTCTTATGGGGAAATGTAGTCTAGTGTTCCTCGAGCCATAGTAGTCTGCTACAGCCCGGTACACCGGAGTCCTGCTAGCCCAGCACTACTGTTCAGGACACTTGACTGGCCGGCATGTGTTTCACTTCGTTCCTATGTCTGTCCCTTCGGGGAAATGTCACGCGGTGACTTCCGGAGTCCTTCCTAGCCTGCTACAGCCCGGGTTTCCCAGAGTCCTGTTAGCCCAGTGCTACAGCCCGGAATCACTCGCTGATGACCGACATGCTCGATGTGATTCATGTATGCCTGTCTCCATAGGTCTGTGTCACTTTGGGTTCACGACTAGCCATGTCGGCCCGGGTTCTCTGTCATATGGATGCTAGCGACACTATCATATACGTGAGCCAAAAGGCGCAAATGGTCCCGGCCATGGTAAGGCGACACTCGTGGGATACCGTGCGTGAGGCCGCAAAGTGATATGAGGTGTTACCGGCTAGATCGATGTGGCTTGGAATCGGGGTCCTGACATTTCCACAATCATTGTTTCATGATCACACCTATTATGAGAGACACACATTCATCTCATATTTATAGAATGATCATTGTTCTTCACTTTTATCTTTTGAGTTGAGGCAATTGCTCATGTTCTTCACTTATATTTGTTTGAGCACGGCGAGGTATATTTCATAAAAAATATTTGCACTCTCTTTGCTTCACTTCTATATTTTTGAGAGTTAAGTAGGAAGTGGTAATTTGCATGAGTTATATGTTTAGTCCAAGAATAATAGGTATACAAGGGCAGTGTAATAAAAACTTGCACGTTGATCCCTAGATATGTCGCGTTTGATTCCTTGCAATAGTTTTGCGATATTGAGATGGTAATATGTGGGTGTATTAGTGGATGGTCTTGGTTTAGTAGGAATTTTGGTATTGAGGTTTGGGATTTCCTATTCATGAAAGTGTCAGTTTTGGCATAGCTAGGAAGTTGGAGCATGATTTATCTTTGATTGATACCTTTTGTGATGTCCGGATGGGGGGTGCGCGATGGTTAAATCCTCCCCGTGGGCATGCGAGTTGTCCTTTTCTTTGAGGGCTAATAAACTTTCATAATAAATATCTTAGTTCTTTATGACTAATGTGAGTTTTTGGACTATAGGCCATTCCACCTAACTATATTTTTCTAGCCTCTTCGGTATCGTGCATTGCCCGTTCTCATCTCGAGACTTGGTGCAAACTTCGCTAGTGCATCCATATCTCCTAAAATTATATGCTCTTTAATCCATAAGCCATATTATATTCTTCCTGAAAACAACCACCATACATACCTATTATGGCATTTTCATGGCTATTCCGTGATATATTGCCATGCAACCTCCATCATTACTATCTACATGACTTGAGCATTCATTGTCATATTGCTTTGCATGATCATGTAGAGCTGGCATGATATTTTGTGGCAAAACCATCATTCATCATTGTTATACATGTTACGCTAGATCATTGCACATCCTCGTACACTGCCAGAGGCTTTCATATGTAGTCATATTTTTTTTCTAGTTTATCGAGTTGTAAGTAAACTAAAGTGTATGATCATAATTATTGAAGTGTTGCCCCTACTAGTGAGAAAATGAATTGAAGGAGACTTATGATTCTCTAAAAAGTGGGGATGAGGTCGGTGAGACCATTCATAAAGAAAAAATGTAAAAAATTAAAATAAAAAAATAAAAAATGAGAGAAAAGAGATAGGTGGCACACCATTATCCTCTTTCCACACTTGTGCTTCATAGTAGCACCATGTATTTCATACAGAGTCTCCATGATTTTTCACTTTCATATACTAGTGAAATATTTACATTATATAACTTGTCTTGTATATCCCAATGACAAGCTTCCTCAAATGCTCGATGTCTTCATGTGCAAGCAAGTTGGATGCACACCCACTTAGTTTGATATAGAGAGCTTACATAGACTTGCAGCTCTAAGTGCATCCGTTGCATGGCAATCCCTACTCCATGCATTAACATCGATCGTAAGGGCTCTCCATTGCCTAACGACCAGTCTTGTTGATGCGAGACTTTCTTATATTTTTGTCTTCCCTTATAAATCCCAATCATCATTCTCTTTGCCACCAAAGTGCTAATTCCATGGCTCATGCTCAAGTATTGCTTGAGAGTTGAAAAGGCTGAAGCGAGAAAAAGTAGATTCAATTGCTTGTTTTGGCACCGGGGTGATCTTGATAGATATCTTTGTGTTAGGAAGACCGAGCTATGCCATGCTTACATGATTAAGTGGGTAGGGCATCTTTAACATTTTTATTTTGAAAGGCAATGATTGTTTGCTAGTATTCTTGTGTATTATTATTTTGATGTTAAATTGATAGACTATTGCCTTAAATCACTCGCTTCTCAATATTCATACTGCAAATGAATTACATGGTTAAGAACATGTTAGGTAGCATTTCACATCAAAAATTCTATTTTTATCATTTACCTACGTGAGGATGAGCAAGAATTAAGATTGGGGATGCTGATGTGTCTCTGCAAGGGCATTTCCCGCCTTAAGTGTTTTGGTGTTGATGAGAATGCAATTTTTAGACTAATCGTGTGCTTAAGTTACATAGTTTGACTTCATGTGGTACAAGACAGCTAGGCAATCCCTCTAGACGAAAAAATCGAAGACGGAGTTTCCGACGCTTTTATTTCTTTGGCTGTAGGAAATCTGTACTATTAGGAGGGAGTCTGCATCAGAAGATATTGGGTGAATCAAAGCACGTATACACCTATATTGCACGCACATATTTCCCTTCTGTTTGAGGAGAGAGTCTCCATAATATCCATGAGCATTTTTTTGTTGCAGTATGTAGCGACCCGACCCGAATGGATCAAGTCCCTATGCTTAAGTGTCATCCCTGGATCGGTATGCTGACACACACAGTACTCGAGGATTTATAACAGAGGTAAATCACATGTATAAGTAACGTAAATACTATTACCTCAATCCAAATAGCGGAAGTAACAAGGTTGTGGATTCCCATCAACACCAACGGCAAAGTTGAGTGTAGAAATCGTAACCCTAACGTATCACTTACTCGTCGTAAGATAATCCTGCAACATGAGACGTTGCAGCCACAAAGGGTCAGTACATTGAATGTACTGGTAAATTCACACCATAGAGAATGATGAACAATGGCTATCACTACATGCATATTTGGCTGGTGGAAAAGCTCTACGGGTATAAGGTTTTTGCGAAAAGCCAATTTTTCCCTACTGTAAAGGAATACATTTTATTTAACTACCATGGTGGTTGTTAAACATTGAGAATGGTTGACAACATTCTCAATCCCAATTAAGCATCATCATTAAAACCCAACGAAATTAAATTTTAGAGAAACATGTTGAGATTCACATGATAATCCAGATACTAGATACTCAAGATGTCCATAACCGGGGACACGGCTAATCATGATTAGTTTATACACTCTGCAGAGGTTTGCACACTTTTCCCCACAAGACTCGATCGCCTCCGTTTGGTTTCTCGCACTACATGGTGTTTGAGAAGACGGATGACCGAGACATAGTCTTTCAGAAGCGCTAGCACCTTACAATGGATAGACCGTTACACCTACTTTCCCCTACATCTGCTAGTCTACCCTGTAAGATTTCGCACGACTTAATCAACTATTCTAGATCCCATAATAGCTTGTGGCTGCACACGGAAGTTTCTAGTATGAAAAATATCATGATCCCTTTGAGCCTGGGTGGTGGTTCATAAAAAAACAGGCAATCCTGGTCTACCCAGGTGCTTAGACAGGCAATCCTGGAATAACCAGGTACCTCAATCCACCCAGATGTGTGTTTAAGTTGCCACCTTATGTAAACCATTAATTAACAATCTCACATCTGTCATGAATACTCTCAAAACCCAATCCACGTCTACAAGCATAGCATGGCACTATAAGCATAACATAATAGTAACTCCCAAGGTTTGAGTGCAGGGTAATAGGTTCCTACCTCATCAACTACTTCCCAATACCCACATGTTATCAATCCTACTCATGCAATGTTTGAGGGTGAAACTAATGCATAAAAAACTAGGATGAAGGGGATATGATCAAAGTGTGAACTTGCCTGCAATGTTGATGAAGATGATTCGCACTCAAAACTCTTGATAGTTCTACTCGTCACACTCCGGTCAATCTATCGTAAGCAAGCAATAGTAACCACACATAAGCAATCATTCAAAAGATTAGTAAGATCGAAGAAGACGATTCGGAAAACTTCAAAACCAAGCAAATAACTCTTGCAACATAAAACAATTTCTAACAGTACCAAAATTATATTAATTTGGCCTTATCAGAAAGTTTAGGTCAAGAGCTTTGATTTGCAAAAAGAATCAACTCAAACGGAGCTACGAAACTCAAGTTATGATCAAACGAAGTTTGAATTCAAATCTGATCTAATTCAAATTTTAAAATTTTCAAAAACATGTTTAAGTTGTTTTACTGGATATAGGAGATCGTAACGAAGACGTGGGCGTTGGTTTCGTTGGATTTGGACTAACGAGTAAAAAGTAATGACCGATTGAAATACAGGGACTAATCTATAAATAAAATCATCACAGATAGGTCCTTGGCCATAAATAAAAGAAAAGGAAAAAAGACTAAAAATAGAACGTTCGCTTATAAGGTCTAAACAGTGGACGTTCTCTATTTAATAAAACCTAAAAAACAGATCTAGTCTAGGTTTTTTTTTAAAAACCGAACTTTAAAATAAAACCGGATCGGACCGGGTTCGGGTTTATACTGGTTCGCAGTGGTTTGGCGGTTTTCGAGAGAAAACCGGCGGCGGCGAGGTTGAACTCCGGCGAGGCGGGACAGCGGCAACGGCGAGCTCTGGCGCGGCAGCAGCGGCGCGAAGCGGCTCCGGCGAGGCGCGGGCGGTGGCTGCACGGGGCGGGCGCTGGGCGGAGTCGGCGGCGCTGGGCTGCGCAAGGCAGTAGCGCGTGGGCGGCGGAGGCAAGCGGCTCGGCGGCGCGAGTGTGGCGGCAGGCGGCGGTGCGAGGACACGGCGGCAGGCTGCGGCGGGGAAAAGAGAGAGAGAGAGGGGTGGCGGCGGCTTTATAGGGGAGGGGAGGAGAGGCGTGGGGAAGGGGTCGAGGCGGAGGAGGAATCCGGCGGCGGCACGAGATCGGCGGCGATGGCGTGCGTGCAGCAGAGTCCGGTTGGAGCTCGGGGACGCGCGGGCGTCGGGCTGGGCCGTGGCCTGGCCAGGTGGCTGGGCCGGCCCAGTTCGGCGGAAAGGGTTTTTTTTTATAAAAACATTTCTCCAGCAAAACAAAAATAAACACAAAATAAATAAAATTTTACATAGGCATATAATATATCAAAATTTTCAGAAAAAGATCTCTACGACTTGAACATTTTTATAACTTCAAATAAAATCCACACAAATTCAGATAAATCAAAGAGTGCTACTGGTCTATTAAAATCCAACAAAAATCATTCTAATAATACCAAAATGATTTCAAATTAATTTTTCTCCAATTTTCTAATGTAGGGAATCATGTTACCCTATTTTCCATATATTTTATTTCTGGAGAAAAATAATTTGAATAAAACTCAAATAACCCAAATTGAAAAATAATTATTTCAAATGGATTTTAAATTTGAGTTTCTTTGAAACTCCCAACTCATATTTCATAAGTTTTGAAGAGGTCATGTTATCTTCGCTCTTGAAAATCATTGAGTTGCATAAAGTTTCAGAATTGAAATATTTCCAATGGAATTTAAATATTTTCAACACCTCTTGTCATTTAAATAAATGGAAGAAGTCATGTCATCTTATCTCCAGGGTTACGTGGTGAAAAGAATTTGAATTCACGGAGATCAGAAAGCAAATATGAAAGTTTGGGAAAGTCCTTTTTTCCCTCTCATTTAACTTTCAAAAGTTTCAAATTCACTCACTTTCAGTCAATCAATCAAACAATCAATCAAATCTATCTATTTAATATAACATTCCAAAAATTTAGAATTTTGGGATGTTACACAGTAGCGGTTGTACCGGTGTTCCCAGTACTTCTGGTGCAACCACCGCTTGAGGGGTGCTTCGCTCAGGCCAGTAGTCTCTAGGTGCTGGCGGAGCGGTTGTATCACTTGTCTCATAGTGGTTGTACCGCTGGGGACTCTGCTGCTCTAGGCATGCTCGACAGCAGTTATACCGCCCCCACTACCGGCTCAAGTACCACTTCAGGGTGACACCCTTCTCGTACCTGATCGATAGTGGGTGGTGTTGGCTGATAACCCACAAGTATAGGGGATCGCAACAGTTTTCGACAAGTAAGAGTGTCGAACCCAACGAGGAGCTATAGGTAGAACAAATATTCCCTCAAGTTCTATCGACCACCGATACAACTCTAAGCACGCTTGACGTTCGCTTTACCTAGAACAAGTATGAAACTAGAAGTATTTTGTAGGTGTTGTTGGATAGGTTTGCAAGGTAATAAAGAGCATGCAAATAAAAAGTAGGGGCTGTTTAGATAAAGACACAACTAAGTTAATTTTAGTAAAGAGCTTTTTGTTACGAGAAAGTTATTTGTCCCTAGGCAATCGATAAGTAGACCGGTAATCATTATTGCAATTTTATTTGAGGGAGAGGCATAAGCTAACATACTTTCTCTACTTGGATCATATGCACTAATGATTGGAACTCTAGCAAGCATCTGCAACTACTAAAGATCATTAAGGTAAAACCCAACCATATCATTAAAGTATCAAGTCCTCTTTATCCCATACGCAGACAACCTACTTACTCGGGTCTGTGCTTCTGTCACTCACGCCACCCACCATAAGCAAATCATGAACATATTGCAAACCCTACAATAGGAATCCCTCACGCTTGCACGACACTGAGAGCACCATAGGACAACACCAATAATAAAACATGCAACTCAAACCAGTCACGATCATCAAATAACCCATAGGACAAAACGGATCTACTCAAACATCATAGGATAGCCATACATCATTGGGAAATAATATATAGCGTTGCGCACCATGTTTAAGTAGAGATTACAACGGGTAAAAGAGGGGTTACACCGCTGCATAGAGGGGGAAGAGTTGGTGATGATGGCGGTGAAGTTGTTGGTGAAGATTGCGGTGATGATGATGGCCCCCGGTGGCACTCCGGCGCCACTGGAAGCGAGGGGGAGAGAGCCCCCTCCTTCTTCTTCCTTGACCTCCTCCCTAGATGGGAGAAGGGTTTCCCCTCTGGTCCTTGGTCTCCATGGCATGGGAGGGGCGAGAGACCCTCCGAGATTGGATTTTTCTCTCTGTCTCTCTCTGTTTCTGCGTTCTCTGATTTTGCCCTTTCACCGTTTCTTATATTCCCGGAGATTCGTAACTCCGATTGGGCTGAAATTTTAACACGATCTCTATCAGGATATTAGTTTTCTTGTGGCGAAAAAAGGGCATCAACCGCCTTATGGGGTGGCCACGAGGGTCAGGGGCGTGCCCCCTGCCTCGTGGCCCCCTCGGGCATCGTCTCGCGTGGATTTTTCTTCCCAAAAATCACATATATTCCCAAAAAAACTCCGTCCGGTTTTATCCCGTTTGGACTCCGTTTGATATGGATCTACTGTGAAACAAAAAACATGCAACAAACAGGAACTGGCACTGGGCACTGGATCAATATGTTAGTTCGAAAAATATTATAAAAAGTTGCCAAAAGTATGTGAAAGTTGTAGAATATTGGCATGGAACAATCAAAAATTATAGATACAATGGAGACGTATCAACATCCCCAAGATTAATTCCTGCTCATCCTCGAGTAGGTAAATGATAAAAAAGATAATTTTTGATGTGGAATGCTACCTAGCATAATCTTGATCACATATCTAATCATGGCATGAATATTAAGACACGAGTGATTCAAAGCAATAGTCTATCATTTGACATAAAAACAATAATACTTCAAACCTACTAATAAAGCAATCATGTCTTTTCAAAATAACATGACCAAAGAAAGTTATCCCTATAAAATCATATAGTCTGGCTATGCTCCATCTTCACCACACAAAAAATTCACATCATGCACAACCCCGATGACAAGCCAAGCAATTGTTTCATACTTTTGACGTTCTCAAACCTTTTCAACTTTCATGCAATACATGAGCGTCAGCCATGGACATAGCACTATAGGTGGAATAGAATGGTGGTTGCGGAGAAGACAAAAAGGAGAAGATAGTCTCACATCAACTAGGCGTATCAACGGGCTATGGAGATACCCATCAATAGATATCAATGTGAGTGAGTAGGGATTGCCATGCAACGGATGCACTACGAGCTATAAGTGTATGAAAGATCAAACTGGAAACTAAGTGGGTGTGCATCCAACTTGCTTGCTCATGAAGACCTCGGGCATTTGAGGAAGCCCATCATCAGAATATACAAGCCAAGTTCTATAATGAAAATTCCCACTAGTATATGAAAGTGATAACTCAAGAGACTCTCTATATGAAGAACATGGTGCTACTCTGAAGCACAAGTGTGGTAAAAGGATAGTAGCATTGCCCCTTCTCTCTTTTTCTCTCATTTTTTTGGGCCTTCCCTTTTTTTGGCCTTTCTCTTTTTTTCCCTTTTTTTCTTTTTTTCGTCCGGAGTCTCATCCTGACTTGTGGGGGAATCATAGTCTCCATCATCCTTTCCTCACTGGGACAATGCTCTAATAATGATGATCATCACACTTCTATTTACTTACAACTCAATATTACAACTCGATGCTAGAACAAAGGTATGACTCTATATGAATGCCTCCGGCGGTGTACCGAGATGTGCAATGATCTAGCGTAGCAATAACATCAAAAAATGGACAAGCCATGAAAACATCATGCTAGCTATCTTACGATCATGCAAAGCAATATGACAATAAATGCTCAAGTCATGTATATGATGATGATGGAAGTTGCATGGCAATATATCTCGGAATGGCTATGGAAATGCCATGATAGGTAGGTATGGTGGCTGTTTTGAGGAAGGTATATGGTGGGTTTATGGTACCGGCGAAAGTTGCGCGATACTAGAGAGGCTAGCAATGATGGAAGGGTGAGAGTGCGTATAATCCATGGACTCAACATTAGTCATAAAGAACTCACATACTTATTGCAAAAATCTATTAGTCATCGAAACAAAGTACTACGCGCATGCTCCTAGGGGGATAGATTGGTAGGAAAAGACCATCGCTCGTCCCCGACCTCCACTCATAAGGAAGACAATCAATAAATAAATCATGCTCCGACTTCATCACATAATGGTTCACCATATGTGCATGCTACGGGAATCACAAACCTCAACACAAGTGTCGGTGTTCTGGGAACGGGGGTCCCCAGACTTGCCTGCCCGCGGCGTGGCTCAAAGGAGGGCCCAGCGCGGCCCATCTTCACCAACACAAACCCAAGACCCTCGCGGGGCGGACGACATGGAGCTTCCTCAGGCGCGGCCTCGTCAGGCTGGCTCACGAGGAGGCGGAGAGATCAAGGCGGGGTACCTCACGAGGTGCGCGTGACGCAAGCCATGACGACTGGGGGCGCCAGGCGGGTGCCAGCCCGCGCAGTGTCCTCCCTTCCTCTTTGGTGCAAAGGGGGCAAGCGCAGCCGTGGAGTACCGAGGCGTCAGGCAAAGGTTGCCATTTCGGTGCAACGAGACCAAGACCAGGAGGACTACGAGATGGAGGTCACCGTGGAGCCCAAGACGGCGTCATCACCAGAGCTTTGTGCAGGCGAAGACTACTTTTGTCAGGATAGCTGATACTAGCTGTCCCCCTTTATATTAGCCCGCCATTGTTGGCTCCCTTCCCGCTCGATATTTGGGAAGAGGACCAGGGCCTCTATAAATAGGACCAGCCACCCACAGAGCAAAGAGAGAAAAGAGAGGGGTTTCGATCAGAAAGAGAGAGAGAGAGAGAGAGAGAGAGAGAGAGAGAGAGAGAGAGAGAGAGAGAGAGAGAGAAAGGTGACTGAACTCCTCCCAGCAGTTCATCGCCCCAGCCAAGAATAGACCCTCGCGAGGCTATTCTTCCTTGTATTGTTCATCATCATCAGCCCAAGAGACAATCCACCACACCACACACTGGAGTAGGGTATTACACCACAACGGTGGCCCGAACCAGTATAAACCCTGTGTATCTTGTGTTGTTCTATCCATAGTTTAGATCCCAGCAAGGCGCAGGAGTGCAGGTAGGTAGGAGGCGAAATCTCCGCGCGCACCCCAGTGTTCGAGCCTCAAGGGTCTGCCGGAATCCGAAATCCGACATTTGGCGCGCCAGGTAGGGGTGCGCCGGGATTCGTCTTCCACCACCCCGTTCTCCTCCGACCATCACACCCATGTCTGATGCTCGTCGGGCCCGTGCCGAGCGCCGGGCCGCACTCGCTTCCCGCGTTGCCCAGACGGCCCTTGTCAGTGGGCGTCCTCACCGTTCCCCGTCACCTGCCGTCAACGCCGCCACCGGCCCGGTGGGGGACGAGCAGCAAGCATCGTCCCAACATCTGTCCATGCGGCAAGACGGCCGCACCGCAACTCCCTCGCTCACCCCAGCTAGTTCTTCATCATGCGCGCTCCGCGCGCCCATGGAGCCCCGCGACCTCTCCCCCGTCCATTGCACTGCACCAACACCCCCGATCGTCGCGGCCCTCTTGGGCGGCTCGCAGGTGCCGCCTACAAGTCACCACGTCAAGCCGTTCATCCATCGGTCAGCGCCGCTTCTAATCGGCAGGGGGCTCCCCTGGACCGGGCGGCACCCGAGACCGGCCTGACCTTCAGCTCGGAGGACCACCCCTCCAACTCGGCCTGCTCGGGTGCGCTCCCCATGCTGTGCACCTCCACCATCTGCCAGGTGGCCGTCACCAGAACCCTCACTGATGGCGGCGCGGGCCTCAGCATGCTCTCGGTCGAGGCCTTCAACCTCCTCTGCATACCCCTGGAACGGCTGCAACCCAGCCGGCCCTTCTCAGGCGTTGGGGGCGAGTCGTCCAGCTCCTTGGGACAGATCCCCAGTAACCTTTGGCACCTACGACAACTTCCGCACGAAGCTGGTCGACTTTGACATCGCCCCCATCGGCCTCCCCTACAACGCCATCCTCGGCTACCCAGCGCTGGCCCAGTTCATGGCCGCGACGCACCCGGCGTACAACCTCATCAAGATGCCCGGGAGTAGCGGTGTCCTCACTGTGCACGGGGACACCGGGGACGCGCTGCGGGTGCTCAAGCTTGCCTTCAAGACGGCGGCGTCGGCACAGCCCGCCGACTTGGAGACCCCCGGGCCCAAGGGGGCTGCACCCGCCAAGAAGAAACAGTTGTTCACCCAAGACAAGGCAGAAACCAAGCAGATACCCGTCGATGAGGACGGGTCCACCAACGCCACTTTCACCATAGGCGCCCACCTCAAACCCGAGCAGGAGAAGGCCCTGGTCGGGTTCCTGCGTGCAAACAAGAAGGTATTCACTTGGGAGCCTGACCAGTTGGCAGGGATCCCTAGGAGTGTAATCGAGCATCACCTCAACGTGTGCCCCAACGTGCGCCCTGTGAAGCAGAAGGCAAGGCGGCAGTCCACAGAAAAGCAGGCCTTCATCGTCCAAGAGACCCACAAATTAGAAGCCGCTGGGGTCATTCGCGAGGTCTGATACCCGGATTGGTTGGCCAACCCTGTCGTTGTGCCAAAGAAGGGAGGGAAGGAGCGCATGTGTGTCGAGTTCACCAACCTCAACAAAGCATGCCCGCAAGATCCATTCCCGCTCCCCCGCATCGACCAGATCGTCGATTCCACTGCGGAATGCGACCTGTTATGCTTCTTGGAGGCCTTCTCTGGGTATCACCAGATCAAGATGGCGGTAGAAGACGTCGAGAAGACAGCCTTCCTAACCTCGTGTAGGGTGTACTGCTACACATGCATGCCATTCGGGCTGCGTAATGCAGGGGCGACCTTCCAGCGGCTGATGCACATCACCTTGGGCCCGCAGCTTGGGAAGAATGTTGAATCTTACGTCGATAACATTGTGGTAAAGTCTCGGGAGGCCAGGACCTTGATACAAGACTTGGAGGAAACCTTCGCGAGCCTCAACGCAGTGAACCTACGGCTCAACCCAGAGAAGTGTGTGTTCGGAGTCCCCCCGGGCAAGCTCTTGGGTTTCCTCGTGTCCCACCGAGGCATCGAGGCTAACCCGGAGAAGGTCAAGGCGGTGGAAGACATGAGCCCGCCAAAGACCCTCAAAGAAATGCAGAAGCTCACGGGGCGCGTGACCGCGCTAGGGTGCTTCATCTCCAAGTTGGGGGAACGAGCACTGCCCTTCTTCCAGCTAACGAAGAAAAAGGGGCCCTTCGAGTGGACTAAAGAGGCCGCCAAGGCGTTCCAGGATCTCAAGAGATACCTGACTAGCCCACCGGTCATGGTGGCTCCGCGCCCTCAAGAGCCCCTGGTGTTTTACCTCGCCGCCACTCCCTACTCCGCCAACGCAGCCTTGGTGGCAGTCAGAGAGGAGCGCCGAATCAAAACCACGGCAGCAGCCCGGGACAAGGCAGACCAGGGACAAGGAAGGCCCACAAAAACTGCCACCGCGGCTGAGGAGGATCAGCCGCCGCAGAGGGGCGCACCGGAGGCGGAAGGGGCCCCTCTTCCAGATGGCCAATCTTAGGAGGCCTCATTGCCTCAAGAGGCGCCATGGTCTCCAAAGGGAGCCACCAACGCTGACGCACTCCACCTCGTTGAGCACCCAGTGTACTTCGTCAGCACGGTGTTGCGGGATGCAAGGGCACGGTACCCCATGCCTCATAAACTCCTCCTCGCGCTACTGGTGGCCTCGCGTAAGCTGTGGCACTATTTTCAGGGTCACCCCATCAAGGTCGTCTCGTCATACCCCCTGGAGAGAGTGCTCAGGAGCCCTAATTCAGCTGGAAGGGTCGCTGAGTGGAACATAGAACTGCAAGCATTCCAGCTCGAATTCAGCACGACCAGAGTCATCAAGGGAGCAGCGTTGGCAGATTTTGTGGCAGAATGGACGGAGGCGCCAGGCCTCAAGGCTGACGAGGATCGGTCCCTATCCCCGGGAAGCGAGGCGCCAGAAGGCTGGGTCATGTACTTCAATGGGGCGTTCTCCAGGCATGGCGCTCGGGCTGGGGCGGTGCTTATATCGCCCACTCAGGACAAGCTCTATTACGCCGTGCAGCTCTGTTTCCAGCAAGGTGAAAAGGTCTCCAACAACATAGCGGAGTATGAAGGTTTAATAGCGGGCTTGAAGGCCGCGGCTGCCCTGGGGGTGAAACGCCTCACCATCAAGGGCGATTCGCAGCTCCTTGTCAATTTCTCCAACAAGGTGTACGAGCCGAAGGATGAGCACATGGAAGCCTACCTAGCGGAGGTCCGCAGGATGGAGAAGCAGTTCTGGGGGTTGGAGTTGCAGCATGTGCCCCGTGGCACCAATCAGGAGGCCGACGACATCGCCAAACGGGCATCCAGGCGGTTACCTCAGGAGCCTGGCGTTTTCGAGGAACGGCTCTTCAAGCCATCAGCCCTGTCGTCATTATTGAACACGGCTCAGCCCCGGGAGGAGCTCCCCCAGCCACCTGCCTCAGGGGCTTCGGCCTGTGGCCCGGCCTCAGGAGCACGCCTTCTCCTGACGATGGAACCTCAGGAGGGATGTTGGATCGCGGAGCTCCGGAGTTACCTAACGCAAGGGACCCTGTCGGAGAAGGAGGAGGAAGCGGAGCGAGTGGCACGCCAGGCCACGGCATACTGCATCAAGGATGGAGAGCTCTAACGAAAGCGGCCAAACGATGTATCCCTGCACTGCATCTCCAGGGAGCAAGGGAAGGAACTGCTAGAAGATATACACGGCGGAGACTATGGACATCATTCATCATCATGTACCCTCGTCGACAAGGCATTCCGCAGTGGGTTTTATTGGCCCACCGCGCTCAATGACGCTGTCGAACTAGTGAAAGCTTGTGAGGCCTGCCAGTTCCACGCCAAGCAGATCCATCAGCCAGCAGGAGGCTTGCAGACTATACCCCTTTCATGGCCATTCGCAGTCTGGGGGCTGGACATCTTGGGCCTGTTTCCTCGGGCGCCCGGGGGCTACCTCTACCTCTATGTCGCCATGGACAAGTTCACCAAGTGGGCTGAAGTAGAGGCTGTCCGCACCATTCCCGCGGGTTCCGCGGTCAAGTTCATCAAGGGCATCGTGAGCCGGTTCGGGGTGCCGAATCGCATCATCACGGACAACGGTTCGCAGTTCACCAGTAACCTCTTCAAAACATATTGTGCTAACATTGGAATGCAGATATGCTACGCTTCGGTGGCGCACCCCCGAAGCAACGGCCAGGCCGAGCGAGCCAACGCGGAGGTCCTGAGGGGCCTCAAGACCAGGACGTTCAAGAAGAAGCTGGAGGCCTGCGGCAGGGGTTGGTACGACGAGCTTTAGTCCGTGTTGTGGTCCATCCGCACAACCGCGACCAAGCCGACTGGAGAGACCCCGTTCTTCCTGGTCTACGGAGCCGAAGCGGTCCTCCCTCACGAGGTCAGACGTCGCTCCGCGCGGGTCCTGGCATTCGATGAGGCGCAGCAGGACGCCATGCGGGGGATGGACCTCGTGCTGGGGGAGGAACGTCGCCGAGAAGCCGTGCTACAAGCGGCGAGGTATCAACAAGCACTGCGGTGATATCACTGCCGCAACATCCGCCCCAGAACTCTCGAGGTAGGAGACCTCGTGCTCAAGCGGGTTCTCTCCAGGGAGGGGCTGCACAAGCTCTCTCCCATGTGGGAGGGCCCGTTCAAAGTTGTTCATGTTTCCAGGCCCGGCTCCGCGCGCATGGAGACTCAGGAGGGGGTGCCAGTCCAGAATGCATGGAACATCCAGCACCTCCGGAGGTTCTACCCCTGAAAAGGCCCAGAGCCTGTGAAGAAGGCGAACGCCTGTGAAGCTATCACATTTTGGAAAAGGCCCAGAGCCTGTGAAGAAGGCGAACGCCTGTGAAGCTATCACATTTTGGAAAAGGCCCAGAGCCTGTGAAGAAGGCGAACGCCTGTGAAGTTGTCGCGTTTTGGAAAAGGCCCAGAGCCTGTGAAGAAGGCGAATGCGTGTGAAGCTATCGTGTTTTGGAAAAGGCCCAGAGCCTGTGAAGAAGGCGAATGCCTATGAAGCTATCGCGTTTTGGAAATGGCCCAGAGCCTGTGAAGAAGGCGAATGCCTGTGAAGCTATCGCGTTTTGGAAAAGGCCCGCAGCCTGTGAAGAAGGCCAACGCCTGTGAAGCTCGCCGCCCGTGACACTCTCACGTAATAATGAGTTGGGGCTGTACACGCCCCGGAGTCTCAAGAGCGCCGGCCTCAGGCCCTAGGGCTCCCTCCCACGCCCAGTGGCAGCACTTAGCTCCGCGCTAGTGAGAAGATGTTAAATACTAGATTAGGTGCCGGACGCGGCTTTTCATTTGCTTTCCGCAGTTGGCTTGTTCCTTCTCGTTCAAAGTTTTATTGAAGTTGTTGCCGTCTTTGGCTTGTGGTTCTTCGACTTTTCACTCTCCTGCCTCGATTTCTCTTGTGCAAGGCCTCGCGAGGGGGGCAGCTGAGCACCCTCACGAGTGTTCCTATCCTAGTCATTCAAAGAGTTCGCGATCTGGGCCCATTACAGGAGCACCCCTCCATTCCGTGCTCGACGGGCACCACGACACAAACAAAGGGCCTGGGTCGGTCGCCCCCCATGGCCGGGGCCAGGAACTATCCATGCTCGGGCACGTAGCCGGAAGGTATGATAACAAAAGCAAAACGATGATTAACAGCAATAACCCAAACACGCCCCCGCGGGGCTCCACACTACTGTCTTTGTTATGCAGGAAAAAGGAAAAGAAAGAACAAATCTGGTGCAGCTCGCCTCACACCGGCCCACAGGGAAGGCCCGAGCTGCCTCCGGAGCTCAGGCGGACTCCCTCTCGCGCTTCACCAGGGCACGACGGCGGGCGGACACGTTGCCACCTCCCAAGCAGATACGACGGCGTGGAGGCTGACCGCGGCCACCGCTAGAAGAGTCGCCGCCTGAAGAAGAACCGAAGAAGCTTGAGGAACCCTGAGCGCCGCCAGCCGTGCGAGCGCTGCCCTCTCCATCATCGCCGGAGCTGGGTTCCCAGCCGCGGTCGTCACCCTCGGGGCAACACCCTGCGCGGTGACCATCTTCCCCAAACACCCTCACGTAGAGGGTGGCATCGCCGTCGAACTTGGAGTGTAGGGTGCACCGACGGCTCAGGCCATGCGCGCGGGCAAACGTCTGCCAACCGTGGGCCAGGGACAGGCTCCCGGCCGCGGAGACCTCCAGTGAGACCCATGAGGCCCGGCTGCAGCAGCCGTTGGCCTGGAGCCAGAGGCCGCCCGGGGCGCTGACCGGGAGCTCGCCGAGGAGGAAGCAAGGAAGTGGAAGCCGGGCGCTAGTCGGCTCCGCCGACCACACGACGAACTCCGGCAACACTTCAGCAGCGCGGAAGCGCGGCCTGGGGGGACGCGCAGCCGGAGCGCGCCCCCCGGCCGCAGCAATCCGCCCGTCGCTGTGCTGAAGATCGCCTCCACGGTCGTGGGGAGCCACCGTGGTGGCCACAGGATGTTTGCGGGGGCGCCCTCGACCGCGCTTGGGCGGGGGAGAGGCGGGCTCAACCTGGCGAGCCTTCCCCTTCTCTGCGGCCGAGAACCTCCTCGACAGGGCCATGAAGAAAAAGGAGAAGTAAGGGGGGATGAACTGGAAGGGCGCGCGCCAGTCCGTACTTATACCCGCGAAGGCCAACCGCCTACCTCCACGATTGCAGGTAATCATGACCCACTTTGCATGCAGGGACTTGTCCAATCCGTGCAGTTGCCGAGGCACCATGGGGAAGTGGAGACGCCCACGTCCAACCAACCGCCACGCGGCGCCCAAGGCCGCAAGCTGTTAGGGCCCGCGGTGCTTCGCTCTTGCCCTTCCGCCTCCCTGCACGGCCAAGTCCGGGCGCGCCTTGGGCCCGGGGGCTACTGTCGGCGTTCTGGGAACGGGGGTCCCCAGACTTGCCTGCCTGCGGCCTGTGGCGTGGCTCAAAGGGGGCCCAGCGCGGCCCATCTTCACCAACACAAACCCAAGACCCTCGCGAGGGGCCAAGCCTCGCGGGGCGGATGACGCGGAGCTTCCTCAAGCACGGCCTTGTCAGGCTGGCTCACGAGGAGGCGGAGAGATCAAGGCGGGGCACCTCACGAGGTGCCCGTGACGCAAGCCATGACGACCGGGGGCGCTAGGCGGGTGCCAGCCCGCGCAGTGTCCTCCCTTCCTCTTTGGTGCAAAGGGGGCAAGCGCAGCCGCGGAGTACCGAGGCGTCAGGCAAAGGTTTCCATTTCTGTGCAACGAGACCAAGACCAGGAGGACTACGAGATAGAGGTCATTGTGGAGCCCAAGATGGCATCATCACCAGAGCTTTGTGCAGGCGAAGAATACTTTTGTCAGGATAGCTGATACTAGTTGTCCCCCTTTAAATTAGCCCGCCATTGTTGGCTCCCTTCCCGCTCGATATTTGGGAAGAGGACCGGGGCCTCTATAAATAGGACCAGCCACCCACAGAGCAAAGAGAGAAAAGAGAGGGGTTTCGATCAGAAAGAGAGAGAGAGAAAGGTGACTGAACTCCTCCCAGCAGTTCATCGCCCCAGCCAAGAATAGACCCCCGCGAGGCTGTTCTTCCTTGTATTGTTCATCATCATCAGCCCAAGAGGCAATCCACCACACCACACACTGGAGTAGGGTATTACACCACAATGGTGGCCCGAACCAGTATAAACCCTGTGTCTCTTGTGTTGTTCTTTCCATAGTTTAGATCCCAGCAAGGCGGAGGAGTGCAGGTAGGTAGGAGGCGAAATCTCCGCGCGCACCCTAGTGTTCGAACCTCAAGGGTCTGCCGGAACCCGAAATCCGACAACAAGTATTTCTTCAATCCACAACTACCCACTAGCATGACTCTAATATCACCATCTTTATATCACAAAATTACTGCAAGGAATCAAACATACCATATTCAGTGATCTACAAGTTTTATGTAGGATTTTATGACTAGCCATGTGAATGACCAGTTCCTGTCATCTCTCTAAATAGATATAAGTGAAGCAAGAGAGTTTAAATCTTTCTACAAATTATATGCCCATGCTCTAACAAATATAAGTGAAGCAAAAGAGCATTCTACAAATGGCGCTTTTCTATGTAAAGAGAAACAGGAAATCCAAACTTCAAATGTTATAAGTGAAGCACATGAAGCATTCTATAAAGCCATACTCAAAAGATATAAGTGAAGTGCATAGAGCATCCTATAAATCAACCAAGGACCATCTCATACCAGCATGGTGCATAAAAGAAAAATGAAAACTAAATGCAAAAGACGCTCCAAGATCTGCACATATCACATGAATGAAACGAATCCGAAAACATACCGATACTTGTTGAAGAAAGAGGGGATGCCTTCCGGGGCATCTCCAAGCTTAGACGCTTGAGTCTCCTTGAATATTTACTTGGGGTGCCTCGGGCATCCCCAAGCTTGAGCTCTTGCCTCTCTTCCTTGTTCTCATATCAAGACCTTCTCGATCACCGAACACTTCATCCACACAAAACTTCAACAGAAAACTCGGTAAGATCCGTTAGTATAATGAAGCAAATCACTAATCTAAGTACTGTTGCAAACCAATTCATATTTTTTTGAATTATAGCTACTGTAGTATAACTTTTACATGGCTTAATCCACTGATATAATTCCATAGTTTCATCAAAACAAGCAAACTATGCATCAAAAATAGAATCTGTCTAAAACAGAACATTCTATAATAACCTGAACATTCACCATACCTCTAGTACTCCAAAATTCTACCAAAATTAGGAAAAATAAACAATTTTTATAGAAAGACAGTGCAAAAAGAATCAGAACCATTTGACATTCTAGTAAAAAAATGTAAAATCGCGCACTACAGCCAAAGTTTCTGTCCTGCACCGTATAAACTAACAAGCATCTAAAACATCCTAAAGGCAAACCTTGGCACATTATTTTTATTTTTTAAACTTTATAAAAGCACACAACAGAAATAAATGACACTCTAAAACTTCTGGGTTGTCTCCCTGGCAGCGGTTTCTTTAAAGCCATTAAGCTAGGCATATAGTGCTCAAGTAATGGATCCACCCGGATCCCAAGGTATATCAAAGCCAATTTTAATTAACAATGATTTGTAATTTAGTAGTGAGTAAAAAGTAACATATATCACACAACAACAAAGTCTAACTCTCTTCCTATGCATCGGCATGTCATAAAAGAACAATTCATGCACACATAGTAAAGGCCAATGCATAGTATAAACAATTTCTTGCAATTTTATCATATTGGAAACATAGAGAGGTGGAGATATAGTTCCTCTCTCATAATAATTGCAAGTAGGAGCAGCAAGCACATGCATAATATATTCATCAAAATCATCATGTGTAATAGTAAAACGCAACCCACCAATATAATCTTTAATAATTGCAAACTTCTCCGATATAGTGTAGTCGGGAGAATTCAAAAAGATAATAGGACTATCATGCGTGGGTGCAATAGCAACAATTTCATGGTTAACATAAGGAACTATAGCAAGTTCATCTCCATGGGCATAATTTATATTGGCATCTTGGCCACAAGCATAGCAAGCATCATCAAAAAGGGATATTTCAAGAGAATCAACGGGATCATAACAATCATCATAGCAATCATCCTTCGGTAAGCACGAAGGGAAATTAAACAATGTATGAGTTGAAGAGTTACTCTCATTAGAAGGTGGGCACGGGTAGCTAATCCGCTCTTCCTCCTTTTGTTCTTCGCTCTCCTCATCATCTTTTTCATCCAATGAGCTCACCGTTTCATCAATTTCTTCTTCCATAGACTCCTGCAAAATATTAGTCTCTTCTTGGACAGCAGAGACTTTCTCAATAAACGCATCAATATCGGCATTGAATTCATAATTCTCATAGCAATATTTAAGGATAGCTAAATTTTTAGGTCTATAAACTGAATCATCAAAATTTTCACACTCTTTAAACAAAGATTCAATTTCATAAGCACCCATAAAAGCAACAAATTCTTCTATTTGTTCCACATCATAGTAATCATATATACCATTAGCATAAGAAGCCAAGGTTTTATCATCATTAAATTTGCATGAAAAGGGAAGGTGCGGAGCCTTCATCCTAGAGCAACAAGTATAATCATATCTCAAGCAAAGTTGCCGAGCATACCAATGCAACATATGAATTTGATCCCATAATAGTTTCCCCTTTTGAGTCAAGCGATAATCCCTAAAGTATTCACATTGATCCAATGTGTCTCCCATAACATAATTGAATGGGGTTTTCTCAGGATTATCAAAGTAGTACATAATATCTTTCACATAATGAGCATCGAGGGTTTTAGGAGGTTCCCCATCTCCATGAGTAGCAGGTAAACCTAATTTCTTTGGTATTTCGTGTTCCATATCCATGACTAAAGATAGAGAACAACTAAGAACAACAAATAAAAGTTACTTAGTGATAAAGCAAACAAGCACACATGAGAATATTCACCCCACGCTATGACTCCCCGGCAACGACGCGAGAAAAAGGTCTTGATAACCCACAAGTATACGGGATCACAACTGTTTTCGATAAGTAAGAGTGTCGAACCCAACGAGGAGCTAAAGGTAGAACAAATATTCCCTCAAGTTCTATCAACCAGCGATACAACTGTACGCACGCTTGACGTTCGCTTTACCTAGAACAAGTATGAAACTAGAAGTATTTTGTAGGTGTTGTGGGATAGGTTTGCAAGGTAATAAAGAGCATGTAAATAAAAAGTAGGGGCTGTTTAGATAAAGACACAACTAAGTTAGTTTTAGTAAAGATATTTTTGTTACGAGAAAGTTATTTGTCCCTAGGCAATCGATAACTAGACCGGTAATCATTATTGCAATTTTATTTGAGGAGAGGCATAAGCTAACATACTTTCTCTACTTGGATCATATGCACTTATGATTTGAACTCTAGCAAGCATCCGCAACTACTAAAGATCATTAAGGTAAAACCCAACCATAGCATTAAAGTATCAAGTCCTCTTTATCCCATACGCAAACAACCTACTTACTCGGGTCTGTGCTTCTGTCACTCACGCCACCCAGCATAAGCAAATCATGAACATATTGCAAACCCTACATCGGGAATCCCTCACGCTTGCGTGACACGGAGAGCACCATAGGACATCACCAATAATAAAACATGCAACTCAAACCAATCACGATCATCAAATAACCCATAGGACAAAACGGATCTACTCAAACATCATAGGATAGCCATACATCATTGGGAAATAATATATAGCGTTGAGCACCATGTTTAAGTAGAGATTACATCGGGTAAAAGAGGGGTTACACCGCTTCATAGAGGGGGGAAGAGTTGGTGATGATGGCGGTGAAGTTGTTGGTGAAGATTGCGGTGATGATGATGGCCCCCGGTGGCACTCCGGCGCCACCAGAAGCGAGGGGGAGAGAGCCCCCTCCTTCTTCTTCTTCCTTGACCTCCTCCCTAGATGGGAGAAGGGTTTCCCCTCTGGTCGTTGGTCTCCATGGCATGGGAGGGGCGAGAACCCCTCCGAGATTGGATCTGTCTCTCTGTCTCTCTCTATTTCTGCATTCTCTGATTCTGCCCTTTCACCGTTTCTTATATTCCCAGAGATCCGTAACTCCGATTGGGCTGAAATTTTAACACGATCTCTATCCGGATATTAGCTTTCTTGCGGCGAGAGAAAGGCATCAACCGCCTTACAGTGTGGCCACGAGGGTCAGGGCGTGCCTGCCCCCCTGGGGCGCGCCCCTGCCTCGTGGCCCCCTTGGGCATCGTCTCGCGTGGATTTTTCTTCCCAAAAATCACATATATTCCAAAAAAATCTCCGTCAGTTTTTATCCCGTTTGGACTCCCGTTTGATATGGATTTACTGCTATATAAAAAACATGCAACAAACAGGAACTGGCACTGGGCACTGGATAAATATGTTAGTCCCAAAAATATTATAAAACGTTGCCAAAAGTATATGAAAGTTGTAGAATATTGGCATGGAACAATCAAAAATTATAGATACGATGGAGACGTATCATTGGCCCGGTTGTTCTATGTGGCGATCATGCCTGGTACCAGCAGTTGTCTCGGAGTGGTTGTACCACTCTGGACTTAGCCAGCACGGAGGTTCTGACCTGACGGCTGCACCGGACCAGGTACCAGCTCAAGTACTGCCCATGGGTGATTCCGCTCAGGTACTAGAGCGGTACCTAGCGGGGGCTGGTCGT
>NC_041390.1:423358627-423362255 GCF_002162155.2 Triticum dicoccoides | reverse complement strand
TGGAGGGGACTATAAAAGGAGGTAGCTCTTCCACCTCCCACTCACCTCTTGCCCATCTCTCTCTCTCTCTCTCTCTCTCTCTCTCTCTCTCTCTCTCTCCTCCATTAATGCCCTTCAAAACTTCTTTCCCGATCTCCTTTTCTAGCCAACCAAACTTGTTGATTTTCTAGGGATAGAGGGAGGAGACCTAGATATACACTTCCACCAAAGGAAACTTGATTCCCCATACTTTCTTGTGTGGATTTTGTTGCTCTTGGGTGTTTGGGTACTCTATACGGAAGAGGTCACCTCAGAGCCATATTCCATTATGGTGAAACTTCCTAGTGTTGTTGGGAGCCTCCAATTAAGTTGTGGAGAGAGCCCCAACCTAGTTTGTAAAGGTTCAGTTGCCGCCTTCAAGGGCACCGCTAGTGGATTCACGACATCTTGCATTGTGCGAGGGCGTGAGGAGGTACGGTGGCCCTAGTGGCTTCTTGGGGAGCATTGTGCATCCACACCGCTCCAACGGAGATATACCTACCCCAAATATGCTCGTCTTCATCGTCACCACTTTTGGTTACTTCTTTCCTTTACTTTGTGCAAGCTTATTGTGTTTGTATCTTCTGCTTTCTTGTGTTCTTGTTGTTATGTTTGTCATATAGGTTGTCCACCTAGTTGCATATCTACACAACCCATTTTATTGTCAAGCCTAGTTTGATTAAAAGAGCTAAAAATTGGCAGCCGCCTAGTCACCCCCTCTAGTCAACCATATCGATCCTTTCAGTCTCCAATGTATCTTAATTTTTTATTGTTTCATGCTATTATATTATCACTTTTGTATGCTTTATATGTTATTTTATATTATTTTTATGGACTAACCTATTAACTCAGTGTCCGGTGCCAGTTCTTGTTTTTTGCATGTCTTTTTGTTTCGCAGGAAATCCATACCTACAGTAGTCCAAACACGATGGATATTTTGACGATTTTTTCTCGACAATAAGAGATCCTGAAAGCTTACGCTGAGAACTAGAAGACCCACAAGGCGGCCACAAGGTAGTGGGTGCTCCCTAGGCTAGGGCACGCCACCCTGTCTTGTGGGCCCCTCATCACTGTTTGGCCTAATTTTTGGTCTATAAATTCCCATATATTTATAAACCTTCGAAGCGAGACCCAAAACAATTCTTTCACCGACGCAAGCCTCTATTCTGAAGCGATTCCATCTGGAGCCTAGTTCCGGTACTCTGCTGGAAGGGGAAACCATTCGGGAGGCATTCTTCATCAACCTACGTGATGATGAATCAGTAGTTCCTTTAGGAGCTATGGGTCCATAGTAGTAGCTAGATGGCTTGTTCTCTTTCTTTTGATCTTCAATACAATGATCTCCTTTGAGACCAATCCGATGTAATATTTGCAGTCTATTTGTTGGGATCCGATGAATTGTGGGTTTATGGTCAAATTATTCATTGATGTTATTTGAGTCCTTTGAGATCTCTTTGATTGTGTAATTTTATAGCCTTGTATTTCTCTTCGATCTATCTGTTTTCTTTGGCGAAGTAGATTCATTTATCTTCAGAGTGAGAGGTGATTGACAGTAGGTTCAATCTTGCATTGACCTTGTACTATGACAAGAGGGGTGATAAGGCACATATTGTATTGTTGCTACAAAGGGAAAAACGATGAGGTTTGGTCATATTAGTTGATCCTATTCTCTTTACATTTTGTCATCTTGCTTAATGCATTACTCTGTTTGTTATAAACTTAATACTTTGAGATTCATGCTGTATGGTGATCTTGGGGTGGAGTAATAGTAGTAGACATCAGTAAGTTTAACGGTCTACTTATCATGGACGCAATGTCTATATATTGATTATGCCTTGGATGATCATCATAACCATATGGTATTCTGTAAATCGCCTAACAGTAATTTGTTTACCCACCGATGCTATTTATGAGAGAGATGCCTCTAGCAAACCTATGGCCCCAGGGTCCATTCTCAATTATTATCAAGTGATCCTATAATTATTTGTTGTTTTACTTTATTTTTTTATTATCCCTATCACTACCATATTTGATATTTGCAACTGGCAAGAACAAGGGGAGTGATGACCCCCTTGCATTTGTTGGGTGCACGCATTTGCCTTGCTTTGCTTTGCATTGTGTGTGTGTATTGTTAACGTTGTCTGGGTGCCGTCTCCTTCTAGTTTGATAACCTTGGTTCTTAAGTGAAGGAAATACTATCTGCTACTATACTACACCACCTTTCCTCTTCGGAGAAATCCAACAACTATCGCAAGTATTCATCATCGATGCTCTAGTGAAATCCCCCCGCTGCTTTAACATCCACGAACATGACTTCCTTCTCTGCTTGACGAACGCATTGCCACCATAGTTCACGGCGAATTTGTTGGGAGACGATGTTGGCCAGCCTGGACGGGCGAGGACGGCCTGGCCATCGTGGTGATGCCTACTTAGGACTTTCCAGCAAGCCAACCTATATCCGGTTGGCTCACCAGGCAACCCGAGCTGTTGCAAGGTTAGAGAGCTCCTTCTTATACTTGCTAGAGAGGCCGTCCCACAAGACTTTGGAGCCAGTGGCCATGATGGATGTCGGTGTCAATACCGGCGGATGGGGTCCCGAACTGTGGACCTTGGATCGATGGGGAACAGTAGACATGGGGCACAATATTTACCCAGGTTCGGGCCCTCCCTAAGAGGTAAACCCTACATCCTGCTTGATTATCTTGCTTGTGTATATGGGGATTATAGAGTAGATCTACCATGAGATCGGACGAACTAAACCTTAACTAGTAGGATGGTGATTGTTCTTCTAGACTCCACGGACTAAACCCTCTAGTTTATATAGACACCAGGGGTACTAGGGTTTACATATAGTCGGTTACATCAAAGGAATACCGGATCTTCCATCCTATCTTGGGGCACACACCAAGGCACAAAAGGTATTTGGTCCGTACACAATGCGGGCCATCAATCTGTCCCATGTGCGATTGGTTGGACACCCGAGGACCCCCTAGTTTAGGACTCCCTCAGTAGCCCCCGAACTAGCTTCCAACGCCGGCTTCTTGCAACTACCATGACTGCAGACTCCGTCTTGCAGGCGAGTTCCCTTTCTTCCGGGTTTTTGGAATAATCCTTCTATAGTTAAGCCTTCAAACGGTGCTCGGTCTAATTCATCCATACATCAAGCCGTGTCCGGATTCCGAACTATCTATTTTACTTAGCCCCGAAGGCCAGTCATTCAAGTGTGAACAATATTTTTTGACCGACAACTTTTGGCAAAGGGTCGCGTCCAGTCATGGAGACATGTCCCTTCAGTGGCACGTCCCATCGAGGTGGATATCATGTCCCGATTTTAAAGGGATTTGATCAATGATTCACAGTATCCCACTCACGCATAACACACGAGTATATCGGGAAGAGGCAAGGTTGGCAACGCATTTATAGGAATCTTGGTATCATGACTGCTTATAAAAAAGACCAGTCACAATTATCCACGCATGCCTTCCTCTTTCTCCCGCCATAGCCTTTCCCAATCTATAGAGCTCAAGTGCTCTATTCCAACTTCTCGTGAAGTCAAGTTCAGCAATGGACGGATCTGGAGTGAAGGGCCTCGTGCAACACTAACAACGAC
>NC_041390.1:423352797-423358329 GCF_002162155.2 Triticum dicoccoides | reverse complement strand
GACGACCGGGTGGTGTTCGTTCCCCACTTCAACCGGGGACTGGGTTTCCCCCTCCACCCATTCATTCGAGGGCTGATGTTCTACTACGGGATTGACTTCCATGACATGGCTCCGAATTATTTCCTCCATATCTCGGCTTTCATCATCATCCATGAAGCTTTTGTTCGAGTCCAGCCGCACTTTAGCCTATGGCTGAAGGTTTTTAATGTTAAGCCGAAGATCGTCGATGGCCAGTATGCGAATTGCGAGGGCTCCATGGTTAGCAGGCACACACGACTCGGCTGTCCAAAGGGCGTGTTTGTAGAGACGATCAAGATCTGGCAAAAAAATAGTTCTACATCATAGAACCCTGCAAGGCGACCTGGGCAGCTGCTCCAGAATTCAGATCCGAACCCTCTGCCAGGTTAACTTCATGGACCAAAAAAGGCCTTGACTAGGGGTCTATCCCCGATGTGAAGGCGCTGCAAAAACACATCTCCAATATGATAGAGGCGGGGGCCGCATTGACCAACATGGTCCAGATCATGATCCACCACAGTCTGCTTCCTTGCTAGCTTCGAGCCACCCCGATGTGGTCCTGGAAGCCCGAAGACCCTGCTCCGTGTAGTATTTCTATGGCACCACTCACGAGAAACTATGGAAGGCGTTGTTCAAGCCGCGAAAGACTTGGTCGGCCGAGGATGAGCACATCGACCTTGATGCCGAGAACCCCCCAAGGAGGTGACGTAATACTTATTCTCTTCGTGTTCAGATATGTGCATTTCCACTATGATCTTTAAGTCCTTATTTCCCCCAGGGCTGGCTTAAGAAGGCCGTGCAACTAGACAGTCCAGCCCCGCTGCCTGAAGACCCCGTGTCAGCTCCACTAGAGGAGATGCTGACGGTGGCGTCTTACAAGGCACCAGTGAGAAAGGAGGAGGAGAAGAAAAACCCCACAAGGGAGGCCAGGGAGGGCCTCCACCCACGAGTACCTTCAGACACCAAGTCCGGGGACACCCATGCCCCCTCCGCATAGGAGGGGGAGCAGGAAGAATAAGAAGAGGAGGGGAGCGATTCCTCCCGCACCAGGAAGAGAGCGGCGTCGGCCGAAGAGCATCCTTCCCCACCTCCGAAGAAGAGGAGCAGGGGCAAACTGGTCATACTCGACGACAGTTTGGACTCCGATGAGGAGTCCGCAGCCTCCGAGAAGATCCCGGAAAGGGTTCCCAGGGTCAAGCCCCGTGCTGAAAGTGAGAATCCGAAGACTGTCCAGGCATTGGTTTTACTAACCTACCACTAAAAGCACAAATGCTATTGTACTGCAGCCGACATCGCGACCTCCCTAATGACCAGAAGTCGGAGGGCACCTCTTCGCCCATCAATCTCGCGAAGAGCGGAGGCGCATCGCACTTCGCGCCTTCTCAGGTCATCAGAGGGACCGGGGAGGTGCTGTCCCAAAGGACCCCACCTGTGCCGAACATGAGGGGTGACGACGACATCGACATGGCTGAAGCTAACGCTCGGCCACCGAAGACTAGGAGAAGGAGCTCGGGCAAGTCGATCCCTCTCAAAAGATGGTCCCGGGGCCTCCACGGCCCTCCGGAGCATCATTTTTTGACTATACACAGTAGGGAAAAACCCCACTACAATTTTTATAATATGAATAAAAAGGGAGTTCAAACATACAAGGCTTGAGATAAGCCTAAAAGAAACAAAACTAGACCAACAAGTCCAGACAATAAATTACAGAAAATACAAAAAAGTTACAGGACAAGACTGTCCAACCAAGAAATGAAAGAAGATGAAAACTTCTCCTTAATTCTGAATTTGAGCAGGTGGAGCTCTGAGAGGAAGATGAATTTCCATCTGTCAATGCTGGTGGGGATGTTCTTGAATATCTTATCATTCCTGATAATCCAAATGGCCCATGAGGCAATGATAATGATCTCCATAGAAAAAGGTTGCTGCAGATTACCCCTTAAGTCTGGAAGAGCTTCCATGATGGTTAGATTTCTCTGTCTGTTGGGGCATAGGATGACCCAACAAGCAGAAGCAAAAGGACAAGTCCAAAATAGGTGTTGTAATGTTTCTTCTTGCTGACAGCTGAGAGTAGCACAATTATAGTTGTCAAGATGAAAAGTTTTCCTTCTGAGCAGATTCCTGGTATTGAGTCTATCATGCAGAAGTCTCCAAAAGAAGACCTTGTGTGTTGGCTAGCAAGAAATTTCCAAATCCAGTTGAACTGAGCTGGAACAATTTTGACTCCTATCAAAATTTTGTATGCTTTGGCCACAGAAAAAGTATTATTTCCCCACATATAACTCCATGAGTTCAGGTGCTCAGTAAATGCAGATCCTCTTAAAGTGTCACAAAGCTCCTCCATCAGCTCAAATTCCATGAAAGCTTTCTCAGTAAGTGGCAGGTGAAATAAGTCTTCCAAGTATTCAAACATAAGTACCCTTTGCACTGAAAAGTTCTGATCTTTTACAAGGGAGTAAAGATTAGGAAAAAGTTGATTCAGACAACCAGAGTGCCAGAGGTCAGACCAAAACAAAGCAGATTTACGATCACCAATTGTGCATCTTGCCATGGATTTATAGCTATCAATGAGCCTCAAATTACACTTCCACCAGAAAGATCCTTCCCATTTTTGCCCTGGCAGGGTGCCATTGTCATAGTAAGCCTCCCAAATGCGGTTGACCCAAGGGATATTTTCCCTATTGTAAATTTTGTGAAGGTTTTTGAGAAGAAGAGCCTGATTTTGCACAAAGATGTTCATCACTCCAAGGCCACCCTGATTTTTGGGTCTACAAACAGTGGACCATGCTACCATAGCAGGTCTGTGGTCCTCCAAATCTGGTCCCCTCCAAAGACAATGTCTCAAGTATTTGTTAACCTGGTTTTTGATGGTTACAGGTACATCAAGGCAGCCCATGAAATATATAATAATAGAATTTAGCACTGATTTGACCAGAAGCAACCTGCCAGCAAGAGTCATAAAAGAAGATAGGCCCACTAATTTTTTGGCAATTTTGCTCACTAAAGGCAAACATTGTTTCACTCTTGGCTTTAAGGTCCCCAGAGGCATGCCCAGGTAGGTGAAAGGGAATGATCCCTTCTTGAAGTTCAAAGTACCAGTTAAAATTTCCATTTTTTCATCACTCACATTGATTGGTATGAGGTTTGATTTGTTGTAGTTGACCTTTAAACCAGTAGCATCTGCAAAGGTGTGTAGTAGAGCTTTATGACAATGGAGTTGTGGGGCATCAGCTTGCATGAGAATCAAAGTATCATCTGAATATTGTACTATGGGAAAATTTGGACATGGCTATACTTACAAAGGAGGTGTAAGAAGACCCAGGGTCATAGCTCTGTTCATGATTGACTGTAGGAGGTCAGCAGCAAGCACAAAAAGGAGGGGAGAGAGGGGGTCCCCTTGCCTTACTCCCCTGAGACAGTAGAACTTTTTCCCAGGACTGCCATTAAGAAGCACTTGTGATGAAGCTGATGCAAATAACATTCTAATCTAGCCAAGCCATCTTTCTCCAAATCCCTTTGCTTTTATGATATCAATGATTGTAGAGTGTTCAATGAGGTCAAATGCCTTTTCAAAGTCTAATTTCAGCACAACAACTTCCTCCTTGGACTTGTGGCATTGATGCAAGTACTCATATGCCTACCCAAGACAGTCATGGATAGCTCTTTCCTTTAGGAAACCATACTGACTAATATGAACCATTTTGAGGATCACTTTTTGCAACCTGTTTGCTAGCAATTTGGTGATGAGCTTGAGACAACAGTTTAGCAAAGAAATAGGCCTGAAATCATTTGCAGTAGTTGGAGTGGGCCCCTTGGGAACTAAAGTGATGAAAGAGGTGTTGATACTCTCTAGTGAAATTTGTCCAGCATAGAACTCATGTATCAGTCTAGTGACATCAGGCTTTATGATGTCCTAGCAGCTCTTAAAGAACTCATTTTAAAACCATCAGGACCAGGAGACTTGTCTGATGGCAAGTGTTTGACAACCTCATTGACTTCTTCCTCGGTAAAAGGAATTTCCAGTTGCTCAAAGTCTGAAGAACTAGCTTGATGCTGCAGCAGTGAAGATAATTCAAAGTGCATTGTGGTTTGCTGAGATTATCCTAATCTGTTCCTGAAAGCATTCCATAGAAGAGCTACTTTTCCTACATGGTCTATTATTTCCACTTGATCCTCATTTTTCAGCATTGCAATGTGATTATGCCTGTAGTTTATAGATGCCTTTGTATGAAAGAATTTTGTGTTTTCATCACCAAATTTAACACCCTTGATCTTTCCTCTCTGCTTCCAATAGATCTTTTGGTTTTTGAGTAAAATGAGCAAATGCTCTTTTATAATCACCCTGTAGTTCCATTCAAAATCACCTAGGTCTCTGAATTCCTCAAACAAATCAAACAAGAAGATAACCTCATTAATTGCTGTAATTTTGGATTTAAGGCAAGATAGGTTTTGGCCCAAAGTTTGAGAGCCCTTCTCAGGTTTTTGGACTTGGCATTCAAGCTTTTTGCTGCATCAAGATTACCCACAGGTATGCTCCAGGCTGTAGAGACTACCTCTTTAAAGTCAGAGTGCTTTAGCCAGTAATTTTCAAATCTAAAAACCTTGGCCTTTGGAATAGCAGTTCCAATTTTGATGACACATGGAAGATGATCTGAAATAGGCCTGGAAAGAGGCATAGCAATTGTATTAGGAAAAGCAGTCATCCATGAAGCAGAGGTAAAGAACCAGTCCAGTTTTTCCAACAAAGGGCTCTGTTGCATATTACTCCAGCTGTATTTTCTGCCATGAAGTGGAAGCTCAATTAATCTAAGATTACTGATGGCTTCATTAAAGAGGAGCATTTCATTAACATCCCCACGAGGTCTGTTTCTGTCAGTAGGAGCTCTAATAAAGTTGAAATCTCCAACTAGAATCCCTCTTGGTTTCTTGAAGACAAAGGATGGCACATGCACTTTCGTCAATTTTCCCCCTATAGCAAGCCACTTGTCAAGAGAGTTAATCCCTCTGATGTTCCAGTTCAAAATATTCCAGCTTCTATTTTGATTATTCATGGACACAATTTATAAGTGAAACCAGAGACCAAGCACCACCACTTTGCTAGTACCAAGGAATGAATAACAAACAGGGCAGCAGAGCAAGCAAATTCAGCAGATACAACAACCACATCATCCACAAGATAGCAATAGAGATAATTTCCCAGAAGGCATTATAGTAGCAAAGTGCATTGACAGAGGAACATGAACTAATACAGCTAGTCCATAGGGCCCATAAATTGCAAGTACAACCAAAAGGAACATGGATACATGCCAAGACTTTAAATCCCTCTCTCTCCACTACAAAATCACAGAATTTGATCATCTAAACACTTTGGGAGTCCTGCCTGTCCTCATTGGATGGGAGCATCCCAGCCAAGTCCTCTCCCACCTTCCTCTTGGGCTTCTTAGAGATCTTTCCCTCCAAATCCTAATCAGCCACCTTGCAAAATGAAGTTGTGAGATTTTTAACCACTGATTT
>NC_041390.1:423348634-423352564 GCF_002162155.2 Triticum dicoccoides | reverse complement strand
GGCAGCATTACATGGTAGACACTTATTATTAGAGCAAGAACCTCTTTTAAAACCAGCATTATCTTTTTGAATTCTATCACTCCTCCTTACCTCTATTTCTACAAGAGGTGTCTTTCCTCCCCTTCTTTTTTTGGAGTTTTCAGCCCCAAAAGGTTGAAGAAGAGCCAAAGAATCCAAGTCCTGCTGGTTGGAAGAAACTCCAGCATTTTCCTTGTTTGTGTCTTGTTGATGTGGCTCAACCATGATCTGTTGGCAAATAGAAGCCTTAGTAGCTAGACATTTGTCAGGAATGTGAAAAAGATAAGAATCCCCAGTGCCTTCTACTTCAGCAAGTAATTCCCATAAAGGAGATTTGAGCATATTGAGAGTCCATTTAAACTTGTCTGGTGTCATTAGAAGGTGCACAATAAAGTTGAACCAATTTACTAGGACTTTAACAGAGAGTGAAGGAGCACCCTCCAAAGGTTTTTGTGCAAAATTCTCCTTCCAAATCACAAGTCCTTCTTCTGACAGAATAGTATCTTTATTAGCTACAGCCTTTAACTGGATAGATTTGAAACCTAGTAAAGAAGGTGCAAACTCAAAGTGTTCCTCAATTTGGTCAATCCAATTACCTTTGTTGTTAACTGTAGCCACCCCAGTATTTGCCAAAAGATTTGGGCTCCCTCTTGGAGATCTGACAGAGTCAGTCTGAAAGAGCTCCTTGTCTTGACATGCTGCCTCCTTAACAACAAATAAAACTCTATTAGAGTTCAAAGTCAGATCCTCATGCGCATCAGAACTATGACCAATCACTGGCTCAGAAATTTGATTAACTTCCTCCAAAACTGGCTAAACATGTGGCTCAATCACATCAACTGCAGGTATCATATCATCCTGTGGAACAGCCACATCTACAGGAGCCTGAATAACTGGAAGTGCAGGTACATCTTGATCCTCCTCTTGGTAATCCTGTATCAGAAGCTCTAGACCATTGCCCTGTAATTGCTGCAGAGGTGGAACTTCATTTACTTCCTCACTTGCATGCGAAGAGAACCCTTCTGACAAGGAAACAATGGTTGTGATGCTACTGTGGCCTTCCAAAGGAGGTGGAAGTTCCTCACCATCAGCCCAAGCAATTTCTTCCTGTTGAACACCCTAGAGAAAATCAAATTCTTCCTCAACAGCAACATTATTAGCAGCTGGAGGTTGCAGAGCCCAGTGCCCATCATCTGCATCCATGTCATCTTGCTGAGCAGGCTAAGGGTTATGGTGAAATCCAGAGAAGGCATTGTTGTTGATAGGCAAAGGATGAGGGTCCACATTGTCAGGTAGGATTGGGTCCTCATCGGTAGGGGCCCCTCCCATCATCTTCTGAAGAAGGATTTCCACTGAAGAGGACCAGACATCTTCATCAAACACTTCACCTTCTGAATGTGCCGACACTTCGACAGGTTAAAACAAGACCAGCAACACCGCCCGAATGTGCCGACAAATCCCGATAGGAGCTGCACATATCTCATTCTCAGGGCACACTCAGATTTTCTAAACTTCCGGTAGGCCAGCCCAGAGTTGCCCCTGGTAGCCACCGGCGGCTGACAGTTTGGACCAACACTCAGAGGAGCACTGGCCCGGGGGGGGGGGGTTTAAAGAAGACCCTCGGGCTCCTAAACCCCAAGGGAAAAAGAGGCTAGGTGGCAAATGGTAAAACCAAGGTTGGGCATTGCATGAAAAGCTTTAATCAAGGCGAACTATCAAGGGGTTCCCATTATAACCCAACCGCGTAAGGAACGCAAAATCCGGGAACATAACACCGATATGACGGAAACTAGGGCGGCAAGAGTGGAACAAAACACTAGGCGAGAGGCCGAGCCTTCCACCCTTACCAAGTATATAGATGCATTAAGATAAAATGGCAATATAATGGTATCCCAACAAGTAAAATAAGGTTCCAACAAGGAACGGTCTCCAATCTTGACCTGCAACTAGCAACGCTATAAGAGGGGCTGAGCAAAGCGGCAACATAGCCAATCAACAGTTTGCTAGGACATGGTGGGTTAGAGGTTTGACATGGCAATTTGGGAGGCTTGAAAGCAAGTGGTAGGCATCGTATCATTGGCATAGCAAAAGAGCGAGCAAACTAGCAAAGCAAAGATAGTAGTGATTTTGAGGGTATGATCATGCCTGCACAGTTGTCAGATTTGACTGGATCCTCGAAAGCAAACTCAACGGGCTCCTCATTAGCGAACTCGTCTCCCGGCTCTACCCAAACAAGACAAACAAGCAACAAGGACACAATCAACCACGTGCAAGGATCAAACAAGATGATACAAAGATGGTATGCTATGCGGGATGCGATGCGGGATGCATATGCAAGATGTGACAAGGAAAGCATGAACCTGGCCTCAACTTGGAAATCCAAGTGTGCCACTGGAAAGATGAGATGAAATCGCTTGAAAACGATATAAAGAATGTCGGAATCGGAGTTACGGTTTGGAAAAGGCAAGCATTTCAAAAATGACACCGGTCTGCGATTTACAGGAAGTAGCCATCTAAATGCAATGAGATGAACATGCTACAGCACCCAAACATGGCATAAAATACATGGAAGGGATGCATTCAAGATGCTTAACAAAATTCTAGCACTGAGCTATGGCCAAATCATCCATTAACAGGTTCAAACAAGCATCGCAAAAATGCATATGGCAAACAGATTTCAGAATTAGTGAAATTAACACTTGTCTAGAATTTCAGATCAGGTAGCACTCTTCGGAGCAACAAAACTACATGCTACAGGAACTGAACATGGCAAAGTAAAAGCATGGCATGGAGCTACTCAAAGAGCTTAACAAAAGTCCCTTAGTGACCTTGAGCCAAAAGGGATCAGAAAATACAATTGCAAGCATGTGAACATGGCAAAACATAATCAGATCTCAGACCTAGAGAAAACTGGAGCATGCTGAAAACAGATATCAAGTAGGCATGTTTACGAGCTCGATGCACTCACTACGGAGCAAGTCATGACAAGCTAAGCATACACCCATCAAGAACACACAAAATACAAGCTAGAAATGTCAAGAACAATAACATAGCATGCACGGATCAACTACAACATCATCGGCAAAATTGCAAACAAGTTGACAATCTGCCCAGATTCACAAAGTAGCAAAAGTAGAGCTCGATTGCCTCAAGCTAGGGTGCTCCATAATTGCACATAAAGACATGGATGGATAGAGCACTACAAGATTAACAAAACATCCTTACTGATCACCCCCAAAAGAGGCACGGATCACTAGTAAACAACATGAACATATGGCCATATGAGATGAACAGCTCAAGGACTTAGTGAAAATGCTAAGTCCCTGAAAACAGAATTACCAAGTGCACCACTTTGCAAGCTTGTACTAGCCACCACACACATCACAAAAATACATGGGTTGCACCTATGGAAAGATGACAAAACCCTTAACAAAACATATGTAGAACTCAGGGGCATATCGTGCACACAATAACCATAGCAAAAATGACAAAAGCTAAATGGAGCAGCAGATCTGACAATTAAGTCAAATAGCCCTCTTCTAACAGCATTTCAGGCATCAAGATGAACTCAAATGAAAATGATGCAATGGAATGAAATGATGTACTCTCTAAGATGAACATTTTGATATGCTATATGCCCAAAGCGGAGCTACGGATGCAAAGTTACGAGGCTATGAACATGGGCACATGAGCTAGGGTTTTCCAAGAAAAGTCAACCCTAAAAAAACAGATCTCAGATCCGAAGCGCGGAAACCAAGGACCGCCAGAGTCACTATTCACCGGAGGAGCTCGTGGCGGCCGGAGCTTGCCGGAGAAGAGGACGGGCGTGGGGCGGCGGTGGCCGGGGCGGCGAGCGCCGGCGTCGAGGAGGCGGCGGCTCCGGGCGGCGGAAACGGCACGGCGGGGCTGCGC
>NC_041390.1:423341014-423348139 GCF_002162155.2 Triticum dicoccoides | reverse complement strand
GGCGGGGCCCGGGTGCGGCGCGGAGAGGGCCGGCCTTGGGCCCGGCGGGCTTCGGCGGTCGGAGGCGGCGCGGCGGGCCACGTGGCGGTCCGTGGGTGGCTAGCTGGGAAGCGGACAATGTCCGTCGGCGCGGCTTTTTGTCCGGCGGCGCGTGGAGACGAAGGAGACTAGGGGATCCGAGATTTGGAATGGGGGTTCTTTAAATAGGCATAGAGGGAGCTAGGAGAGTCCAAATGAGGTGCGGTTTTCGGCCACGCGATCGTGATCGAACGATCTAGATGATGGAGAAGGCTTAGGTGTGTTTTGGGCCAAATTGGAGGGGTGTTGGGCTGCAACACACACGAGGCCTTTTCGGTCCCTCGATTAACCGTTGGAGTATCAAACGAAGTCCAAATGATATGAAACTTGACACGCGGTCTACCGGTAGTAAACCAAAGCCGCTTGGCAAGTCTTGGTCCAATCTGGAAATGTTTAATCCCCACACACGAAAGAAAGGTAGAAATGACCACCGGAGGGGAACGGAGCGTCGGAATGCAAAACGGACAACGGGGAAAATGCTCGAATGCATGAGACGAACACGTATGCAAATGCAATGCACATGATGACATGATATGAGATGCATGACAATGACAACAACACATGGAGGCAAAGACCCGAACCCAAGAAAATAAAATAACTTAACGCCCGAAACAGCAAGAGTTGGAGTACAAATTGGAAAAGTTACATCCGGGGTGTTACAACACTCCACCACTATGAAAGGATCTCGTCCCGAGATCTAGGACTGAAAGAACGTCGAGTACTCAGAACGGAGGTGATCCTCGCGTTCCCAGGTAGCTTCATGGTCGGAATGGTGTGACCACTTGACTTTGAGAAATTTGATTGACTTGTTGCGAGTCATGTGTTCAGTCTCTTCAAGAATAGCAACTGGGTGCTCATGATAAGAGAGATCTTCTTGGACCTCTATGTCCTCGAAGTTGACGGTGCGGTTAGGAGTCTTGAAGCACTTTCGGAGCTGAGAGACATGGAACACATCATGAACATTTGCAAAGTTTGAAGGAAGCTCGAGTTGATAGGCGAGATCGCCTCTCTTGCTGACAATCTTGAAAGGTCCCACGTATCTGGGGGCAAGCTTCCCTTTGATACCGAAGCGACGAGTACCTTTCATAGGAGAGACGCGGAGATAAACATGATCTCCGATCTCGAAAGCCAAATCACAGTGCTTACTATCATAGTAGCTCTTCTGGCGGGATTGGGCTGCTTTGAGGTTATCTTGAATGACTTTGCACATTTGCTCTGCCTCTGTGATTAAGTCATTCCCCAAAAGCTGACATTCACCGGTTTCAGACCAGTTGAGAGGGGTACGGCACTTCCTGCCATACAGAATTTCAAATGGGGCCTTGCCCGAACTTGCTTGGAAACTGTTGTTGTAGGAGAATTCAGCATAAGGAAGACAATCCTCCCACTTCATGCCGAAGGAGATCACACAAGCCCTGAGCATATCTTCAAGAATCTGGTTGACACGCTCGACTTGACCGCTAGTTTGAGGATGGAAAGCTGTGCTGAAGCGGATGTTGGTGCCCATGGCCTTCTGAAAAGAATCCCAAAACTTGGAGGTAAAGATGCTGCCACGGTCTGAAGAGATCATTTGTGGAATACCGTGCAGAGAGACAATTCGAGAGGTATAGAGCTCCACCAATTGAGCTGCAGTGATTGACTCTTTGATAGGCATAAAGTGAGCCACTTTGGTGAGTTTGTCGATGACAACGAATATAGCATCGTTGCCACGCTTGGACTTTGGAAACCCAGTTACGAAGTCCATTTCAATGTGGTCAAACTTCCATTCTAGAATGGCAAGAGGTTGGAGGAGACCAGCTGGCCTTTGGTGTTCTGCCTTCACTCTTCTATAGGCATCACACTCATTCACGAATTGAGCAATCTCGCGCTTCATTCGAGTCCACCAATAAGCTTGCTTAAGGTCCTGATACATCTTCGTGCTCCCAGGGTGGATGGAGAGGAGAGAATTGTGAGCCTCGTTCATGATCACTTTACGAAGTTCACCTTTGGGCACGACAATATGATCCTCGAAGAAGAGAGTATCCTTGTCATCAAGGCGATAGCACTTGTACTTGGGTTGACTCTTGGCAATCACAATCTTCACCTTTTTCACCATAGCATCAAGAAGCTGGGCTTGGCGAATCTGGTCTTCCAAGGTAGGAGAGACTTGAAGGTTGGCGAGGAAACCTTGAGGAACAACTTGCAGATTAAGTTTGCGGAAAGCTTCACAAAGCTCGGGTTGATAAGGCTTGAGAATCAGACTGTTGCAATAAGCCTTTCTGCTCAATGCGTCACCAATCACATTGGCCTTGCCTGGAGTATACTCGATACTCGGATTATACTCTTGAATCATTTCGACCCATCGAGTTTGCCTGAGGTTGAGATTAGGCTGAGTGAAGATGTACTTGAGACTCTCGTGGTTAGTGAAAATGTCCACTTTTCTTCCCAATAAGAGATGTCTCCAAGTCAAAAGAGCATGCACAACTGCCGCCAACTCGAGATCATGTGTGGGGTAGTTCTTCTCATTGGGCTTCAACTGGCGAGAGTTATAAGCAACAACTTTCTTCTCTTGCATCAATACTGCGCCAAGACCTTGGAGAGAGGCATCACAAAAGACCTCGTACGGCTTGGATTCATCAGGCGGAGTCAGAACTGGAGCAGTGATCAATTTCTTTTTCAAAGTGTTGAAAGCAATGTCACACTCCGGAGACCAAACGTACTTGACGTGCTTCTGGAGAAGATTAGAGAGAGGCTTCGCGATCTTAGAAAAGTTTTCAACGAATCTTCGGCAATAGCTTGCGAGACCGAGGAAGCTACGGAGTTGCTTCACATTTTGAGGAGGTTCCCAATTCACAATTGCAGACACCTTCTCAGGATTCACGGCAATGCCCTTGGCAGAGATGATATGACCAAGATAAAGAACCTCATCGAGCCAAAATTCACACTTGGAGAACTTGGCGTAGAACTGGTGTTCCCTGAGCTTATCAAGAACCAAACGCAAGTGCTTGGCATGATCTTCCTTGTTCTTCGAGAAAACCAGAATGTCGTCGAGATAGACCAAAACGAAGTCATTGGTGTAGGCGTTGAAGATGAAGTTCATCATGCGAGAGAAAGTCGGAGGAGCGTTGACGAAGCCAAAAGACATGACAGTGTATTCATATGAACCATAGCTTGTCCTGAAAGCCGTCTTGGGAATATCTTGCTCACGGATTCGAATCTGATGATAACCCATACGGAGATCAAGCTTGGAGAATACTTGGGCACCTTTGAGTTGTTTGAACAGCTCATTGATGTTGGGAAGTGGGTATTTGTTCTTGATGGTCTTCTTGTTCAATGGACGGTAATCAACACGAAGTCGGTCCGTTCCATCCTTCTTCTTCACAAAAAGAACACCACAACCCCACGGAGAAGAACTAGGTCGGATGAGACCCATTTTCTCTTGAATATCGAGTTGCTTCTTCAGCTCCTTCAACTCTTCAGGTCCGAGCTTGTAAGGACGCTTGCACACAGGTTCTGTACCGGGCTCAAGATCAATGACGAATTCAACTGGCCGGTACGGAGGCATTCCTGGAAGCTCTTCTGGAAAGACGTCTGGATATTTGCAAACGACTGGAATTTGCGAGATAGCATCCAGTTCACCCTTCTCATTGAGAGAAAACAGACGGATAGTATTATCCCGAGCGGCAAAGACAATTACATCCTCAGACGAATGAGTCAATTGAATTTGCCTAGCTACACAATCAAGCTGAGCCTTGTGCTTAGAAAGCCAATCCATCCCGAGAATAAGATCAATATCCGAGTTACCAAGGATCATTGGAGAAGCCAGAAACTTGAAATCACCCATCGAGATAGAAATATCCGGAACTTCATAGTTAGCAAGCAAGCATCTACCCGGAGAGACAACTGCTAATGGCTTATGCATAACTTGAGAAAACCACCCATGCTTAGATGCAAAAGGTCTCGAGATAAAACAATGCGATGCACCAGTGTCAAAAAGAACTTTAGCTGGAATATCATTATCAGGAAGGTTACCCATGATGACATCTGATGAATCCTCTGCCTGAGCTGCATTCACCATATTGACCTTGGCGTACTTGGGGTTATGCTTGACCACAGCTGTACTTGCCGATCTGACAAGAGGAGGAGGAGGAAGACGCCTCTGGTTGAAACACTTGTTGGCATAGTGACCCTTCTGTTGGCACTTGTTGCATGTGACCTCTGAAAGCGGAAGGTGATACGGAGCACTCGATCTTGGAGGTTGAGACGAAGTCTTGTTCTGAAAGCTAGGGTTGGGTGGGTGGGAAGATCCACTGCCACCTTTGCTCTTCTGCTGATACGGCTGACGGAACGGAGGAGGAGGAAGCCAATACTTCTGCTGCTTGGCCACTTGAGCAGAGGAAGAAGGAGTAACATCTCTAACTCGCTTCTTGGAAGCATCACACCTCAATTGAGCAGCCTCTTGCTTCAGTGCCATGTTGTAGAACTCATTGTACCTCAAGGGCTCAAAGAGAACAAGAGCTAGCTGGATTTCTTCTCTGAGACCACCCCTGAACTGGTATATCATGCTCTTCTCATCAGGGACGTCCTGCTTGGCAAAGCGGGCGAGCTTCTGGAACAACTTGTTGCGGAATTCCTCACGCTTGCTTTCAACCACGCTCTGAGGAATATGATGAGCTCGGAAATCTTGACGGAATTCATCCCAAGTGATAACACGTCCACCTCTGGAATCCTTGTACTGCTAGAACCATTCTGCAACTTGATCTTTGAGTTGGAAGGAAGCGAACTTAACAAAGTCCTCAGGCCTGACGTTACTGCACTCGAAATGCTTTCACAGATCCACAAGCCAATCGTCAGCATCGGTTGCCTCAACACAATTGCTGAAAGTCTTTGGCCCGTTAGCAAGGAACTGGTTGACTGTAGCAAAGTGATTCTGATTGTTGCCTTGGTTCCCTTGGTTGCCTTGATTGCGCTCTTGAAGAATTTGCATGATCAACTGTGTGTTTGCATTGGTTGCGGCCATCACAGCTTGCCATGCCTCCGGAGGAGGTGGAGGTGGTGGCGGATTAGGATTCAGAGTCGTGCGCGTTGGAGGAGCCATCCTGAAGAGGTTGACATCCATTAGCACATTGATAGACAAATATTGAAGCTGAATCCAACGGAATGAAAATTGCAACATATAGTCTTCACATCCGAACAAAATGAACGAATGCATTCCTCTTGAAATGGTCACATATCCATAAATTGAGAAGCCACTTAGAATTCAGGTAGAGAAATAAATCAACAAGGTACGGATCAAGAACGAATAATCGGTAAGAAATCCCAATCTCAAACCAATATCCGTGGAAGAAGAACTAGAGCTACTAGAATTCCCACCTATGAAACTCCCGAACCTTTCCGGTTATGCAATCAGGTGTTGGGGATACATGGGAAGCATAATATCTCACCCAAACTAGCAAATCCTACATCCAGCTGTATCCATCCTTCAACACATAACCGAGAAAACTTCGGAAACCATCTACCTCAACCTTCGAAAAGTATCCGTTATACAAGTTATGGCGATACTCCAAACTCCCGCCCCAGTACTGGGTGGCGTCGAGGTTATCTCACCAACGAACTGCATAAAAGAGATTTTCGATGTCGGCGTACTAAACTCAGGTATTCCAGAACTGCAACGATAAAATTATGACGACAACACCTCAGAGCTCAACTCCCCGGGACACTTCCATAAAACCCCTGACAGGAGGCACCAAGACAATGTTCTCATCATAAAATCATCGGAATGATTCCAAGATACCCGCGTGATCCTAAATTTTTTTAGTGAAATTTGAGAAGAGAAGAGTCAAAACTCTACGTCAGGATGCCTTACCAGAGCGATGAGGAGACTGGGAAGTAAAAAGAATTCCTAAACTCTCCGATATAATTCCTAAGTGACTCAAAACATTTTTCTCGACAGAACTCGGCTGGTAAAAACGATCAAGCAATGGGGCTCCTAAGGTCGGGGAAGGCCCTGATACCAACTTGTAACACCCTCGATGCGACTATATCTCCCACGTGTTGAGGCACGACTTAGAGGCATAATCGCATTGAAGGCATATGTCGCAAGTAAGGCAATCTTCACAACATCCCATGTAATAATATAAATAATAAAGGGGAGAGAACATAGTTGGCTTACACTCGCCACGTCAATCAAGGTACATAAATAACATTACATCAACCAAACACTCATGGCCCGACTACGGCGACAAAATAGAAGATAACCCAACATGCGACACGGTCCCGATCACCCCAACTGGGCACCACTACTGATCATCGGGAAAGGAAACATAGTAACGTTGAGAGTCTTCGTCGAACTCCCACTTGAGCTCAAATGCGTCTCCTAGAGCGGAATCATCAGGCCCTGCATCTGGTGTAATAGTAATCTTTGAGCCACAGGGACTCAGCAATCTCGCACCCTCGCGATCAAGACTATTTAATCTTATAGGTAAGGCAAGGTACAAATATATGTGGAGCTGTAGCAAGCGACTAGCAAATATGGTGGCTAACCTGCTCGCAAAAGAGAGCGAGAAGAGGAGGCAAAGAGCGAGCGAGAAACTAGAGAACAACCTGCGCAAACATTACTCCAACACCGTGTCCACTTCCCGGACTCCGCCGAGAAGAGGCCATCACGGTAACACACTCAGTTGATTCATTTTAATTAAGTTAAGGTTCAAGTTATCTACAACCGGACATTAACAAATTCCCATCTGCCCATAACCGCGGGCACGGCTTTCGAAAGTTCAAATCCCTGTAGGGGAGTCCCAACTTAGCCCATGACAAGCTCTCATGGTCAACAAAGGAATAGACCTCCTCCCAAGACGTTTCGATCAGACTCGGTATCTCAGTTCTTCAAGACACTTCGACAGGTTAAAACAAGACCAGCAACACCACCCGAATGTGCCGACAAATCCCGATAGGAGTTGCACATATCTCGTTCTCAGGGCACACTCAGATTGTCTAAACTTCTGATAGGCCAGCCCAGAGTTGCCCCTGGTAGCCACCGGCGGCTGACAGTTTGGACCAACACTCAGAGGA
>NC_041390.1:423329193-423340707 GCF_002162155.2 Triticum dicoccoides | reverse complement strand
CCAAGGGAAAAAGAGGCTAGGTGGCAAATGGTAAAACCAAGTTTGGGCATTGCTGGAAAAGCTTTAATCAAGGCGAACTATCAAGGGGTTCCCATTATAACCCAACCGCGTAAGGAACGCAAAATCCGGGAACATAACACCGATATGACGGAAACTAGGGCGGCAAGAGTGGAACAAAACACGAGGCGAGAGGCCGAGCCTTCCACCCTTTACCAAGTATATAGATGCATTAAGATAACATGGCAATATAATGGTATCCCAACAAGTAAAATAAGGTTCTAACAAGGAACGGTCTCCAATCTTCACCAGCAACTGGCAACGCTATAAGAGGGGCTGAGCAAAGCGGCAACATAGCCAATCAACGGTTTGCTAGGACATGGTGGGTTAGAGGTTTGACATGGCAATTTGGGAGGCTTAAAAGCAAGTGGTAGGCATCGTAGCATTGGCATAGCAAAAGAGCGAGCAAACTAGCAAAGCAAATATAGTAGTGATTTCGAGGGTATGATCATCTTGCCTGCACAGTTGTCAGAGTTGACTGGATCCTCGAAAGCAAACTCAATGGGATCCTTGTTAGCGAACTCGTCTCCTGGCTCTACCCAAACAATACAAACAAGCAACAAGGACACAATCAACCACGTGCAAGGATCAAACAAGATGATGCAAAGATGGTATGCTATGCGGGATGCGATGCGGGATGCATATGCAAGATGTGACAAGGAAAGCATGAACCTGGACTCAACTTGGAAATCCAAGCGTGCCACTAGAAAGATGAGATGAAATCGCTTGAAAACGATATAAAGAACGTCGGAATCGGAGTTACGGTTTGGAAAAGGCAAGCGTTTCAAAAATGACACCGGTCTGTGATTTACAGCAAGTAGCCATCTAAATGCAATGAGATGAACATGCTACAGCACCCAAACATGGCATAAAATACATGGCAGGGATGCATTCAAGATGCTTAACAAAATTCTAGCACTGAGCTATGGCCAACTCATCCATTAACAGGTTCAAACAAGCATCGCAAAAATGCATATGGCAAACAGATTTTAGACTTAGTGAAATTAACACTTGTCTGGAATTTCAGATCAGGTAGCACTCTTCGGAGCAACAAAACTACATGCTACAGGAACTGAACATGGCAAAATAAAGCATGGCATGGAGCTACTCAAAGAGCTTAACAAAAGTCCCTTAGTGACCTTGAGCCAAAAGGGATCAGAAAATACAATTGCAAGCATGTGAACATGGCAAAACATAATCAGATCTCAGACCTAGAGAAAACTGGAGCATGCTGAAAACAGATATCAAGTAGGCATGTTTACGAGCTCTATGCACTCACTACGGAGCAAGTCATGACAAGCTAAGCATACACCCATCAAGAACACACAAAATGCAAGCTAGAAATGTCAAGAACAATAACATAGCATGCACGGATCAACTACAACATCATCGGCAAAATTGCAAACAAGTTGACAATCTGCCCAGATTCACAAAGTAGCAAAAGTAGAGCTCGATTGCCTCAAGCTAGGGTGATCCATAATTGCAAACAAAGACATGGATGGATAGAGCACTACAAGATTAACAAAACATCCTTACTGATCACCCCCAAAAGAGGCATGGATCACTAGTAAACAACATGAACATATGGCCATATGAGATGAACAGCTCAAGGACTTAGTGAAAATGCTAAGTCCCTAAAAACAGAATTACCAAGTGCCTCACTTTGCAAGCTTGTGCTAGTCACCACACACATCACAAAAATACATGGATTGCACCTCTGGAAAGATGACAAAACCCTTAACAAAACATATGTAGAACTGAGGGGCATATCGTGCACACAATAACCATGGAAAAAATGACAAAAAGCTAAATGGAGCAGCAGATCTGACAATTAAGTCAAGTAGCCCTCTTCTAACAGCATTTCGGGCATCACAATGAACTCAAATGAAAATGATGCAATGGAATGAAATGATGTACTCTCTGAGATGAACATTTTGATATGCTATATGCCCAAAACGGAGCTACGGATGCAAAGTTACGAGGCTATGAACATGGGCACATGAGCAACGATTTTCTGAGAAAAGTCAACCCTAAAAAAACAGATCTCAGATCCGAAGCACGGAAACCGAGGACCGCCGGAGTCACTGTTCACCGGAGGAGCTCGTGGCGGCCGGAGCTCGCTGGAGAAGAGGACGGGCCTGGGGCGGCGGTGGCCGGGGCGGCGAGCGCCGGCGTCGAGGAGGCGGCGGCTCTGGGCGGCGGAAACGGCGCGCCGGGGCGGCGCCGGAACGTGGGGGCGGCGCCGGGCGGCGATGTCGACCGCGGCGGCACGGCGGCCCGGCGACGAGGCAAAAGGGCGGCGTGGCGAGGCGTTCGGGAGGAGGAGGCGGGGCCCGGGCGCGGCGCGGAGAGGGCCGGCCTTGGGCCCGGCGGGCTTCGGCGGTGGGAGGCGGCACGGCGGGCCACGTGGCGGTCCGTGGGTGGCTAGCGGGGAAGCGGACAATGTCCGTCGGCGCGGCTTTTTGTCCGGCGGCGCGTGGAGACGAAGGAGACTAGGGTTTCGAGGAGGGGATCCGAGATTTGGAATGGGGGTTCTTTAAATAGGCATAGAGGGAGCTAGGAGAGTCCAAATGAGGTGCGGTTTTCGGCCACACGATCGTGATCGAACGATCTAGATGATGGAGAAGGCTTAGGTGGGTTTTGGGCCAAATTGGAGGGGTGTTGGTCTGCAACACACATGAGGCCTTTTCGGTCCCTCGGTTAACTATTGGAGTATCAAACGAAGTCCAAATCATACGAAACTTGACAGGCGGTCTATCGGTAGTAAACCAAGGCTGCTTGGCAAGTCTCGGTCCAATCCGGAAATGTTTAATCCCCACACACGAAAGAAAGGTAGAAATGACCACCGGAGGAGAACGGAGCGCCGGAATGCAAAACGGACAACGGGGAAAATGCTCGAATGCATGAGACGAACACGTATGCAAATGCAATGCACATGATGACATGATATGAGATGCATGACAACGACAACAACACACGGAGGCAAAGACCCGAACCCGAGAAAATAAAATAACTTAACGCCGGAAACGGCAAGAGTTGGAGTACAAATTGGGAAAGTTACATCCGGGATGTTACAACGCCGGGGCCGGAGTGGCCACCGGCGGTGGAGTCGCCTAGGAGTCGCCATCCCTGGCCAAGTTCATGGCGGTGACCCATCATGGCTACAATGTCCTGAAGATGCCAGGGAACTGTGATATCATCACGATTGCCTGCGAGGAGAAGGACGTGGTGTGCTCCCTCGAGCGCACCTACCAGGCTGCGGCAGTTGAAGAGCCAGACAACGAAGGCATCCACCGGAGCATCATAGCCACATTCCACCGAAGGGGGAGACGGTGCCCCGCCAATGCCGAACACCGAAGGCCGAGTCGAGGAAGAGTGGCCGGACATGATGGAGGAGGCCATGAACAGCTCCTTCATAGTCGCGAAACACCGCACGCTGATGGATGCAGTTTTGCAAAGCGTTCGGTCCGTTAACAATGGATTGAAAGATGCTTTTGGTAGCCTCTTAAAAGGCTTCTAGGTAAACAAAGTAATGCTTGTATTTTTTGTAAAGAGAGAGTAAAATTTGAGCAATCCTTATATGTAGCAGCCCCCGAGATTCTGGCAGGTTGTGAAAATCCTGGCAGAGGATCGAGAATCATGAGGATGATAACCTAAGTGTCATGTTTTCTTTATTTTGCAGGCTTCAGCTTTGGCGGCCGCCGCGAATGCCGCGGAGCTTGTTGAGATGAATCGGAAGCTGACAAGTCCCGATGAAGAGCTCAACCTTGTCAACAAGAGATTTGACGAAGCATAAGATTAGTCTGTTTGACACACAGACCTTTGTATGTTTTCATGGGAGTATCCCTAAGTAAGCAAATGATCGTAGCTGTGGCGGCGGCGGAGGTCGAGAGCCTCAAGGCCGAGCTACGGAACAGCAAAGCCGAAGCGGCCGAGTAGAAGGTAGCGGCCGAGCGAGCGGCCGCCGCGCTCACGTTGGTGAAAACCGACAGTGAGAAGCATGAGGCCAGGGTGGCCGAAGCGCAACAAGAGCTCAAGGATGCCATCACTAAATGTGAGGACCTTGAGTAGAATAATAAGGAGCATGCCACCGAGTTGGCAAAGATGAAGACAGAGGTCCAGGAGGCGCGAACCGAGATGCAGGGTGCTCAGGAAGAGCTCGGACAAGTAAAGCAAATTGCGAATGGTAAGCAGTACTTACTGCAGAGTGTTTTCGGTGGCCAAAGATTTGCATTGCTTACCCGGGTCTAGCGTACCGCAGGCGCCTTTACGGAGCTCCCGAGTAGTGCGGCGGATGCATCAAAGCGCTATGCGGCTTTGGAGGGAGCCTCCAAGCTGAGGCTATTCTGGGCACAATTTCAGGTCACCGAGCACCCTCCCTTCCTTGTTAATCAGATGAAGCAATTGATGGAGTTGTACCGAATGGCAGAGCCGGCCATGAAGGACCTTTGTGTCCGGTTGTGGCCCTCCGAGCCCATACCGAGTAGCTATTTGGTCTGGTGGCGAAGTTGTGTGATGTTGCCGCCTATGTTGATGCCATGAAGCGCTTGGTGTGCATCGAGGGGGCTCGGATGGCGTTCTCGAAGACCATGGTGCACTAGCCGAAGAGAAAGCCCATCGAGATGGCCACAGGACCACTACCAACTGGAAACGAGCACAGGTGCCCGAAGAAATACTTCTCCGCCAAGATGGACGGTGCTCAGCCTGTAGAGGCACTGTGTGCGAAGGACGTACTTCTTGAGTAGTTGTGCCATTATTGTATTAAATGGTTGTTGAACCTTATGCTTTATTATGCAGTTGTTTATGTATGGTTTATCATACTTGTGTTCGTTGATGTTTAATTTTGACTCCTATATATCAGTCGTTTTATTCTAAAAGCTACCAGCCGTCGGCTTCAGCCCTCGCGTAGATGCTACGAGGGGTGTTCCGTTCTCCGCCCTCTAACCCTTAGCCGACGTATCAGTGCCCGGAGGCGGTAGTGTATGAGGGAAACAAGGCAATCGGACTATGTGGTTCTATTGCTTTCTCTTAGCTAGAGGAGCTTGAATGTGGGGGCTGGTAACTAGCCCCTAGTGTGGTGAGATGTCCAGCGAGCCCGAGGGTGTCGGAATACGGGTTCCGGCAAATCCTTGAGGTTCGAACTCTGTGGTGCGCACGAAGATTTCTCTCTCCCTAGCTCGCTCTTGCAACGATCTCAAGGCCTAGATCGCCGAACCCAAGGAACAAGAGACACGAGAGTTTTATACTGGTTCAGGCCACCGTTGTGGTGTAATGTCCTACTCTAGTGTGGTGTGGTGGATTGCCTCATGGGCTAGGGATGAACTAGAATAGTGGATGAATAGCCTCCTGAGGAGAGGTGTTCTTGAGCTCGATGAGCTGGTGAGATGGCCTTGGCGGAGTGGATCCTATCTAAGATGAGCCGATCCTTGACTACAGTGGTGGCTAGCCCTATTTATAGAGGCACGGGTCCTCTTCCCAAATGTTAGGCAGGAAGGGATCACACAACGGCCAGTTTTGAAGGGAGACAACTAGTATAAGTTATCCTGACAAAAGGTGGTCTTCGCCTGCCAAAGGCTCTGGTGGTGATGCCGCCATGGGCTCCGCGGTGACCTCCGTCCTGCCGTCCTGCTGATCTTGATCTTGTTGCACCGATATGGAAACCTTTGCCTGACACCTTGGGACTCCTCGCCCGCGCCTGCTTCCTTACCACCAAAGAGGAAACTGGCACTCTGCGCCCGCTGGCGCCCACCTGGCTTTGGTCGTCATGGCTCACATCGCGTGGACCTCGGGAGGTGCCCCTTGCATAAATATCTCCGCTCCTCAGGAGCCAGCCAAGCGAGGCCGCCCCTGGGGAGGTCTTGGTATTGTCTGCCTCACGAGGCTTGGCCCCTCACGAGGGTCTTGAGTGGTTGCTGATGAAGATGGGCCATACCAGGCCGTTGGTGGAGCCACGCCCTGGGCCGCAGGCAGGCAAGTCTGGGTACCCCCGTTCCTAGGACGCCGACAGTAGCCCCGGGGCCCAAGGCACGCTCGTACTTGGCGTCTAGGCGAAGCCAAAGGGCAAGTGCAGAACGCCGTGGGCCCCAACCGCCTGCGGCCTTGATTGAGGCGTGGCGATTGATGGGATGTGGGCATCTCCGCTTCCCCACGCTACCTCGGCAACTGCCCGACTTGACGAGACCCTGCTGCATGCAGAAGAAAACCATCATTACCTTAGATTGTGGAGGCCAGCGGTTGGCCTCCCTCTAGCTATAAATGAGGAGAGGGGTGGAGCCCCCGTTGCTCATCTCTTCCTCCATCCCGCCTGCTTCCTCTTCTTCCTCCTTGCTGCGTCGCTCATGGCGCCGATACGGAGGTTTTCCACCACTGAGAAGGGAAAAACCTCCTGCGAAGAGATTGGGCCACTCCCACCAAAGAAGAGGCTGGCCCGCTCCCGTGACATCATCGTGAGGCCGGAGGTGACGAGGCCTTGGTACGAGCGGCCTCCCCCGGCTACCCGCTGCCCTTGTGCGCTCGGGTAGAAGGCTCAGGAGGAGGAGGTAGCATCCGGCGCTGCTCGCGCCATGGCCGCGGTGGCCGTGCCGTGGTGGTGAGCGCCGCCGCCCTGCGAACCCACACCGAGGGCTCCTCGCGTGAACTTATGGTGTGGGCGGCGATGCCACTGCGGACGTGCATCCGATTCCCGCCATTCTTTGCCGAAGAGATGCCGCCAAGGGGGCCGCTCGAGCTGTGGCTACAGCACGCCGAGTGCGGCACCCCAGCGACGGGAGCAGAGGTCGAGGCCGTCTCCCCGAGCAAGATCTTCATGACCCGTGGATGGGACGAGGTTGCCCGTGTCTGTCGCGCGGAGGGGGCCCTGGCCATCCATTTTGAGTACGACGGTGCCTCCACGATGTTCTTCAAAGTCTTTGATGAGGAAGGCCGCTGCCTGGAGTGCTTCCTTGAAGGGGGTCGCCAAGACAGCGCATGGGGAGGCGCTGGGCCCGCCCTTGGTCCTGTCGACGACTCCTCCATCACCAGCGACCACGCATGGGAGTCCAGCGACTCTCCCGAGCCCGATGAGACTCCAGAGACGAGCGACGACAACTACGTGCCCCCGAGATCTCGCCGCACCCAGGGTGCAGCAGCGGCGTCTGCTCGTCGTTGCCACTGATCTGGATGGGGCTGGCGCTGGCCCCTCATGGTCCACTGTTGATGATGGCATCGGCGGCGACGCCTATAGATAGGGCTCATAGAAACTTCCTTCTTTTGTTCCCCGCGAGGAATCGAGACGAACCCCGTGGGTGTTTGTAAAGAATCTGTAATGCTTTTGCCTCAATATAATTCTTATTGCGAAATTCGCGATTGTGCGTCTTGCTCTAGCATTGTCCCCCTTTTCGTCCTCGCGGAAGCTTAGTGCTCTACGCCGAAAGGTCCCAGTCCCCAGGCAGGCTTCAACCGTTGTTGTTATGCCAGGTCGCGACGCCGTGGTCAAGGCCAGGAGGTGAGTGGCCCAAGGTCCGGTAAGAGCCCCTGAGTTGTGATGCTCAGGAGGTCCCCTTGGCGTGCAAGCAACTCCGTAAAGGCAGAAAAGGAAGGTGGCACTGCCGGAGCAAGGCTGCGAGAGCTAGAAATCCTGGGTCACAACGTCGAGCTGGCTTGAGTGCATGACTTATCTTAGCGATTCGGGTTGATTCCTTGCATGGTGCGTCGCTGATGGTGGTACCGTCGAATTGTGTTCATGACAGCTCCCCCTTTCACACTCTCTTGAGTGCTTTGCGTCCTCGGGTCCCAACCATCGAGCGAGCTCAGCCGCCGCTGGTATGCCAGGTCGTGATGCCGTGGTCAAGGCTAGGGGGTGAGGGCTAGAGAGTTAGTAAGAGCCCCTGAGGCGCGATACTCAGGAGCCCTCCTTTTAATGCTCAAGTGAAAATCATGAAAGGGAGCAGCTGGCGTGGCCTCCTATAGCCAGGTTCCGGAGTTTCCTGCGGGTTAGTGCGAGAGAGAGAGAGAGAGAGTGGCCCATAGCTGCGCTTGCCGGCCCGCCATTGCTCCTTCCGCGAGAAGATGAAGGCACTGTGTATCTGGTGAGGTGGCGTACACGGAGCAGGCCGCGAGCCAGAGCTCGATCGCACAGGTTTATCAGTGTTGCAGGGACGGACCCGAGCACAAGCACCGTGCCAGCATGTGAGTCTCCCGTTGTGGGGTGAGCAAGTGGCCGATCAGTAGCGCGGGAGGCCGTGAGGAGCAAGCACCAGGTGAGAAATGATTATAGAGCAATTCATGCGAGGAGGCAAACCAGTTCAGATAGATGCAAGAACGGTACATGCTACTGGGACGGACCCGAGCGACCTGGGGATGATGCAGCCCGTGAGGTGCTCCCAACAAAGTAAGCTAAAGATGCAAAAGGATACATGCCGCAGGGACAGGCCCATGCGACTCGGGGATAATGCTGCCCGAAGGGCGTCCCTAACTGAATGAACTGGAAAGAGTCACTTGACACCGTAGCTGGAGAGGTGTCGGGGTAGCTGAAGATGCGCACCAGAGAAGTTGCTCCTCACGAGCTGCCAGGGTCCTGAGCCTCAGGAGGCTCCGTAGGCCCAGGTGGCTCCTGAAGAACTATCCCGGTCTCCACGAGGACAGCATGATGCCTGGCCTCCTGAGCCGCCAGAATGCTCCGTAGGTGGCACTGGAAGGTGACAGCCGCGTTCGGCAGGCCGAGGGGCATGCGAACATAGCTGTGAGGGGGACCCTCGCACCGTCCAATGCGCGAAGGCCAGAAACATCCCTGAGATGTGGCCCTGTTGAGCCCTGGAATGTCGACGCAGACGCGTAGCCCGCCGTCCTTGCCAGGATGGGGAGCTGCGCTGGGTGGTGGGCGACGGTTGCCACTTATGGTTCTTGCCACTTGAAGCTCTTGGATCGCCTTGGTGATGAACTCCTGAGCACTAGGCGCTCCACGCCTCGTGCCCTCTTGAGGGAAACGTGCGGTGAAGCACGCCTCCACATGGTGCCCGAGCGCTTCCCTCGTGACGTTGGCTAGGTCTGAGGCCCTCCAAAAGAGAGCCCCCGAGCCTAGCCTGAGGAGGGCGCCAGGCACGCCTTCCTATGCGAGGGAAGGAGGCGTCCCAGTTGCGGGCGCGGATCCTGAGGTGGCGCCGCTGGGAGCACCGCCTTCCTGAGGCCCTTGGCGGAGTAGTTGCTTCTTCTTCTTAGGGTTGACCTCAGGAGGGTACAGGGTGCCTTCATTGTTGGGGTCTTCAGCCGCTGCAGCTTGGTAAGCGCGCTTGAGGGAGCACACCGCATCTCTTTCTTCACAGGGAACCATGATGATGCCCCTGCTCCCTGGCATCTTGAGGACGTTGTAGCCGTGGTGGGTCACTGTCATAAACTTGGCCAAGGCTGGATACCCAAGGATGGTGTCGTACGGTAGGCGGATGTGGGCGACATCAAAGTTGATGAGCTCGGTCCGGTAGTTGTCACGCTGGCCGAAGGTGACAGGAAGGTGAACTTGCCCTATCGGGGTGGTGGAGCCGCCGGTCACTCCTGAGAAAGGCTTGGTAGGCTGTAGCTGATCGTATGGCACCTGGAGGCTGTCGAATGTCTCGATAGACAGGATGTTGAGCCCAGCGCCACCGTCGATGAGGATCTTAGTGACTTGAACGTTGCTGATGACGGGTGAGCAGAGCATCGGGAGGGAGCCAATGGTCGCCGCACACTTGAGCTGGTCTGACGAGCTGAAGGTGATGGCGCACTTGGACCACATGAGCGGGCGCGTGGCCTCGAGCCTAGGAAGGGCCGCGTTCACCTCACGAGTAAACTGCTTGAAGATACGCTGAGAGGCTAGGGCTTGAGCACCACCCAAGATACAGGCGATGACGCGAGGCTCCTGGAAGCCCCCAGCCCCCTCGTCTTGATGGTGGTCATCGTTCCTTCTTGGTGGGGGCGGAAACGGAGGGAGGCCGGCATTGCCCTGAGGGCGGTCCTCACGAGGCTGGTCTCTCTAGGCGCCCTCGCGAGGCTGGTCCTGCAAGCGGTCCTCACGAGGCCGATCACGCTCCTGGCGGGGGCCGCGATCGTCCTAGCGTCCTCCACTTTGTCCTCCTCCTCGGCCATAGCCTCGATCGTTATGCTCGGGGCATCGATCGAAGCGCCCATCTCGGATGGCCCTGAGCCCCTGACAATCACTGGTGTAGTGGATATGAACATTGTGGAAGGCGCAGAATGGACGGTTGGCCTTTGATGATTCGGGGTGGTCGTGGCCGCGCTTCATCTCTGGCTCCGCCGCGAGCACGGCAGCCCCCTTGTGCTTCACATCCTTGATCCTCGCCTTCTTGTCCTCCTGGTCAGCAGCTGGGAGCTCAAGGAGGGAAAGGCGCCCTTCCTATGCTCTTGCGCACTTGGTCGCCATATCGAACATCTCCAGGGCCGTGCATAGCTCCTCATGGATGGCGAGCTCCTCCTTCATCTTGACGTCGCGGACGCCATCGGACGTGGAGATGATGGCCTCGTCCGCCACCTTGGGGATCTTGAGGCGCACACTGTTGAAGCGCTGGATGTACTTCTACAGGGTTTCCCCTGGCTGCTGCTTGATGCGCCTTAGGTCGCCCACGGCCGGCGGGCGGTCGCGGGTGCCCTGGAAGTTGGCGACGAAACACTCGCGCATCTCGCCCCAGGAGGAGATCGATCCCGCGGGCAGGTTCAGGAGCCACGAGTGCGCGCCGTCCTTGAGGGCCATGGGAAACCAGTTCGACATGACCTTCTCGTCGCCGTTGGCTGCCTTAATGCTCAGCTCGTAGCGCTGCAAGAACTCCGCGGGGTCGGGGGTGCCGTCGTAGCACAGAGGCAGGTCTGGCTTGAACTTGCCTGGCCAGACGATGTTGCGCAGCTCAGGAGTAAAGGCACGACAACCTGTTGTGGTCACTGGAGACCATCGCGGAGGCGGAGCCTGACCCTGATATCCACATGACGCCGCCGCAGGTGGCGTGCGGTCTTGACGCAATGGTGCTGGGAGTGCAGGAGCGTTTTCTTGCGGCCTCGGGACTTCTTGGTAGCTTCCTTCTTCGTGCACGGGCGCCCGACGTGGCGGGTCACACCGCGGGACCGCGCATCTTGGTGCGAGGGTGCCGTCTTGATGGGGAGGCGGCGGAGGTGCTCCGTGAGCTACGTCGCCCGCAGCTGGAGGTGGGCGAGGCAGTGAGAGAGACGGTGCGGGAGAGCCCCGGTAGCACTGATGAGCTCGGCGATGTGGTCCAGCCAGTCGTCGTAGAGATCGTCGACCGGGCGGTAACGCAGGAGCTCACGTGCCATGAGCAACGCGGCCTACGCGTCCGTGGGCGTGCGACGAGCGTGGGACGACGAGTCAGCGACGGGGTGGCGGTACGTCCATCCCGCCGCACGGAGGGGTGCAATGATGAAGCTTGTTGCTCATTTGCTGCCGGGCCGGTGGCGGCGTTGGTAGCGAGTGATGGAGAACGG
>NC_041390.1:423238829-423329013 GCF_002162155.2 Triticum dicoccoides | reverse complement strand
CACGGGCTCGGCGAGCGTCAGCCATGGATGCGGTGGAGCAGTGGAGCGTGGATCGACGGAAGAAAGGCTTCAGCGCACCCCTACCTAGCGCGCCAAATGTTGGATTACGGGTTCCAGCAAACCCTTGAGGTTCGAACTCTCGGGTGCGCACGAAGATCTCTCTCTCCCTAGCTCGCTCTCGCAACGATCTCAAGGCCTAGCTCGCCGAACCTAAGGAACAAGAGACACGAGAGTTTTATACTGGTTCGGGCCACCATTGTGGTGTAATACCCTACTCCAGAGTGGTGTGGTGGATTGCCTCGTGGGCTAGGCATGAACTAGAATAGTGGATGAACAGCCTCTTGAGGAGAGGTGTTCTTGAGCTCGATGAGCTGGTGAGATGGCCTTGGCGGAGTGGATCCGATCCAAGATGAGCCGATCCTTGACTACGGTGGTGGCTAGCCCTATTTATAGAGGCCCTGGTCCTCTTCCCAAATGTTAGGTGGGAAGGGATCCCACAATGACCAGTTTTGAAGGGAGACATCTAGTACAAAGTATCCTGACAAAAGGTGGTCTTCGCCTGCCAAAGTCTCTGGTGGTGATGCTGCCGTGGGCTCCATGGTGACCTCCGTCCAGCCGTCCTGCTGGTCTTAGTCTTTTTGCACCGATATGGAAACCTTTGCCTGACACCTCGGGACTCCTCGCCTGCGCCTGCTTCCTTAGCACCAAAGAGGAAACTGGCACTCTGCGCCCGCTGGTGCCCGCCTGGCTTCGGTCGTCATGGCTCACGTCATGTGGACCTCGCGAGGTGCCCCTTGCATAGATATCTCCGCTCCTTAGGAGCCAGCCTAGCAAGGCTGCCCCTGGGGAGGTCTTGGTGTCGTCCGCCTCACGAGGCTTGGCCCCTCGCGAGGGTCTTGAGTGGTTGCTGATGAAGATGGGCTGTAACACGCCGTTGGTGGAGCCACGCCCTAGGCCGCAGGCTAGCAAGTCTGGGTACCCCCGTTCATAGGATGCCGATAGAGGGCCAGGCATCGATCACTTGATTTGTTCGAAAACAAATCCTTTGTAGTACACGGGATAATCGCTAACGATTTTTGGTTTGAAGACCTGTCATCAGATCGCGGACCACTTCTCGCGTATCATGACAGTCAGTTTTCGGCTTTCTCCACTGAGGTACTTGACCGAGCTAGGCGGAGGTACAATTGCAGTGGTTCTCCCTTTACCTTCTTAGCCGAATGCTACTTCTTGAGCTTGCCTTGGTTTTTCCCTTGAAGAGGAAAGGGTGATGCAGCAAAGTAGAGATAAGTATTTCCCTCAGTTATAGAACCAAGGTATCAATCCAGTAGGAGGTACAAGCAAGTCTCCAATCTATGCACCTGCACAAACAATCAAACACATGCACCCAATGCGATAAAGGGGTTGTCAATCCCTTCACGGTCAATTGCAAAGGTGAGATCTGATAGAGATAGATATAAAAGATTACTAAAACGTAAAACTAAATAAAAGTAAATAAATTGCAGCAAGGTATTTTTGGGTTTTGTGCTTTATAGATCTGAAAATATATGATGGAAAATAGACCAGGGGGCCATAGATTTTACCATAGGCTTCTCTCTTGAAGGCAAATAATACGGTGGGTGAACAAATTACTGTCGAGAAATTGAAAGAAAAGCGCAAAGTTATGAGGATATCCAAGGAAATGATTATGCATATAGGCATCACGTCCGTGTCAAGTAGACCGAAACGATTATGCATCTACTACAATTACTCCACACGTCGACCGCTATCCAGCATGCATCTGCAGTATTAAGTTCATAAAGAATAGAGTAACGCCTTAAGTAAGATGACATGATGTAAAGGGATAAACTCAAGCAATATGATGAAAACCCCATCTTTTTATCCTAGATGGCAACGATACAATACGAGCCTCGCTACCCCTACTTTGTCACTGGGTGAGGACACCGCAAAATTGCACCCAAAACTAAGCACCTCTCCCATTGCAAGAAATACCAATCTAGTTGGCCAAACCAAACCGATAATTCGAATAGAAATACAAAGATATCAAATCATGCATATAAGAATTCAGAGGGTATTCAAATAATATTCATAGATAATCTGATCATAAATCCACAATTCATTGGATCTCTACAAACACACCGCAAAAGAACATCGAGGAGAACATGGTATTGAAGATCATAGAGAGAGAATAAGCCATGTAGCTACTAGATATGGACCCGTAGGTCTGAGGTAAACTACTCACGCTTCATCGGAAGGGCGATAGGGTTGATGTAGATGCCCTCCGTGATCGAATCGCCCCCCCCTCCGGCAGATCGCCGGAAAAGGCCCCAAGATGGGATCTCACGGAAACAGAAGGTTGCGGCGATGGAAAAGTATTTTTGTGGCTCTCCCTAAGGGGTTTGGAATATATATGAATTTATAGGACGAAGAAGTAGGTCGGTGGACTCCCGAGGGGGCCACAAGCCAAGGGCGCCCCCCGAGGGCAAGCCTCTATGGCTTGTCGTCGCCTCGTGGGTCTTCTGACTTCATCTCCAAGTCTCATTGGTGTCTTCTGGTCCAAGAAAAATCATCGCAAAAGTTTTATTTCATTTGGACTCCATTTGATATTCCTTTTCCGTGAAACTCAAAAACAAGGAAAAACAGAAACTGGCATTGGCACTGGGCTCTAGGTTAACAAGTTAATCCAATAATATAAAATAACATATTAATGCATATAAAACATCCAAAACAGATAATATAATAGCATGGAACAATAAAAAATTATAGATACGCTGGAGACGTATCAAGCATCGCCAAGCTTAATTCCTGCTCGTCCTCGAGTAGGTAAATGATAAAAACAGAATTTTTGATGTGGAATGCTACCTAACATATTTATCCATGTAATTTTATTTATTGTGGCATGAATATTTAGGTCCATAAGATTCAAAAAAAATTTAATATTGACATAAAGACAATAATACTTGAAGCATACTAATAAAGCAATCATGTCTTCTCAAAATAACATGGCCAAAGAAAGTTATCCCTACAAAATCATATAGTCTGGCTATGCTCCATCTTCTTCACACAAAGTATTAAATCATGCACAACCCTGATGACAAGCCAAGAAATTGTTTCATACTTTTGATGTTCTCAAACTTTTTCAACTTTCACACAATACATGAGCTCGAGCCATGGATATAACACTATAGGTGGAATAGAATATAGTGGTTGTGGAGAAGAAAAAAAGAAGGAGACAGTCTCACATCAACTAGGCATATCAATGGGCTATGGAGATGCCCATCAATAGACATTAGTGTGAGTGAGTAGGGATTTCCATCAATAGACACCAACTCGATTGCTCATGAAGACCTAGGGAAATTTGAGCAGGCCCATCATTGGAATATACAACCCAAGTTCTTATAATGAAAATTTCACACTAGTATATGAAAGTGACAACATAAGAGACTCTCTATCATGAAGATTGATGTCTACTACACAACCTTCTTCTTGTAGACGTTGTTGGGCCTCCAAGTGCAGAGGTTTGTAGGACAGTAGCAAATTTCCCTCAAGTGGATGACCTAAGGTTTATCAATCCGTAGGAGGCGTATGATGAAGATGATCTCTCTCAAGCAACCCTGCAACCAAATAACAAAGAGTCTCTTGTGTCCCCAACACACCCAATACAATGGTAAATTGTATAGGTGCACTAGTTCGGCGAAGAGATGGTGATACAAGTGGTATATGGATAGTAGATAAAGGTTTTTGTAATCTGAAAATATAAAAACAGCAAGGTAACTAATGATAAAAGTGAGCATAAACGGTATTGCAATGCGTTGAAACAAGGCCTAGGGTTCATACTTTCGCTAGTGCAAGTCCTCTCAACAATAATAACATAATTGGATCACATAACTATCCCTCAACATGAAACAAAGAGTCACTCCAAAGTCACTAATAGCGGAGAACGAACGAAGATATTATGGTAGGGTACGAAACCACCTCAAAGTTATTCTTTCCAATCAATCCGTTGGGGCTATTCCTATAAGTGTCACAAACAGCCCTAGAGTTCGTACTAGAATAACACCTTAAGACACAAATCAACCAAAACCCTAATGTCACCTAGATACTCCAATGTCACCTCAAGTATCCGTGGGCATGACTATACGATATGCATCACACAATCTCAGATTCATCTATTCAACCAACACATAGAACCTCAAAGAGTGCCCCAAAGTTTCTACCGGAGAATCACGATGAAAACATGTGCCAACCCCTATGCATAGGTTCATGGGCGGAACCCGCAAGTTGATCACCAAAACATACATCAAGTGAATCACGTGGTATCCCATTGTCACCACAGATACGCACGGCAAGACATACATCAAGTGTTCTCAAATCTTTAAAGACTCAATCCAATAAGATAACTTCAAAGGGGAAACTCAATCCATTACAAGAGAGTAGAGGGGGGAGAAAACATCATAGGATCCAAATATAATAGCAAAGCTCGCGATACATCAAGATCGTATCACCTCAAGAACACGAGAGAGAGGGATCAAACACATAGCTACTGGTACATACCCTTAGCCCCGAGGGAGAGCTACTCCCTCCTCGTCATGGGAGCACCGAGATGATGAAGATGGCCACCGAAGAGGGATTGCCCCCTCCGGCAGGGTGCCGGAACGGGTCTAGAATGGTTTTCGGTGGCTACGGAGGCTTCTGGCGGCGGAACTCCCGATCTATTGTGCTCCCCGATCGTTTTAGGGTATATGGAGATATATAGGAGGAAGAAGTGCGTCAGGGGGGCCATGAGGGGCCCACGAGGGTGGAGGGCGCGCCCCCTGCCTCGTGGCCTCCTCATAGATCCCCTGACGTGCACTCGAAGTCTTCTGGGCTTCTTTCCTTCCAAAAATGAGTTCCGTGAAGTTTCAGGTCAATTGGACTCCGTTTGATTCTCCTTTTCTTCGAAACCCTAAAATAGGCAAAAAACAGAAACTGGCACTGGGCTCTAGGTTAATAGGTTAGTCCCAAAAATGATATAAAAGTGTATAATAAAGCCCATAAACATCCAAAACAGTAGATAATATAGCATGGAGCAATCAAAAATTATAGATACGTTGGAGACGTATCAAAGATCATGGTGCTACTTTGAAGCACAAGTGTGGAAAAAGGATAGTAACATTGTCCCTTCTCTCTTTCTCTCATTTTTTATTTATTTTGGGCTCTTTGGCCTCTCTTTTTTCTCTTTTTTTCGTCCATAGTCTCATCCCGACTTGTGGGGGCGTCATAGTCTCCATCATCCTTTACTCACATGGGATAATGCTCTAATAGTGATGATCATCACACTTTTATTTACTTACAACTCAAAAACCACAACTCGATACTTAGAACAAGCATATGACTCTATATGAATGCCTCCGACGGTGTACTGGGATGTGCAATGACTCAAGAGTGACATGTATAAAAAATATGAATGGTGGCTTTGCCACAAATACGATGTCAATTACATGATAATGCAAAGCAATATGACAATGATGAAGCATGTCATAATAAACGGAATGGTGGAAGTTGCATGGCAATATATCTCGGAATGGCTATGGAAATGCCATAATAGGTAGGTATGGTGGCTGTTTTGAGGAAGGTATATGGTGGGTGTAATGCACCGGCGAAAGTTGCGCAGTACTAGAGAGGCTAGCAATGGTGGAAGGGTGAGAGTGCGTATAATCCATGGACTCAACATTAGTCATAAAGAACTTACATACTTATTGCAAAAGTCTATTAGCTATCGAAACAAAGTACTACACGCATGGTCCTAGGGGTATATATTGGTAGGAAAAGACCATCGCTCATCCCCGACCGCCACTCATAAGGAAGACAATCAATAAATAAATCATGCTCCGATTTCATCACATAACGGTTCACCGTACGTGCATGCTACACGAATCACAAAATTTAGCACAAGTATTTCTACCAATCCACAATTACTCACTAGCATGACTCTAATATCACCATCTCTATATCTCAAAACAATCATAAAGAATCAAACATCTCATAGTATTCAACACACATAATATGAAGTTTTTATTATATCCCTTTTGGAAGCCCATCATATTAGGACTAAATTCATTACCAAAGCAAATTACCATGCTGTTTAGAGACTCTCAAGATAATATAAGTGAAGCGAGAGAGTTCAAAAATTTCTATAAAATAAAACCACCACCGTGCTCTAAAAAGATATAAGTGAAGCACTAGGGAAAAATTGCCTAGCTCAAAAGATATAAATGAAGCACGTAGAGTATTCTAATAAATCACGATTCATACGTGTCCCTCTCAAAAGTTGTGTACAGCAAGGCTGATTCTGGTAAACTAAAAAGCAAAGACTCATATCATACAAGACGCTCCAAGCAAAACATATATCATGCGGTGAATAAAAATATAGCCTCAAGTAAATTTACCGATGGATTGAAGACAAAAGAGGGGATGCCTTCCGCGGCATCCTCAAGCTTAGGCTCTTGGTTGTCCTTGAATATTAGCTTGGGGTGCCTTGGGCATCCTCAAGCTTAGGCTCTTGCCACTCCTTCGTAGTCCATCAAATCTTTACCCAAAACATGAAAACTTCACAACACAAAACTCAACAGAAAACTCATGAGATCCGTTAGTATAAGAAAAGAAAATCACCACTTTTGGTTCTATTGTGAACTCATTCTTTATTTATATTGGTGTAATATCTACTGTATTCTAACTTCTCCATGGTTCATACCCCCCGATACTACCTATAGATTTATCAAAATAAGCAAACAACACATAGAAAACAAAATCTGTCAAAAACAGAAACAATCTGTAGTAATATGGAAACTTCGAATACTTCTGTAACTCCAAAAATTATGAAAAATTAGGAAAACAGAGGCAATTCATATATAAATATTTTTGTAAAAAATTCAGGAATTTATCACGTTCTAGGAGTTCAGATCAATTATGTTTCTGGACGCGAAAGTTTCTGTTTTTCAGCAAGATCAAATCGGTGATATACCAAAGTATCCCAAAGGCTTTACTTGCCACAAACACTAATTAACAACAATAAAACACAATTAATACAGAGGTAATAATGTGTATTTCAAACGTAAAAACAGAAAATAAAAATATTGGGTTGTGTCCCAACAATCGCTTTTGTTTAAAGCCTTTTAGCTAGGCATTGATAATATTAATGATGCTCACATGGAAGATAGAAATTGAAACACGAAGAGACCATCGTGTTGCGTGTGAAAAACAAGTTTAAGTCTAACATACTTCCTATTCATAGGAATTTTGTAAGCAAACAAATTATAAAGACAAGCAAAAAACTAGCATATGCAAGGAAGAAGAAAGAAACAATAGCAATCTCAACATAACGTGAGGTAATTTAGTAACACAAAAGTTGCTACAACCATATTTTCCTCCCTCATAATAATTACATGTAGGATCATAATCAAATTCAACAATATAAATATCACATAGAATATTCTCTTCATGATCCACATGCATGCAAAGTTGACACTCTTCCAAAATAGTGGGATTATCATCAAATAAAATCATGACCTCTCCAAGCCCACTTTTATCAAAAAAATTCATAAGATTGATCAATCTCCAAAGTAGTCGGATCATTATTACTTAGAGTTTACCCTTCAAAACCCACTATCAATATTACCACAAACATATTCATCATGATTCTTAAATAAATTTTCAAGATCATAAGAAAAATCACCCCAATCAAGATCATTGCAATAAGTAGTGGACATAGCAAAATTAGCACCCCCAAGCTTAGGGTTTTGCATATTATTAGCACAGTTGACATTAATAGAATTAATAACACCATTGCAATCATAATTTTCATCCAAGGAGCTATCGTGAATCACTCCATAAATTTCATCACAATTTTCAAATTCATGAATTTCAAGAAAAAAATTATAAAGATAATCTAGTGCACGCAACTCACTAGAAGTTGGTTCATCATAATTGGATCTCTTAAAAATATCAGCAAGTGGACAAGGATCCATAAACTTTTTTGCTTTCTGATTTTCAATAAATACAGAATTATTCCAAGCAAACAAGCAAACGAGCCAAGTAAGACATAGAGGCTAATGAAAAGACGAACGAAAGAAGGGCGAATAAAAGGGCAAATATTTTTGTATTTTTCTGAAAATCGTTTTAGAAGTGTGTGTGTGGGGGGGGGGACGAGAGGCAAATGGAAAATAATGTAGTGCAAGAGATGAGAGTTTATGATAGGTACTTGGTAGGCTTGATGTAGACCTCCCCGGCAACGCCATAGAAATTCTTCCTGCTACTTCTTGAGCTTGCGTTGGTTTTTCCCTTGAAGAGGAAAGAGTGATGTAGCAAAGTAGAGATAAGTATTTCCCTCAGTTAGAGAACCAAGGTATCAATCTAGTAGGAGGTACAAGCAAGTCTTCAATCTATGCACCTGCAGAAATAATCAAACACTTGCACCCAACACAATAAAGGGGTTGTCAGTCCCTTCACGGTCAATTGCAAAGGTGAGATCTGATAGAGATAGGTATAAAACATTACTAAAATGTAAAACTAAATAAATTGCAGCAAGGTATTTTTGGGTTTATAGATCTGAAAATATATGATGGAACCGGGGGGCATAGGTTTAACTAGAGGCTTCTCTCTTGAAGGAAAATGATGTGGTGGGTGAACAAATTACTATCGAGCAATTGATAGAAAAGCGCAAAGTTATGATGATATCCAAGGCAATGATTATGCATATAGGCATCATGTCCGTGTCAAGTAGACTGAAACGATTCTACATCTACTACTATTACTCCACACATCGACCGATATTCAGCATGCATCTAGAGTATTAAGTTCATAAAGAACGGAGTAACGCCTTAAGTAAGATGACATGCTGTAGAGGGATAAACTCAAGCAATATGATGAAAACCCCATCCTTTTATCCTTGAATACAACAATACGGTATGTTCCTCGCTACCCCTACTTTGTCACTGGGTTAGGACACCGCAAGATTGAACCCAAAACTAAGCACCTCTCTCGTTGCAAGAAATACTAGTCCAGTTGGCCAAACCAAACCAATAATTCGAAGAGAAATACAAAGATATCAAATCATGCATATAAGAACTCAGATGATATTCAAATAATATTCATAGATAATCTGATCATAAATCCACAATTCATCGGATCTCGACAAACACACCGCAAACGAATATTACATCAGATAGAACTCCAAGAACATCGAGGAGAACATGTTATTGAAGATCATAGAGAGAGAAGAAGCCATCTAGCTACTAGATATGGACCCTTAGGTCTGAGGTAAACTACTCACGCTTCATCAGAAGGGCAATAGGGTTGATGTAGATGCCCTCTGTGATAGAATCCCCCTCCGACAGATCTCCGAAAAAGGCCCCAAGATGGGATCTCATGGGAACAGAAGGTTGCGGCGGTGGAAAAGTATTTTCGTGGCTCTCCCTGAGGGTTTTGGAATATATATGAATTTATAGGACGAAGAAGTATGTCGGTGGACTCCCGAGGGGGCCACAAGCTAGGGGTGCCCCTGGGGCGGGCCCCTATGGCTTGTCGTCGCCTCGTGGGTCTTCTGACTTCATCTCCAAGTCTCGTAGGTGTTTTCTGGTCCAAGAAAAATCATCGTGAAAGTTTTATTCTGTTTGGACTCCGTTTGATATTCCTTTTCTACAAAACTCAAAAACAAGAAAAAACAGAAATTGGCACTGGGCTCTAGGTTAATAAGTTAGTCCTAAAAATAATATAAAATAGCATATTAATGCATATAAAATATCCAAAACAGATAATATAATAGCATGGAACAATGAAGAATTATAGATACATTGGAGACATATCATCGACCGTGCGGAACGTAAGGAGGTAAGCACAGGAGCGGGGCAACCCAAGTATTGACCCAAGACATAATTCGGAACCGGTGCATATAATGCAATATTCGAGACGCTGAACACAGCAAAAAAGGTGTCGGTCTTTGATGTGTAGGGCGAGCGTCTAAGTCAAGCCCCCGGTCTTAATAGTCGGTGCATGTATAATATCCAAAGTGTACAACACTTGATCGAGATAGATTCGAAGAGCGAGAAGGAGCAAAAAGGGAAGGGTACAACATGGAAGACTATAAGGGAACCGTGAAAAGGTTTGCTTTATTTCCAATAAGCTCATGACATCTAGCCATACAATTGGAATTGCCGAACAAGTCCTCGGATAGGGATACATAAAGAAAAGATAGATAAATTTTACAGATGCAAGGTTTACGTAGGGCCTTAATACGTGGGTTAACACTCGAACTGTGCCCTACTGCATGTCTGCGCCTTTGCTTATGTTGGGAGGAACAACTTCATTAGGTGGTTGTCCTGTGACGGGTCTTTAACAAGGAGTCTTCAAGGGGTTGTTGCATTGGTGGTGCTTGATGCCGGATAGGTCCTAGATGGTGCCTGTTTGTCGTCGAAGACGTGTTATTCCATGGTGTGGTCGGACCAAACTATTGGTTTAATCCCCACAGTTTCCCGTGGTATTTTGAGTGCAAAATTATGACATCTTAACACATAATGTGCTGCCGGGTTGGGCCTGCCATGGGGGACGTTTTCCTATGCACGTCGAACATAGAGAGGCCCCTTGGCTGGGGATAGGTCCCGCGCTCGCTCATTCGCCTCTCGCGCCTTGACGGCGAGCTGACCTTTCGGCCCTTCGTATTCGTCCGCCAAGGCCGCAATGTGTTCTTCAGTCCGGAGAGAGTGCTCCGTATTGCCATTGACTGTGATGACACCTCTTGGTAGGGGCATCTTTAATTTGAGGTATGCGCAGTGGGGGACGGCGTTGAAACGAGAAAACACCGTTCGGCCTAACATGGCATGATAGCCATTGCGGAGGTGGGCGATATCGAAGATCATGTCTTCGCTCCGGAAGTTATCTGAAGAGCCGAATACTAATTCTAAGGTGAGAGTGCCGGAGCAGTGGGCTTCAATGTTGGGGATGACCCCCTTGAAGGTGGTGCTGTAGGGTGATACGTCTCCAACGTATCTATAATTTATGAAGTATTCATGTTGTTATATTATCATTCTGTGATGTTTTACAATCATTGTATAGCAACTTTATATCATTTTTTGTGACTAACCTATTGACATAGTGCCCAGTGCCAGTTGCTGTTTTTTGCTTGTTTTTTACATCGCGGACAATACCAAACGAAGTCCAAACGCAGCGAAACTTTTTGGAGAATTTTTTATGGACCGGAAGACACAACTTGGGCCAAAGAAGTACCATACGGGTGCCCCGAGGGGGCACAACCCACCTGGGCGCACCTGGGGGCCAGGCGTGCCCTGGTGGGTTGTGCCCACGTCGGTGGCCTTCCGCACCGCCTCTTCACCCTATAAATTCCCAAATATTCCAAAAACCATAGGGGTGCTGCTAGATCAGAAGTTCTGCTACCGCAAGCCTCTATAGCCACAAAAAACCAACCTAGACCCTGTTCTGGCACCCTGTCGGAGGGGAAAATTATCACCAATGGCCACCTTCATCATCCCGGCGGCCACCATGATGAGGAGGGAGTAGTCCACCCTCGGGCCTGAGGGTTTGTACCAGTAGCTATATTTTTAATCTCTCTCTCGCTGTCGTGTTCTTGAGTAGGCACGATCTTGATGTATCGCGAGCTTTGTTAATATAGTTGGATCATATGGTGCTTTCCCCTCTCTATCTTGTTGTGATGAATTGATTTTTCCCTTTGAGATTTTGTTTTTTATCGGATTGAATACTTTTATGGATTTGAGAACACTTGATGCTTGTCTTGCTATTAATACTCGTGGTGACAATGGGGTATCATATTGATTCACTTGATATGTATTTTGGCACTCAACTCATGGATTCCCGAGGTGACATTGGGGTAATCTATGCATAGGGGTTGATGCACGTTCTCGCCTTTGTATCTCCAATAGAAATCTTGGGGCACTCTTTGAGGTTCTTTGTGTTGGATTGAGAATTATGAATCTGAAATTGTTTGATGCATATCGTATAATCAACTCATAGATACTCGCGGTGACATTGGAGTATCTAGGTGACATTAGAGTTGATTGATGTGTATCATGTTATTTTAGTACGAACTCTTGGTTAAATCGATTAGAAAGACTAGCTTGGTGTTATTTTAGTACGAACTCTAGGATAGATTGATCAGAAAGAATAGCTTTGAGGTGGTTTTGTACCCTACAAACAATTTCTTCTTATGTTCTCTGCTAGATAAGAACTTTGGAGTGATTCTTCATCGCACGTGAGGGATGGTTATATGATCCAATTATATTATCATTGTTGAGATATTGCACTAGCGAAAGTATGGACCCTAGGCCTCATTTTCAAGCATTGAATACCGTTTGTGCTCCGTTTTATCAGTTGCTACCTTACTGTTTTTTATTGTTCCTATTACAAAAATCAATATCTACTATCGTTACTACACTTGTATCACCATCTCTTCACCGAACTAGTGCACCTATACAACTTACCATTGTATTTGGTGTGTTGGCGACATAAGAGACTCTTTGTTATTTGGTTGCAGGGTTGTTTGAGAGAGACCATATTCATCCTACGCCTCCCACGGATTGATAAACCTTAGGTCATCCACTTGAGGGAAAATTGCTAATGTCCTACAAAACTCTGTGCTTGGAGGCCCAACACGAGTCTACAAGAATAAAGTTGCATAGTAGACATCACTAGGATTGATCCTTGATGGATTCATTCCCATTTTCCTTAGTGGATCTTCATAGATCAGGTTGAGGCTGCTGCCACCTTCCATAAGGACTCTGGTAAGGTGGTATCCATCGATGATGGGGGCGAGGACCAAAGGTGTCGATCCTCCATGACGGATGCTGGTCCGGTGGTCCTTGCGGTCGAAGGTGATCGGACATGCCGACCATGGGTTAAATTTCGGTGCTACTGGCTCTATGGCGTAGACATCCCGAAGTGCGCACTTCCTCTCCTTCTTGGGTATATGAGTGACATAGATCATGTTCACTGTTTTAACCTCCTGAGGGAATTGCTTCTGGCCTCCACTATTCGGCCTGCGAGGCTCCTCATCGTCCTCGCTGCGGGGGCTTCTGCCCGTGTCTTCGGCTATAAGTTTTTCGGCCTGCTTAATAACCCAACAATTACGGTTGGTGTGGTTGGCATGCTTGTCCGTGGTGCCATGTATTTGGCACGGCCGATCCACGATAACATCCAACTTAGTGGGTCCGTCCTGGTTTCCTTTAGAGGGCTTCTTTTGCGGCCTTGACTTGGAATTACGAAATCCGGCATTTACTGCCGTGCCATCAGCCTCTGCGCCATTATGTCGACGCTTATTTTTATTGCGGCGTGGCTTTCCATTGTCATCCCGGACTTCCGAAATACCAGGGTCTTCTGGGTTGGTGCTTCTATGAGCCAACAAACTATCTTCACCAGCACAAAATCGGGTCATGAGGGATGTGAGAGCCGCCATTATCTTTAGCTTATCCTGGCCGAGCTGGCGTGCGAGCCATTCGTCCCGGATATTGTGTCTGAACGAGACTATAGCTTCGGCGTCTGGGCAGTCGACTATCTGGTTCTTTTTGGTTAAAAACCGATTCCATAATTGCCGGGCCGACTCGTTGGACTGTTAGACCACGTGGCTCAAGTCGTCGGCATCCGAAGGCCGGACATAGGTGCCTTGGAAGTTGGCTCGGAAAGCATCCTCAAACTGTTCCCAGCTCCCTATGGAGTCTTTGGGGAGGCTGTTCAACCAATGTCGGGCTGGTCCTTTGAGCTTTAATGGCAGATATTTGATGGCGTGGAGCTCGTCTCCACGTGCCATATGAATGTGGAGAAGAAAATCCTCAATCCACACACGCGGATCCGTAGTACCATCGTACGACTCGATGTTCACGAGTTTAAACCCTTATGGGAATTGGTGCTGCATCACCTCATCGGTGAAGCACATTGGGTGAGTGGCGCCCCTTATTCGGCCCACATCGCGTCGAACCTCGGATTCCATCCTGGCTCGGTGTTGTTCCCGAACTCTATTGTTCCGGTCGAGCCATGCTTGGTGTGCGTCTCTTCTTTCGGGAGGGTATCCTCTTGATCTGTAGATGGACCGTGACTGACTTGCTCTAACAGCCAAGTCGTGCTGAAGATCGTATTGATATTCTGGCTGTGTCGCCTCCTTGCCTATATGGCGGGGAGGGGCAGGTGGGTGTTCGGCTTCCCCAGCCGGCATGTCCCTTCCTCGAGGGGGGCGGTCGGGCTGGTTGACTTGTGTTCGTTTGGGTAGTGCGGGCTTGAAAGCCTCATCATCGAATTGCAGCAACAATCTGCGCTTGGGGTAGCTCTTTGTTTGCCGTTCATAGCCGTACCCCTCTTCGGCCGCTAGGACTTTCGTCCATCTATCGTTCAGGATGTCTTGTTCGGCCTTGATCTATTGTTGTTTCTTCTTTAAGCTTCGCGCGATGGCTATTAGTTGTTGCTTGAACCGATCATGTTCCAGTGGATCTTCTGGGACGACAAAATCTTCAGCCCTGAGGCTGACTTCTTCTTTAGAGAGAGGCATGTAATTGCTATCTTCGGAGTCATTGGGGTCCTCGGCATTATGCTGACCTGTTTCCTCCTCGAAGTCATCAGACTGGTGCTCGGGGGCAGGGTCGCTGATGTCTTCCGCATTGTCCGGGGTGTCATCCTCTCCGATGCCCGTGTTGCTTTCCCTGCCGTGTCGCCCTTTGGATCATCGATGTTATCTTCGGCGTTTGGGGGGCTCCTCTCTAGGTTTGTTTTTGGGGGTGCCATCCCCATTAGCGCCATCGCCGTCGTCCTTGGGGGTGTCCACGATGTAGATGTCATAGGTGCATGTGGCCGCCCATCGGCTGGTGATGGGAGGGTGGCTCTAGTGTGGGCTGTGGCCTCGCTGTCGTCCCTATGTCATCAGCCTCCTCCCTGACATAGTCCAGCATGTCGGTTAAGTCCTCGACGGTGGCTACTAAGTGGGTGGTGAGTGGGATGTAAATTCCCTGTGGCCTACCTCAAGGCTCTGTCGAGCATGAGTTAAGGACGGGCCATCGACGATAGTCATCATCTGGATTCGATCGAGTGCCTCGTTTAATAGGGCATGAGATTTCTTCGAAGCTGACCTCTGTCGAGCATGAGATTTCTTCAAAGCTGACCTCTGTTGCTACAGTGAGAAGAGGCACGAGTCTGGCCAGGGCGAAATCCCGGTCTTCGGACGTTGTACCTGCGTTGAAGCTCACCACTAGGTCTGTACTGGGGAGGGCGAGTCCGGCTGGGGCCGACTCCCAGTCCTCGGGCGCCGAACTCCCGTTAGGGCTCAAAGCCGGGTCCTCGGCGAGGCAGAAAGGTCCGGACAGGGTTGATTCCCGATCTTCGGACGTAAGAGCTACACCCAAGCTCGAAGTTGATAGTGCGACAAGGGCCGATCTGGAGATCAAATCGGGAAGAGGCCCCGAAATTAATGCCTCGGGAGTCGTGGTTGTTCCAAGTGAGGCTGAAAAGCCGGTGAAGAACAGATCGCCCCTGAGTGTCGGCGATGTATTCAAAATTAGCGAACCTGATTTGATTCTCAGGGGCGAAGCTGTCGACCGGGTTGAGATGTCCGATCGAGTCGGCGTGCAGAACAATGTTGCCGAACGCGAAAGCTGCCCGGGGACGAAGTTGTCCCCGGTGATGATGCTGTCTCCAATGATCAGGCGAGCCATCAATCCTTCGATGATTCGACAAAGAAACTCTTGATGAAAGCACCAATGTCGGTGTCAAAACCGGCGGATCTCAGGTAGGGGGTCCCGAACTGTGGACCTTGGATCGATGGGGAACCATAGATGTGGGGCACGATATTTACCCAGGTTCGGGCCCTCTCTAAGAGGCAAAACCCTACGTCCTTCTTGATTATATTGCTTGTGTATATGAGGATTACAGAGTAGATCTACCACGAGATCAGACGAACTAAACCCTAACTAGTAGGATGGTAATTGTTCTTCTAGCCTCCACGGACTAAACCCCCTGGGTTATATACACCAGGGTTACTAGGGTTTACATATAGTCGGTTACATCAAAGGAATACCGGATCTTCCATCCTGTCTTGGGCCGCACACCAAGGCACAAAAGGTCTTTGGTCCGGACACAATGCGGCCCAACAATCCGGCCCATGTGAGATTGGTCGCACACCCAAGGACCCCTAGTCCAGGTCTCCCTCAACGGGTGTGGTGCAAGGAGGAAATGGAGAGCGGAGATGAGGTGCGGTTTTTGCCCCACGCCTGGTTAGGTTTATATAGCGGGCGGATGCGAGAAGCCAAACAGAGAGGTGTTTAATGCCGTCGGACACAAGAACAGACGTGTGGCGCTCGGGCACCGGAGTAGCTTTCTCGACACACACCCGGGTTTAATGGAGGCAGGCGGGTAGACGGATGCAATTTCAATGTAGAGAGAAGACGTGCACAGTCGCGGCGTCCTCGGCCGACCGCTTCAATGCCAGCGCGAGCGAGATGTCACATATGTTCTAGGCCGATGTCAATGCGGAACGGCCGCTTTAGAGTGCCATGAATATGGGTAGCTCGCTTCGGGTGGGAAATGGCGCGGGAGAGGAAGGATTTTTTGGGCGGGACAAGGCAGGCAGTCAGAAGCGGGTGTGGCAGTGATCCGGATACCCGCAAAGCCCTCTAATTTGTCTGGTTTGCAAAAAAAACACGTCGGAACCGACCTGACGATACAGACCGTTGTGGGCGGTTTGAAGGTTGGTTGGAGATGGCCTAAGCAATCGGTAGTGCTTCTGGTAAGTGGTTCATGATCTTCACCGTAACGAACAGTGAAGTTGCTGTCGGCCTGCTCAGTGTACCAGTTAAGTCCACCCGACCCACGGAACTTTCTAATCCACTACAGTCAGCACCCCGAGGGAATGGAAGCTTGGGACAGAGCTCGGTTCCCCGTTCCGCGCACCGCACTCACCATGACGAGAAGATAGAGCCACCACGCACCCAAAACCCACTCCGTAAACAAATCCCTCGCGCTGCCCCACCACAAGACCACGGCACCCGATCCCCAAACCCGAACGCCGCCGACCCTTATTGCGTCCAAGGAACAGTCGCGCTGACGTCCCGCGCGACCGAATCATCGCTTCCGTCGCCACCTAGCCCGACCTTTTCTCCGCCCCATAAAAGGCCGCTGCGGCCAAACCATCGACCCGGTCATTCCAACGCTCGCCCAACAAACCAAAAGGACGACCGTCGACGCACCCCCATTACGCGCGGCCGACTATGTGCACGCCAGCACCGGGTGGCCGCGGCCGCGGCGGCGTGCGCTTGAACGTCGGCGGACGGGTGTTCCAGACCACGGCCGCCACGCTCGCCGCCGCGGGGCGGGACACCATGCTCGGCGCCATGCTGGACGCCTCCTGGAACGCCGCGGCCACGGGCGACGAGGCCGACTACTTCATCGACCGCGACCCGGCCTGCTTCGCAGTGCTGCTCGACCTGCTCCGCACGGGCGGCCTCCACGTGCCGCCCCACATCCCCGACGCCGTGCTCTGCCGCGAGGCGCTCTACTACGGCCTCCTCGACCGCGTCCGCGCCGCGCGCTGGGACGACTTCGACGGCGACCGCCTCCGCCTGGCCGCGTCCGTGCCGGGCCGGGCCGCGGGGGACGGCACGGCCGTCCGCGCGGCGCCCGACGGGGGCTGCTGCGTCGCGCACGGCGGCGCCGTGCGCGTCTACAACTGGATGCTCGAGGAGCGCCGGCCGGTCTACCTCGACCACGCGCCGGTCAACGACGCGGCCTACCTCGACGCCTCCACGCTCCTCGTCGCTGCGCGCGAGCGCCCCGGCAGGCGGGACGGCGGCGTGGCCGCCTTCTCGGCGCTCACCGGCGAGATGCACCACCGCTTCCGCGTCGCGCACGATCGTCAGCTCAGGTCCTTCACCCCCGGGGCACTGGCCTTCGACCAGGAGTGCAGCATCTTTGCGAGCTGCAAGGGCCGGCTCAACGAGTATGGCATTGGTGTATGGGACGGCACCACCGGCGACCAGACGGGTTTCTTCTACGAGCCGCCCGGCTGCGCCCTCGGGGACGCCGATAAGCTCCAGTGGCTGGACGGCACCAGAACGCTCATGGCGGCCACCATGTTCCCGCGGGCGGATTCTTCTTTCATAAGCCTGCTGGATTTCCGGGACAAGAACGTCGTCTGGTCGTGGTGCGACGTCGGCACGCCGGCGTCGCTCGAGGATAAGCACGCGGTCCACGCCATCGCAATGGAGGACGGGAGGTCGATCTGCGTCATCAACCAGTACGACGACGTCGGGTTCCTCGACCTCCGGAGCAGCGCCGGCGGCGTGCGGTGGAGATCACGGAGCAAGCTGATGAGCAGGAAGAAGGTGCACGCCGAGGAGACGTGCTATCCCAAGCTCGCCACGCACGCCGGCCAGCTCTTCGCGTCGACGAACGACGCCATCTCGGTATTCACTGGCCCCGACCATGCACTGACCTCAACGCTGCGCGGGAGCGACGGCGGCGCCATCTGCGACTTCTCCATTGGGGGCGACCGTCTTTTCGCCCTGCATAACGAGAATGTGTTCGATGTGTGGGAGACGCCGCCACCGCCGATCATCTAACTCTTGTCATCTTGTGCGAGGATTAGTCACAACTTTTCTTTTATAAGACAAGAGGGGAACAGGTAGTGATAGAGGTTTTGACGGAGAAACATGCTGTAGACCAGAGAAGATTCAACTGTCACTAAACTTGTATTTCCAATTCCAAAAATGAGTATATATATGAGTGGAGTGTTGTCATTATCGATAGACACCTTTATTGTCAATTCTTTGCGATTTCAGTGATTACCAAGCAAAAATTGACCCTCCATACAATACAACCTGAATGTAGGTCAGATGTACACTGGTGCTCGTATTTTTTCTGAATTTATTTTAGGGTTTTCGGCAATGTTCGTTCAGTGAAAGTGGATGTTCTCGTTGACTACGGAACGTCTATAATGACTACGTCAATCTTAAAATATTATGCCAGCTCAGTATTTAGCGGTGCTTATAGGTATAACGTGTGCGTACATGCGCTCATAAGGATGACTATATGTCAGCATCTGCAATTGTACCGTATTAACATTAAAAAAGCACTTTATATGTGTGCTAGAAAAAAAATAACAAATAAAACTTTCTGTGAATTTCCTATGTTTGTGGGTTAATGTTTATGAAGATGTGAGCGCAAGATATCTCTTCAACACTGATGAATAAGTGCTTAGGAGATCCCAGGAGGTCATACTAAATCATGGACTAATTTAAAATGTCCCCCTGAACATTTTTCTTTAGTTGTTAAAACACGACAACTTTGTCCCAAACTGGTTTTTTGTCAGAAAATTGTCATGTTTGCCAACCTCACGTGAACTAAAGTTGTCATGAAAAACGCCCGGATTGCCATGCTTAAAATTCGTATGTTGGGGATTTATCATTTCTGTAAATCATACTAACTAGAAGGGTTGTCACCGTAGGTGTTGTTAGGATCTCATAATTTTTGTTTGACGCGTGGGGGAGATGAAGTATGTTTCCTTATAATGCCGTATGTTGATGGGTCTTTTTTGGCGGTTTGGTTCTGTGATATCTGCTAATCAACTTACGAATGTGAGCACTTGCAAAAATGAAACTTACATATGTGAGAAAGTCGCATGGTGGCGTTTCTTTTGTTTTGCCAAGTGATTGAAAGGTTGTGCGGAACTGATGTGTTTTTATAGGTTGGTTGCTACTGATTAATTTGAGAATTTTTTTACTCGGTTAAATTCATGAACTAAATTTAAAATTAAACACCTCAATCAAAATCGTTGCTCTAGTTAAAATTGTGAGAACTCTAAAACTAAAGAGCCAAGTCCAAAATTAAAATTGAACATCTCAATGAAAATGGCCGATCCAGCCAAAATCCTGAATCAAATCTAAAATTAAATATCTCAATTGAACGAAGGAGCCCCAAATTAGGGAACATAGTGAATTTAAAGATGCCATGAACAGATGATATCGTCCGATTTGAAAAGAAAGAAGTGAGCGGCGGGATAAGACTGGATTTGCCTTTGCCCATCTCTGCAAGGAAAACAAATGTGGGGAGAGACATAAAGGTGGGGAGAAAAGCATAATAAACAGGAGATCTTGTTTGGATATCTCTCTACTGTCCCACTAGTCCATTTAATTTTGTTTGGCTGTCTCCACATGTTTAGTATCACCTGTTTGCTTTTTCTTCGATAATAAAGATGTACTAGCTAGACACATACACAACACAACTTTCTTTTTTGAGGGGAATACACAACACAGCTAATCATGTATGTTTTTTTGATGCAGTCTGACCGTTAGTTAGCAGAACCTAGGACTAGAGCTCTGCTGCCACTTACGAAGATCGGCCGCGTACGCTGTTAGAGATGCAAGCTTGCAGTTGGCCGGTGGAGCAGCAGCAGCCGGTGGTTGAGCATTTTGCTTCAGAGTTCCTTTTTCTTGCGTGCTCCAGAGTCGGTACACCTGAGCGGCGTGTATATCTAATGCAAATTCTCATGGCATGCTTTACCTTGAAACGTAAGGCATAGGCCAAGGTGGCATAAATTTAACCTCCTTGTGGTCGTACCTACTGGCTGCAAAACTTGTGTCAGCGTGAGTACGGTTGTGTTGTGTGGAAGTTGTTTGCACACATCAATCTTCGCTCCCTCGTCGTACGTAGACTAGCTCCCTATGTTTGTTGGGTAAATGAATGGTCGGGGCAAGAGCTGCACATGAAGGAAAGAGTCTGGACACCTCGTGATGCAAGGGAAACCTTGCAAGTAAGCAGTAACGTGTTCACCGCCCAACTCCTGCGAGTGTGCGGAAGTGGTTCGGAATTCAGGAGGAGCATCTGTGATGACTGTCGACTGTGTGTGTTAGAAGGAGATTTGTTTTTTTAGAGAAAGATATGTAGCTTATCATTCCAAATTGTTGACCAAGTCATTACAGTATTTTTGCACGAAAACAACTTGTCGACACTCAAAAGTGGCACAATCATAAAGAGTAGCTTTAAGTTATATCGAGACTAATTCAAACTTATGTTTGGAGGTCACCTCCGGATGATTCTCTTTAAGAAGAACGAGATGGATATGAACATGGTCTAAAATGGCCTCTTACGCAATATTTATGACAAGTTTAGAAATGCTTATGTTGACACCAGATTAAAAAATGACATGAATCTCAATTAAGATGGCCTCTGATGTAAAATGTTTCAACACAAAAGTTGTGCGTTTCATCGAAACAATTGATTTTGATATAAAAATCATCCCAATCCGAGTTCGTATCCAAAAGTTAGAGCCATCGGAATGCAGCTTTGTCATGAGACAAAATATGGCGCGCCCCACCAGACACGTGTCTGATGAGTAGCGCCACCAGTCGGCTGTTTTGCGTGAGAGATTCGGTCCTTAAGATGGCTTTGAATCAAAACACTTTCAACACAAAAGTTGTTTGTCTCGTTAAAACGGTCAATTTTTCTTATGGGCTTATCTTCATCCGAGGTCGTTTGTGACCCGTGGGACCTACAAACCGAACTGATGTTCAAGACTTACCTAAATCCGAGTTCAATTAATTTTGAAAAGATTTGGGCGTGATTTGGAGTTCTTTTTTTGTACGGGAAGTCCATCCGCCTCTTATATACCTAAGGGGTGAGGGCCGATTGAAAGCACACAATCGAACAAACATCTACCACTTTACCTTTTGTCTTCTCCTTTGTTCTTCTTCTTTCTCGTTCTTCGTTCATTTTCTTGTTGTAGGGCGGCGAACCTCGAGGCCCTAGGGACGATTAGGTCGACCTAGGGCAGCCCATAGTTGCGACGCACCCTGACGGGATCCCTCCTAGGCGTGTAGGGTTTTGGGTCTACAAAAGCGTTCGCCGAATTGCTTGCGTACCACGCTTCTGGGCATCACCCCGGCGTCGAGGATACACGGTGACGTGTTTGTGTGCGAACACACTTTTTGGCGACTCCGTGGGGACAAAGCTTTAAACGGTCTCCAGTCCGTTCTTTTTATGAAGAGATCGTCATCTAGGGTGTGCAATCTACAAAGGTAATATGAATACCCAATTCTATACTTTAGATGCAAATAATTCATATGGTGTTACAGATCTTTCAATGAGTATACTCTATCGGTCAGCCCTAATTTTTTCAATCATGCATCTAATTACGTGCATAGGCCGATTCAAAGTAATTTACATACTTCAATTTCTTATGATACTAGTAACATGCACCATATGTACTCCAACTCTCATGCATCGGCAACCCCAGAAATCATTATGCCAGTGAAGAACATGATGAGTTTGGTCAATCAAGTTGAAACATCTCTTGTAAGAACTACCAATAGCATGCGACAAAGTGTTTCGCCTTTTTATTTATCGGCAATTAATTTGCAATATAATAGTTCAACTATGCCGATGGATGGGAGAATTGGTCATGCTACTACTAGCTATTCGGCCGGTTACTCTCAACCGTCGTATGTTATACCTCATGTTAGTAATTATTCGGCACCGTATACAACTGTAGATGCTCATAATTCGGCTCCGCACCTTCACAGTCATAGCCGAATAAGTGAAAATTTTATAGGAGTGCACATGCCACCATCTAATATCGTAGCATATAATGCATCCTCTACGCAATTGCGTAATTTCGGCAACACCTTAATGCCGAAAGAATCTAAAAGTATTGTGGAGCAATCCCTTACAGAATGGGAAGTGACTACATTAAAAATGGATATAACCGTAAATAATAAGATTGGTGCTCTTTGCCTTGAACAACATGATAAGGGGCTTGTTCCTGATTATAATGCAATAAAAGCTAGAGTTTTGCAAAAAGATGAATCTTTACTAATTGGTAAAATTGCGAGCAAAAATATGATTTTATAACAATACATATGTCTTCACCTAGTACTACATCATATTATACACCCCCTACACAATTGCAAAGTTTCGGCAACACCCATGCGTCATTGCCGAAAGAATCAAAAAGCATTGGGGGCCAATCATATCCGGAGTGGGCTGAAATTGAGAAAAAGCTTAAAGCCAATTTTGCCGCTTGCTGCCAGAAACAAATAGAAATAGAATTGTCTCAGATAAAAGAAGCATTGCCAATTGGTAGTATTAATGAAAAGAAGGATGATTCGAAACATGAAAGTGCTTCGGTTGAAAAAGCCGAATCAAGTAGTATATATTCCGAATGCATCAAACGAAAAGAGGCAAGTAGTATTGAGAAAGGGCATGGAAAACATGTCAAAACAACCATGCTTGATTTTTCTGAAGTTAATGGAACCTACTTCCTGCCCTATGAGTTCCGTGCCATAGAAATTGACAAGCCCCAAGGACAAGAACAAGTAGCCGAACAAAGTTCGGCTAACATAGATTTTCAAAGCAATGATGCATGGAATCAAGAAAAATATGATGACAAGGCATTGGGGAGCCATCCAAAGACGGAGCAAGATGTTCTTCAAGTCGCACCACCATCATGCTCTCCCAACATATTTGAAGAGGTATGGCTTACAAGTAATTTACCTATTTTTAGATTTGGTCACAAACTTTATTGTTGATGCATCTATTAGACAAATCCTCATAGGTAATTTTGAAAGACCAATGAAGAAGGGTAATTTACTTGTTAGCAATAAAATTGTTATTGAGCATATCGGTCAACCCATTGCGTCATTTATAAAGACCGATAGTGACTTATTGTTGCAGCCAAGGCTTTCCTCATTGCTTTATCTAAAGTTCATACCTAATTGAATAGCTTTGCTTATTTGTTACTTGGATGGCATTTGGTCTCAACTGAGACATGTATGCTCTAACTATTTTTGTTTCAGAAATTTAAAGCCAAGGTTTAATTCTGATGAGAAAGCCGATGCTATTATGACATCTTATCAAAAGACATCAGATATAGAGTGCAAAACATAGTGCATAGCCGAATGGGGGAGATTCCAAATATAAACCATTCGTTTGCTTACCTCCAAAGCCGTTCTCACACCAAGACCGGCTAAAAATAAGAAGTATACCTTCAATTCAAGCATGTGTGATCAAATATTTGATTTTTTGCTAAAAAATAATTACATAAGAATTCTGGATCACCATGTCGAGCCATCTATCCTAAGACGAATGTATTGTAGGTTACATCATTCGTTCAAACATAATTTTGAGGATTGCAAATGTTTTGTCAAATAGTCAAATCAGCAATTGATAAAGAACGATTGAGATATGTTGAAACACCAAAGGATGACCAGTCTATTTCGATTGGTCCTGATGGCAAAAAGTTCTTGCATTGGTTTCTTCAAGCTGATTCATTAAATGATGAGAAGGTAAAAACATTGGATGATGGGATCAAGCTTTCAAGTAAAAAAGTTGTTCAAGAGCACAATGAAGATATTTTCGAAGGCGGGAATTCCATCAAGGTTGCACAGAAGACGCCAAGTACTGGGGGCAACAAGAAAATTCAGAGATTGGTGCAAGCACAACCAAAGAAAACAAAGGCTGACATAGGCACAAGGGTAAGAGATCGAAAATCACTTTCGCAGAGTTACTAGCTAAATATCAAAAAGCAGGTGAAGAAAAAAGTGCTTATCAAACAAGTAATGCAAAAGCATCAAGATCACCCCTAGGCACAAATATGAGGATTAATATTGGCAAAGTGAGAATTTCAATGCAACATATTCATATCCTTGTTTTGGGCCGCCAATGCCAATGCTGTGGATGCCTCCCCATGCTCATGTAAATCCATATCCTTTGCGGGACATGTATGATACAAGAACACATTCTCCATCTTATTTTACACCATCGCACCAACATTGTGTAGCTCCAAGAAGGTCACTTTCGATGTCAAAACCGGCAGACCTTGGGGTAGGGGGTCCCGAGCTGTGGATCTAGGATCGATGGGTAATAAGGGACAACGAACACAGTGTTTACCCAGGTTCGGGCCCTCTCAAAGAGGTAAAACCATATGTCCTGCTTGATTGTATAACGTGGTTTACAGAGTAGATTTACCTCGAGATCAGTATGACCTAACCCTAGACTACGGGGGATGAAGATAGCTCTAACCCTAATGACTACAACCCTCGGTTTATATAGACACCGATAGGGCTAGGGTTACTGAAGATAGATTACAATAAGGAATAAAAGAGATCCGATGCCTTGTTGACTTGGAGGGCACACCACAGATTCATAGATCTCCTATCACAGTAGGACTCCACTAGTCCGGCCCATGTATAATGGGTCGTCGCCTCGAGGACTGATGTCTACTATGCAACTTTATCCTTGTAGACGTTGTTGGGCCTCCAAGTGCAGAGTATTGTAGGACAGTGGCAATTTTCCCTCAAGTGGATGACCTAAGGTTGATCAATCCGTGGGAGGCGTAGGATGAAGATGGTCTCTCTCAAACAACCCTGCAACCAAATAAAAAAAAGAGTCTCTTGTGTCCCCAACACACCCAATACAATGGTAAATTGTATAGGTGCACTAGTTTGGTGAAGAGATGGTGATACAAGTGCAATATGGATGGTAGATATAGGCTTTTGTAATCTAAAAATATAAAAATAGCAAGGTAAATAATAGCAAAAGTGAGCGAAAGCGTTATTGCAATGCTTAGAAACAAGGCCTAGGGTTCATACTTTCACTAGTGCAAGTTCTCTCAATAATGATAACATAATTAGATCATATAACAATCCCTCAACGTGCAACAAAGAGTCACTCCAAAGTCACTAATAGCGCAGAACAAATGAAGAGATTATTGTAGGTCACGAAACCACCTCAAAGTTATTCTTTCTGATCAATCTATTGGGCTATTCCCATAAGTGTTACAAACAACCCTAGAGTTCATACTAAAATAACACCTTAAGATACAAATCAACCAAAACCCCAATGTCACCTAGATACTCCAATGTCACCTCAAGTATTCGCGGGTTTGATTATACGATATGCATGACACAATCTCAGATTCATCTATTCAAACCAACACAAAGAACTTCAAATAGGGCCCCAAAGTTTCTACCGGAGAGTCAAGATGAAAATGTGTGCCAACCCCTATGCATAAGTTCACAAGGTCACAGAACCTGCAAGTTGATCACCAAAAGATACATCAAGTAGATCACGTGAATATCCAATTGTCACCACAGATAAGAACATGCAAGACATACATCAAGTGTACTCAAATCCTTCAAGACTCAATCCAATAAGATAACTTCAAAGGGAAAACTCAATCCATTACAAGAAGGTAGAGGGGAAGAAACATCATAAGATCCAACTATAATAGCAAAGCTCACGGTACATCAAGATCGTGCCAAATCAAGAACACGAGAGAGAGAGAGATCAAACACATAGCTACTGGTACATATCCTCAGCCCCAAGGGTGAACTACTCCCTCCTCGTCATGGAGAGCACCAGGATGATGAAGACGACCACCGGTGATGGTTTCTCCCTCCGGGAGGGTGCCAGAATAGGGTCCTGATTGGTTTTTGGTGGCTATAGAGGCATGCAGCGGCGGAACTCCCTATCTAGGTTCTGTTCTGGAAGTTTGGGAATATATAAGAGGTGTTGGAGTCGAGAACAAGTCAGGGGGACCCACCAGGCAGCCACAAGGTCAGGGGGTGCACCCTCCACCCTTGTGGTGTCCCTGGGACTCCTCTCCGATACTTTTTTGTTCTAGTATTTTTCATATTTTCAAAAAATAATCTTAGTAAATTTTCAGGTCAATTGGACTCCGTTTGATATTCCTTTTCTGCGAAACTCAAAAACAAGGAAAAAACAGAAACTTGCACTGGGCTCTAGTGAAGGAAATATGCCCTAGAGGCGATAATAAAGTTGTTATTTTATATTTCCTTATATCATGATAAATGTTTATTATTCATGCTAGAATTTTATTAACCGGAAACTTGATACATGTGCGGATACATAGACAAAACACCATGTCCCTAGTAAGCCTCTACTAGACTAGCTCGTTAATCAAAGATGGTTAAGTTTCCTAACCATATACATGTGTTGTCATTTGATGAATGGGATCACATCATTAGGAAAATGATGGAGAAGACCCATCCATTAGCTTAGCATAATGATCGTTAAGTTTTATTGCTATTGCTTTCTTCATGACTTATACATATTCCTCTGAGTATGAGATTATGCAACTCCTGAATGCCGGAGGAACACCTTGTGTGCTATCAAACGTCACAACATAACCGAGTGATTATAAAGATGCTCTATAGGTGTCTCCTAAGGTGTTTGTTTGGTTGGCATAGATCAAGATTAGGATTTGTCACTCCTTGTATCGGAGAGGTATCTCCAGGCCCTCTCGGTAATGCACATCACTATAAGCCTTGCAAGCAATGTGACTAATGAGTTAGTTACGGGATGATGCATTACAGAACGAGTAAAGAGACTTGCTGGTAACGAGATTGAACTAGGTATGATGATACCGACGACCGAATCTCGGGCAAGTAACATACCGATGACAAAGGGAATGACGTATGTTGTTATGCGGGTTGACCGATAAAGATCTTCATAGAATATGTAGGAGCCAATATGACCATTTAGGTTCCGCTATTGGTTATTGACTGGATATGTGTCTCGGTCATGTCTACATAGTTCTCGAACCCGCAGGGTCCGCACAATTAATGTTTGATGACATTTGTATTATGAGTTATGTGATTTGATGACCGAAGTTTGTTAGGAGACCCGAATGAGATCACGAACATGACGAGGAGTCTCGAAATGGTTGAGAGGTAAAGATTCATATATTGGATGGTTGTATTCGGACATCGAAATGGTTCCGTGTGATTCAGGTATTTTTCCGAAGTACCGAGGGGTTACCGGAACCACCGGGGGAATATTGGGCCTACATGGGCCATAGGGGAGAGGGGAGGCAGCCCACAAGGGGTAGCCGCGCCCCCTCCCTATAGGGAGTCCAAATTGGACTAGGGAGGGGGCGCGACCCCCTTTCCTTCTCTTCTTCCTCTCCCTTCCCTATTTCCCCCCCTAGGCTGGCCGCCTCCTCCCCTCCTCCTTTATATACAGGGGCAGGGGGCACCCCAAAGGCACAACAGACATCTCTTAGCCGTGTGCAGTGCCCCCTCCACAGTTTGCCACCTCAGTCATATCGTCGTAGTGCTTAGGCAAAGCCCTGCGCCGATAGCTTCATCATCACCGTCGCCACGCCGTCGTGCTGACGGAACTCTCCCTCATCCTCAACTGGATCAAGAGCTCGAGGGACGTCATCGTGCTGAACGTGTGCTGAACACGGAGGTGCCTTATGTTCGGTGCTAGGATCGGTTGGATCATGAAGACGTTCGACTACATCAACCGCGTTACTAAACGCTTCCGCTGTCGGTCTATGAGGGTACGTGGACACACTCTCCCCTCTCATTGCTATGCATCTCCTAGTTAGATCTTGCGTGATCGTAGGAATTTTTTTGAATTACTGCGTTCCCCAACATCTAGGTTAATAGGTTAGTCCCAAAAATCATATAAAATAGCATATAAATGCATATAAAACATCCAAGATAGATAATATAATAGCATGGAACAATAAAAAATTATAGATACGTTGGACACGTATCAAGCATCCCCAAGCTTAATTCCTGCTCATCCTCGAGTAGGTAAATGATAAAAACAGAACTTTTGATGTGGAATGCTACCTAACATATTTGTCCATGTAATTTTCTTTATTGTGGCATGAATGTTCATATCCATAAGATTCAAGACAAAAGTTTAATATCGACATTAAAACAATAATACTTAAAGCATACTAACAAGGCAATTATGTCTTCTCAAAATAACATGGCCAAAGAAAGCTTATCCCTACGAAATCATATAGTCTGGCTATGCTCCATATTCATCACACAAAATATTCAAATCATGCACAACCCCGATGACAAGCCAAGCAATTGTTTCATACTTTTGATGTTCTCAAACTTTTTCAACTTTCACGCAATACATGAGCGTGAGCCATGGACATAGCACTATAGGTAGAATAGAATATGGTGGTTGTGGAGAATACAAAAAGAAGGAGATAGTCTCACATCAACTAGGCGTATCAACGGGCTATGGATATTCCCATCAATAGATATCAATGTGAGTGAGTAGGGATTGCCATGCAACAGATGCACTAGAGCTATAAGTTTATGAAAGCTCAAAAAGAAAACTAAGTGGGTGTGCATCCAACTTGCTTGCTCATGAAGACCTAGGGAAATCTGAGGAAGCCCATCATTGGAATATACAATCCAGGTTCTATTATGAAAAATTCCCACTAGTATATGAAAGTGACAACATAGGAGACTCTCTATCATGAAGATCATGGTGCTACTTTGAAGCACAAGTGTGGTAAAAGGATAGTAGCATTGCCCCTTCTCTCTTTTTCTCTCATTTGTTTTTCTTTTTTGGGCCTTCTCTTTTTTAGGCCTTCTCTTTTTTTCATCACATGGGACAATGCTCTAATAATGAAGATCATCACACTTCTATTTACTTACAACTCAAGAATTACAACTCAATACTTAGAACAAAGTATGACTCTATATGAATGCCTCCGACAGTGTACCGAGATGTGCAATGAATCAAGATTGACATGTATGGATGAATTATGAATGGTGGCTTTGCCACAAATACGATGTCAACTATATGATCATGCAAAGCAATATGACAATGATGATGCGTGTCATAATAACGGAACAGTTGAATGTAGCATGGCAATATATCTCGGAATGGCTATGGAAATGCCATAATAGGTAGGTATGGTGGCTGTTTTGAGGAAGGTATACAGTGGGTTTATGGCACCGACGAAAGTTGCGCGACACTAGAGAGGCTAGTGATGGTGGAAGGGTGAGAGTGCGTATAATCCATGGACTCAACATTAGTCATAAAGAACTCACATACTTATTGCAAAAATCTATTAGTCATCGAAACAAAGTACTACGTGCATGCTCCTAGGGGGATAGATTGGTAGGAAAAGACCATCGCTCGTCCCCGACCGCCACTCATAAGGAAGACAATCAATAAATATCTCATGCTCCGACTTCGTTACATAACGGTTCACCATACGTGCATGCTACGGGAATCACAAACTTCAACATAAGTATTTCTCAAATTCACAATTACTCACTATCATGACTCTAATGTCACCATCTCTATATCTCAAAACAATCATAAAGAATCAAACTTCTCATAGTATTCAATGCACTTTATATGAAAGTTTTTATTATATCCCTCTTGGATGCCCATCTTATTAGGACTAAATTCATAACCTAAGCAAATTACCATGCTGTTAGAGACTCTCAAAATAATATAAGTGAAGCATGAGAGTTCAACAATTTCTTCAAAGTAAAACTACCGCCGTGCTCTAAAAATATATAAGTGAATCACTAGAGCAAACGACAAACTACTCCAAAAGATATAAGTGAAGATCAATGAGTAGTCGAATAATTATGTAACTATGTGAGGACTCTCTAACATTTAAGAATTTTGGATCTTGGGATATTATTCAAACAGCAAGCAAATCCTAATAAAATAAAATGATGCTCCAAGAAAAACATATATCATGTGGTGAATAAAAATATAGCTCCGAGTAAGGTTACCGATGAACGAAGACGAAAGAGAGGTTGCCTTCTGGGGCATCCCCAAGATTAGGCTCTTGGTTGTCCTTGAATAATACCTTGGGGTGCCTTGGGCATCCCCAAGCTTAGGCTTTTTACACTACTTATTCCATAGTCCGTGGAAACTTTACCCAAAACTTGAAAACTCCGCAACACAAAACTTGATGAAAACTCGTAAGCTCCGTTAGTATAATAAATCAAATCACCACCTAGGTACTGTCAAGACAAGATTCATAATTTTTCTCACATTATGCCTACTGTACCCTATCATTTCTACAATTTATTGAAGGAAATATGCCCTAGAGGCAATAATAAAGTAATTATTTATTTCCTTATATCATGATAAATGTTTATTATTCATGCTAGAATTGTATTAACCGGAAACATAATACATGTGTGAATACATAGACAAACAGAGCGTCACTAGTATGCCTCTACTTGACTAGCTCGTTAATCAAAGATGGTTATATTTCCTAACCATGAACAAAGAGTTGTTATTTGATTAACGAGGTTACATCATTAGTTGAATGATGTGATTGACATGACCCATTCCATTAGCTTAGCACCCGATCGTTTAGTATGTTGCTATTGCTTTTCTTCATGACTTATACATGTTCCTATGACTATGAGATTATGCAACTCCCGTTTACCGGAGGAACACTTTGTGTGCTACCAAACGTCACAACGTAAATGGGTGATTATAAAGGAGCTCTACAGGTGTCTCCAAAGGTAGATGTTGGGTTGGCGTATTTCGAGATTAGGATTTGTCACTCCGATTGTCGGAGAGGTATCTCTGGGGCCCTCTCAGTAATGCACATCACATAAGCCTTGCAAGCATTGCAACTAATGAGTTGGTTGCGGGATGATGTATTACAGAACGAGTAAAGAGACTTGCCGGTAACGAGATTGAACTAGGTATTTGATACCGACGATCGAATCTCGGGCAAGTAGCATACCGATGACAAAGGGAACAACGTATGTTGTTATGCGGTCTGACCGATAAAGATCTTCGTAGAATATGTAGGAGCCAATATGGGCATCCAGGTCCCGCTATTGGTTATTGACCGGAGAAGTGTCTCAGTCATGTCTACATTGTTCTCGAACCGTAGGGTCCGCACGCTTAACGTTACGATGACAGTTATTATGAGTTTATGCATTTTGATGTACCGAAGGTTGTTCGGAGTCCCGGATGTGATCACGGACATGACGAGGAGTCTCGAAATGGTCGAGACATAAATATTGATATATTGGAAGCCTATATTTGGATATCGGAAGTGTTCCGGGTGAAATCGGGATTTTACCGGAGTACCGGGAGGTTACCGGAACCCCCCGGGAGCCATATGGGCCTTCATGGGCCTTAGTGGAAAGGAGAAAGGGGCAGCCCAAGGTGGCCGCGCGCCTCCCCCCTCCCCTAGTCCTATTAGGACTAGGAGAGGTGGCCGGCCCCCCTCTCTCTCTTTCCCCCCCTTAAGGATTCCTATTCCAACTAGGATTGGGGGGGGGGGGAATCCTACTCCCAGAGGGAGTAGGACTCCTCCTGGCGCGCCCCAAGGCTGGCCGCACCTCTCCCCCCTTGCTCCTTTATATACAGGGGCAGGGGGCACCTCTAGACACACAATTGATCCCCGTGATCGTTCCATAGCCGTGTGCGGTGCCCCCTACCACCATATTCCACCTCGATCATATTGTAGTGGTGCTTAGGCGAAGCCCTGCGACGGTAGAACATCAAGATCGTCACCATGCCGTCGTGCTGACGGAACTCTTCCCCGACGCTTTGCTGGATCGGAGCCCGGGGATCGTCATTGAGCTGTACGTGTGCTAAGAACTCGGAGGTGCCGGAGTAACGATGCTTGGATCGGTCGGATCGGGAAAACGTACGACTACTTCCTCTACGTTGTGTGATCGCTTCCGTAGTCGGTCTGCGTTGGTACATAGACAACACTCTCCCCTCTCATTGTTGTGCATCACCATGATCTTGCGTGTGCGTAGGAATTTTTTTGAAATTACTACGTTACCCAACAGTGGCATCCGAGCCTAGGTTTTATATGTTGATGTTATATGCACGTGTAGAACACAAGTGAGTTGTGGGCGATATAAGTCATACTGCCTACCAGCATGTCATACTTTGGTTCGGCGGTATTGTTGGACGAGACGACCCGGACCAACATTACGCGTACGCTTACGCGAGACCGGTTCCCCCGACGTGCTTTGCACACAGGTGGCTTGCGGGCGACTGTCTCTCCAACTTTAGTTGAACCAAGTGTGGCTACGCCCGGTCCTTGCGAAGGTTAAAACGGAGTCTATTTGACAAACTGTCGTTGTGGTTTTGATGCGTAGGTGAGATTGGTTCTTGCTTAAACCCGTAGCAGCCACGTAAAACTTGCAACAACAAAGTAGAGGACGTCTAACTTGTTTTTGCAGGGCATGTTGTGATGTGATATGGTCAAGGCATGATGCTGAATTTTATTGTATGAGATGATCATGTTTTGTAACCGAGTTATCGGCAACTGGCAGGAGCCATATGGTTGTCGCTTTATTGTATGCAATGCAATCGTGATGTAATGCTTTACTTTATTACTAAATGGTAGTGATAGTCGTGGAAGCATAAGATTAGCGAGACGACAACGATGCTACGATGGAGATCAAGGTGTCGCGCCGGTGACGATGATGATCATAACGGTGCTTTGGAGATGGAGATCACAAGCACAAGATGATGATGGCCATATCATATCACTTATATTGATTGCATGAGATGTTTATCCTTTTTATGCATCTTATCTTGCTTTGATTGACGGTAGCATTATAAGATGATCTCTCACTAAATTATCAAGAAGTGTTCTCGCTGAGTATGCACCGTTGCCAAAGTTCGTCGTGCCCAGACACCACGTGATGATCGGGTGTGATAAGCTCTACGTCCATCTACAACGGGTGCAAGCCAGTTTTGCACACGCAGAATACTCAGGTTAAACTTGACGAGCCTAGCATATGCAGATATGGCCTCGGAACACGGAGACCGAAAGGTCGAGCGTGAATCATATAGTAGATATGATCAACATAACGATGTTCACCATTGAAAACTACTCCATCTCACGTGATGATCGGTTATGGTTTAGTTGATTTGGATCACGTAATCACTTAGAAGATTAGAGGGATGTCTATCTAAGTGGGAGTTCTTAAGTAATTTGATTAATTGAACTTAAACTTATCATGAACTTAGTACCTGATAGTATCTTGCTTGTTTATGTTGATTGTAGATAGATGGCTCGTGCTGTTGTTCCATTGAATTTTAATGCGTTCCTTGAGAAAGCAAAGTTGAAAGATGATGGTAGCAATTATACGGACTAGGTCTGTAACTTGAGAATTATCCTCATTGCTGCTCAGAAGAATTACGTCCTGGAAGCACCGCTAGATGCCAGGCCTGCTGCTGGAGCAACACCAGATGTTATGAACGTCTGGCGGAGCAAAGCTGATGACTACTCGATAGTTCAGTGTGCCATGCTTTACGGCTTAGAATCGGGACTTCAACGACGTTTTGAACGTCATGGAGCATATGAGATGTTCCAGGAGTTGAAGTTAATATTTCAAGCAAATGACCGGATTGAGAGATATGACGTCTCCAATAAGTTCTATAGCTGCAAGATGGAGGAGAATAGTTCTGTCAGTGAGCATATACTCAAAATGTCTGGGTATAATAATCACTTGATTCAATTGGGAGTTAATCTTCCGGATGATTGCGTCATTGACAGAATTCTCCAATCACTGCCACCAAGCTACAAGAGCTTCGTGATGAACTATAATATGCAAGGGATGAACAAGACTATTCCCGAGCTCTTTGCAATGCTGAAAGCTGCGGAGGTAGAAATCAAGAAGGAGCATCAAGTGTTGATGGTTAACAAGACCACTAGTTTCAAGAAAAAGGGCAAAGGGAAGAAGAAGGGGAACTTCAAGAAGAACAGCAAGCAAGTTGCTGCTCAGGAGAAGAAACCCAAGTCTGGACCTAAGCCTGAAACTGAGTGCTTCTACTGCAAGCAGACTGGTCACTGGAAGCGGAACTACCCCAAGTATTTGGCGGATAAGAAGGATGGCAAGGTGAACAAAGGTATATGTGATATACATGTTATTGATGTGTACCTTACTAGAGCTCGCAGTAGCACCTGGGTATTTGATACTGGTTCTGTTGCTAATATTTGCAACTCGAAACAGGGACTACGAAATAAGCGGGCACTAGCAAAGGACGAGGTGACGATGCGCGTGGGAAACGGTTCCAAAGTCGATGTGATCGCGGTCGGCACGCTACCTCTACATCTACCTTCGGGATTAATATTAGACCTAAATAATTGTTATTTGGTGCCAGCGTTAAGCATGAACATTATATCTGGATCTTGTTTGATGCGAGACGGTTATTCATTTAAATCAGAGAATAATGGTTGTTCTATTTATATGAGTAATATCTTTTATGGTCATGCACCTTTGAAGAGTGGTCTATTTTTGATGAATCTCGATAGTAGTGATACACATATTCATAATGTTGAAGCCAAAAGATACAGAGTTGATAATGAAAGTGCAACTTATTTGTGGCACTGTCGTTTAGGTCATATCGGTGTAAAGCGCATGAAGAAACTCCATACTGATGGACTTTTGGAACCACTTGATTATGAATCACTTGGTACTTGTGAACCGTGCCTCATGGGCAAGATGACTAAAACACCGTTCTCCGGTACTATGGAGAGAGCAACAGATTTGTTGGAAATCATACATACCGATGTATGTGGTCCGATGAATATTGAGGCTCGTGGCGGATATTGTTATTTTCTCATCTTCACAGATGACTTAAGCAGATATGGGTATATCTACTTAATGAAACATAAATCTGAAACATTTGAAAAGTTCAAAGAATTTCAGAGTGAAGTTGAAAATCATCGTAACAAGAAAATAAAGTTTCTACGATCTGATCGTGGAGGAGAATATTTGAGTTACGAGTTTGGAGTACATTTGAAAAATTGTGGAATAGTTTCACAACTCACGCCACCCAGAACACCACAGCGTAATGGTGTGTCCGAACGTCGTAATCATACTTTACTAGATATGGTGCGATCTATGATGTCTCTTACTGATTTACCGCTATCGTTTTGGGGTTATGCTTTAGAGACGGCCGTATTCACGTTAAATAGGGCACCATCAAAATCCGTTGAGACGATGCCTTATGAACTGTGGTTTGGCAAGAAACCAAAGTTGTCGTTTCTTAAAGTTTGGGGCTGCGATGCTTATGTGAAAAAGCTTCAACCTGATAAGCTCGAACCCAAATCGGAGAAATGTGTCTTCATAGGATACCCAAAGGAGACTGTTGGGTACACCTTCTATCACAGATCCGAAGGCAAGACATTCGTTGCTAAGAATGGATCCTTTCTAGAGAAGGAGTTTCTCTCGAAAGAAGTGAGTGGGAGGAAAGTAGAACTTGACGAGGTAACTGTACCTGCTCCTTTATTGGAAAGTAGTACATCACAGAAAACTATTTTTGCGACACCTACACCAATAAGTGAGGAAGCTAATGATGATGATCATGAAACTTCAGATCAAGATACTACTGAACCTCGTAGATCAACCAAAGTAAGATCCGCGCCAGAGTGGTACGGTAATCCTGTTCTGGAAATCATGCAACTAGATCATGATGAACCTACGAACTATGAAGAAGCGATGGTGAGCCCAGATTCCGCAAAGTGGCTTGAAGCCATGAAATCTGAGATGGGATCCATGTATGAGAACAAAGTATGGACTTTGGTTGACTTGCCCGATGATCGGCAAGCAATTGAGAATAAATGGATCTTCAAGAAGAAGACTGACGCTGATGGTAATGTTACTGTCTACAAAGCTCGACTTGTCGCAAAAGGTTTTCAACAAGTTCAAGGGGTTGACTACGATGAGACCTTCTCACCCGTAGCGATGCTTAAGTCTGTCCGAATCATGTTAGCAATTGCCACATTTTATGATTATGAAATTTGGCAGATGGATGTCAAAACTGCATTCCTGAATGGATTTCTGGAAGAAGAGTTGTATATGATGCAACCGGAAGGTTTTGTCGATCCAAAGGGAGCTAACAAAGTGTGCAAGATCCAGCGATCCATTTATGGACTGGTGCAAGCCTCTTGGAGTTGGAATAAACGTTTTGATAGTGTGATCAAAGCATTTGTGTTTTATACAGACTTTCAGAGAAGCCTGTATTTACAAGAAAGTGACTGGGAGCTCTGTAGCATTTCTGATATTATATGTGGATGACATATTGCTGATTGGAAATTCTGGATAGCATAAAGGGATACTTGAATAAGAGTTTTTCAATGAAAGACCTTGGTGAAGCTGCTTACATATTAGGCATAAAGATCTATAGAGATAGATCAAGACGCTTAATTGTACTTTCACAAAGCACATACCTTGACAAGATTTTGAAGAAGTTTAAAATGGATCAAGCAAAGAAAGGGTTCTTGCCTATGTTACAAGGTGTGAAGTTGAGTCAGACTCAATGCCCGACCACTGCAGAAGATAGAGAGAAAATGAAAGATGTTCCCTATGCTTCAGCCATAGGCTCTATCATGTATGCAATGCTGTGTACCAGACCTGATGTGTGCCTTGTTATAAGTTTAGCAGGGAGGTACCAAAGTAATCCAGGAGTGGATCACTGGACAGCGGTCAAGAACATCCTGAAATACCTGAAAAGGACTAAGGATATGTTTCTCGTATATGGAGGTGACAAAGAGCTCACCGTAAAAGGTTACGTTGATGCAAGCTTTGACACTGATCCAGACGATTCTAAATCGCAAACCAGATACGTGTTTACATTAAACGGTGGAGCTGTCAGTTGGTGCAGTTCTAAACAAAGCATCGTAGCGGGATCTACATGTGAAGCGGAGTACATAGCTGCTTCGGAAGCAGCGAACGGAGGAGTCTGGATGAAGGAGTTCATATCCGATCTAGGTGTCATACCTAGTGCATCAGGTTCAATGAAAATCTTTTGTGACAATACTGGTGCAATTGCCTTGGCAAAGGAATCCAGATTTCACAAAAGGACCAAACACATCAAGAGACGCTTCAATTCCATCCGGGATCTAGTCCAGGTGGGAGACATAGAGATTTGCAAGATACATACGGATCTGAATGTTGCAAACCCGTTGACTAAGCCTCTTCCACGAGCCAAACATGATCAACACCAAAGCTCCATGGGTGTTAGAATCATTACAGTGTAATCTAAATTATTGACTCTAGTGCAAGTGGGAGACTGAAGGAAATATGCCCTAGAGGCAATAATAAAGTTATTATTTATTTCCTTATATCATGATAAATGTTTATTATTCATGCTAGAATTGTATTAACTGGAAACATAATACATGTGTGAATACATAGACAAACAGAGTGTCACTAGTATGCCTCTACTTGACTAGCTCGTTAATCAAAGATGGTTATGTTTCTTATCCATGAACAAAGAGTTGTTATTTTATTAACGATGTTACATCATTAGTTGAATGATCTGATTGACATGACCCATTCCATTAGCTTAGCACCCGATCGTTTAGTATGTTGCTATTGCTTTTCTTCATGACTTATACATGTTCCTATGACTATGAGATTATGCAACTCCCGTTTACCGGAGGAACACTTTGTGTGCTACCAAACGTCACAACGTAAATGGGTTATTATAAAGGAGCTCTACAGGTGTCTCCAAAGGTAGATGTTGGGTTGGCGTATTTCGAGATTAGGATTTGTCACTCCGATTGTCGGAGAGGTATCTCTGGGGCCCTCTCAGTAATGCACATCACATAAGCCTTGCAAGCATTGCAACTAATGAGTTGGTTGCGGGATGATGTATTACAGAACGAGTAAAGAGACTTGCCGGTAACGAGATTGAACTAGGTATTGGATACCGACGATCGAATCTCGGGCAAGTAGCATACCGATGACAAAGGGAACAACGTATGTTGTTATGCGGTCTGACCGATAAAGATCTTCGTAGAATATGTAGGAGCCAATATGGGCATCCAGGTCCCGCTATTGGTTATTGACCGGAGAAGTGTCTCAGTCATGTCTACATTGTTCTCGAACCGTAGGGTCCGCACGCTTAACGTTACGATGACAGTTATTATGAGTTTATGCATTTTGATGTACCGAAGGTTGTTCGGAGTCCCGGATGTGATCACGGACATGACGAGGAGTCTCGAAATGGTCGAGACATAAAGATTGATATATTGGAAGCCTATATTTGGATATCGGAAGTGTTCCGGGTGAAATCGGGATTTTACCGGAGTACCGGGAGGTTACCGGAACCCCCCGGGAGCCATATGGGCCTTCATGGGCCTTAGTGGAAAGGAGAAAGGGGCAGCCCAAGGTGGCCGCGCGCCTCCCCCCTCCCCTAGTCCTATTAGGACTAGGAGAGGTGGCCGGCCCCCCTCTCTCTCTTTCCCCCCCTTGAGGATTCCTATTCCAACTAGGATTGGGGGGGGGATCCTACTCCCAGAGGGAGTAGGACTCCTCCTGGCGCGCCCCAAGGCTGGCCGCACCTCTCCCCCCTTGCTCCTTTATATACAGGGTCAGGGGCACCTCTAGACACACAATTGATCCCCGTGATCGTTCCATAGCCGTGTGCGGTGCCCCCTGCCACCATATTCCACCTCGATCATATTGTAGCGGTGCTTAGGCGAAGCCCTGCGATGGTAGAACATCAAGATCGTCACCATGCCATCGTGCTGACGGAACTCTTCCCTGATGCTTTGCTGGATCGGAGCCCAGGGATCTTCATCGAGCTGTACGTGTGCTAAGAACTCGGAGGTGCCGGAGTAACGGTGCTTGGATCGGTCAGATCGGGAAAACGTACGACTACTTCCTCTATGTTGTGTGATCGCTTCCGCAGTCGGTCTGCGTTGGTACGTAGACAACACTCTCCCCTCTCGTTGCTGTGCATCACCATGATCTTGCGTGTGCGTAGGAATTTTTTTGAAATTACTACGTTCCCCAACATTTATATTACGCAATATATGCCATAGAAACTAGAAAACAAGCAAACTATGCATCAAAAACAGAATCTGTCAAAAACAGGACAATCTGTAGTAATCTGTAACTCTCGAATACTTCTGTAACTCCGAAAATCCTGAGAAATTTATTTTTTAACCTTCTTCAAAAAGAATCAGTATTTTATCATGCATCTGTTAAAGATGAGACTTGTTTTCCTGAGCACAAAAGTTTCTGTTTTTCAGCAAGATCAAATCAACTAGCACCGTAAGCTGTCCCAAAGGTCTTACTTGGCACAAACACTAATTAAAACACAAAAACCACATCTAACCAGAGGCTATATAAATTATTTAATGGAAAACATGATCTAGAAAGCAAGAACAAAAATAAAATTGGGTTTCCTCCCACCAAGCGCCATTGTTTAACGCCCTTAGCTAGGCATGATGATTTCAATGATGCTCAAATAAAAGATAAGAGTTGAAACATAATAGGAGCATCATGAAGCATATTACAAGCACATTTAAGTCTAACCCACTTCCTATGCATAGGGATTTTGTGAGCAAAAAACTTATGGGAGCAAGAATCAACTAGCATTGGAAGGCAAAACAAGCATAACTTCAAGGTTTTCAACACATAGAGAGGAAACTTGATATTATTGCAATTCCTACAAGCACATACTCCTCCCTCATAATAATTTTTAGTAGCATCATGAATTAATTCAACAGTATAACCATCACATAAAGCATTATTTTCATGATCTACAAGCATAGAAATTTTACTACTCTCCACATAAACAAATTTATTCTCATGAATAGTAGTGGGAGAAAACTCAACAAAATAACTATCATGTGAGGCATAATCCAATTGAAAATTAAAATCATGATGACAAGTTTCATGGTTATCATTATTCTTTATAGCATACATGTCATAACAATAATCATCATAGATAGCAATTTTGTTCTCATAATCAATTGGAACCTCTTCCGAAATAGCGGATTCATCACTAAATAAAGGCATGACCTCTCCAAATCCACTTTCATAATTATCACAATACGATTCAACACCCTCCAAAATAGTGGGATCATTACTTCCTAAAGTTTACACTCTTCCAAACCCACTTTCGTCAATGTAATCGTCACAAATAGGAGGCATGCTTTCATCATAATAAATATTCTCATCAAAACTTGGCGGACTAAAATATCATCTTCATCAAACATAGCATTCCCAAGCTTGTGGCTTTGCATATCATTAGCATCATGGATACTCAAAGAATTCATACTAACAACATTGCAATCATGCTCATCATACAAAGATTTAGTGCCAAACATTTTAATGCATTCTTCTTCTAACACTTTGGCACAATTATCAGAATCCTTATTTTCATGAAAGACATTAAAAAGACGAAGCATATGAGGCAACCTCAATTCCATTTTTAGTTTTCTTTTATAGACTAAACTAGTGATAAAACAAGAAACTAAAATATTCGATTGCAAGATCTAAAGATATACCTTAAAGCACTAACCTTCCCGGCAACAGCGCCAAAAAAGAGCTTGATGTCTACTATGCAACTTTATCCTTGTAGGCGTTGTTGGGCCTCCAAGTGCAGAGTTTTGTAGGATAGCAACAAATTTCCCTCAAGTGGATGACCTAAGGTTTATCAATCCGTGAGAGGCGTAGGATGAAGATGGTCTCTCTCAAAAAAACCTGCAACCAAATAACAAAGAGTCTCTTGTGTCCCCAACACACCGAATACAATGGTAAATTGTATGGGTGCACTACTTCGGTGAAGAGATGGTGATACAAGTGCAATATGGATGGTAGATATAGGTTTTTGTAATCTGAAAAATATAAAAACAGCAAGGTAACTAATAGCAAAAGTGAGCGAAAACGGTATTGCAATGCTTGGAAACAATGCCTAGGGTTCATACTTTCACTAGTGCAAGTTCTCTCAACAATGATAACATAATTAGATCATATAACAATCCCTAAACGTGCAACAAAGAGTCACTTCTAAGTCACTAATAGCGGAGAACAAACGAAGAGATTATTGTAGGGTACGAAACTGAAGGAAATATGCCCTAGAGGCAATAATAAAGTTATTATTTATTTCCTCATATCATGATAAATGTTTATTATTCATACTAGAATTGTATTAACCGGAAACATAATACATGTATGAATACAAAGACAAACATAGTGTCAGTAGTATGCCTCTACATGACTAGCTCGTTAATCGAAGATGGTTGAGTTTCCTAGCCATGGACATGAGTTGTCATTTGATTAACGGGATCACATCATTAGGAGAATGATGTGATTTACTTGACCCATTCTGTTAGCTTAGCACTTGATAGTTTAGTATGTTGCTATTGCTTTCTTCATGACTTATACATGTTCCAATGACTATGAGATTATGCAACTCCCGTTTACCGGAGGAACACTTTGTGTGCCACCAAACGTCACAACATAACTGGGTGATTATAAAGGTGCTCTACCGGTGTCTCCAATGGTACTTGTTGAGTTGGCGTATTTTGAGATTAGGATTTGTCACTCCGATTGTCGGAGAGATATCTCTGGGCCCTCTCGGTAATGCACATCACTATAAGCCATGCAAGCAATGTGACTAATGTGTTAGTTGCAGGAAGATGCATTACGGAACGAGTAAAGAGACTTGTCGGTAACGAGATTGAACTAGGTATTGAGATACCGACAATCGAATCTCGGGCAAGTAACATACCGATGACAAAGGGAACAACGTATGTTGTTATGCGGTTTGACCGTTAAAGATCTTCGTAGAATATGTAGGAGCCAATATGAACATCCAGGTTCCGCTATTTGTTATTGACCGGAGTCGTGTCTCGGTCATGTCTACATAGTTCTTGAACCCGTAGGGTCCGCACGCTTAAAGTTTGGTGACTATCGGTATTATGAGTTTTTGTGTATTGATGTACCGAAGATACTTCGGAGTCCCGGATATGATCACAGACATGACGAGGAGTCTCGAAATGGTCGAGATATAAAGATCGATATATTGGACGACTATATTCGGACAGCGGAAGTGTTCCGAGTGGTTTCGGATAAGAACCGGAGTACCGGGGGTTTACCGGAAACCCCCGGGGAGTTAATTGGGCCTCATGGGCCATAGTGGGAGAAGAGGAGGGGCAGCCAGGGCAGCCGTGGGCCCCTCCCCCTCTAGTCCGAATTGGACAAGGAGGGGTGGGGGGGGGTGCCCCCCTTTTTCCTTCTCCTCTCTCCCTTCCTTCCCTCTCCTACTCCAACAAGGAAAAGGAGGAGTCCTACTCCCGGTGGGAGTAGGACTCCCCCCTGGCACGCCCTCCTCCTGGCCGGTCGCCTCCCCCTTGATCATTTATATACGAGGCAGGGGGGCACCCTAGAATACACAAGTTGATCTGTTGATCTATTCCAGCCGTGTGCAGTGCTGCCCTCCATCATATTCCACCTCGGGTATATCGTAGCAGTGCTTAGGCGAAGCCCTGCGTCGGTAGCAACATCATCACCGTCATCACGCTGTCGTGCTGATGGAACTCTCTCGTGAAGCTCTGCTTGATCGGAGTTCGCGGGACGTCATCGAGCTGAACGTGTGCGGAACTCGGAGGTGCCGTACGTTCGGTACTTGGATCGGACGGATCATGAAGACGTACATCTACATCAACCGCGTTGTGCTAACGCTTCCGCTTTCAGTATACGAGGGTACGTGGACGCACTCTCCCCTCTTGTTGCTATGCATCACCATGATCCTGAGTGTGCATAGGAATTTTTTTGAAATTACTACATTCCCCAACAGTGGCATCCGAGCCTGATTTTATGTGTAGATGTTGTATGCACGAGTAGAACACAAGTGAGTTGTGGGCAATACAAGTCATACTGCTTACCAGCATGTCACACTTTGGTTCGTCGATATTGTTGGATGAAGCAGCCCGGATCGACATTATGTGTACGCTTACGCGAGACTGGTTCTACCGACGTGCTTTGCACATAGGTGGCTGGCGGGTGTCAGTTTCTCCAACTTTAGTTGAACCGAGTGTGGCTACGCCCGGTCCTTGAGAAGGTTAAAACAACATTAACTTGACGAACTATCGTTGTGGTTTTGATGCGTAGGTAAGAACGGTTCTTGCTAAGCCCGTAGCAGCCGAGTAAAACTTGCAACAACAAAGTAGAGGACGTCTAACTTGTTTTTGCAGGGCATGTTGTGATGTGATATGGTCAAGGCATGATGCTATATTGTATGAGATGATCATGTTTTGTAACCGAGTTATCGGCAACTGGCAGGAGCCATATGGTTGTCGCTTTATTGTATGTAATGCAATCATCCTGTAATTGCTTTACTTTATCACTAAGCGGTAGCGATAGTCATAGAAGCAATAGTTGGCGAGAAGACAACGATGCTACGATGGAGATCAAGGTGTCGCGCCGGTGACAATGGTGATCATGACGGTGCTTCAGAGATGGAGATCACAAGCACAAGATGATGATGGCCATATCATATCACTTATGTTGATTGCATGTGATGTTTATCTTTTATGCATCTTATTTTGCTTTGATTGACGGTAGCATTATAAGATGATCTCTCACTAAATTTCAAGATAAAAGTGTTCTCCCTGAGTATGCACCATTGCCAAAGTTCGTCGTGCTGAGACACCACGTGATGATCGGGTGTGATAAGCTCTACGTTCATCTACAATGGGTGCGAGCCAGTTTTGCACACGCAGAATACTCGGTTTAAACTTGACGAGCCTAGCATATGCAGATATGGCCTCGGAACACTAAGACCGAAAGGTCGAGCGTGAATCATATAGTAGATATGATCAACATAGTGATGTTCACCTTTGAAAACTACTCCATCTCACGTGATGATCGGACATGGTTTAGTTGATTTGGATCACGTGATCACTTAGATGATTAGAGGGATGTCTATCTAAGTGGGAGTTCTTAAGTAATATGATTAATTGAACTTAAATTTATCATAAACTTAGTACCTGATAGTATTTTGCTTGTCTATGTTGATTGTAGATAGATGGCCTATGCTGTTGTTCTGTTGAATTTTAATGCGTTCCTTGAGAAATCAAAGTTGAAAGATGATGGTAGCAATTACACGGACTGGGTCCGTAACTTGAGGATTATCCTCATTGCTGCACAAAAGAATTACGTCCTGGAAGCACCGCTAGGTGCCAGGCCTGCTGCAGATGCAACTGATGACGTTAAGAACGTCTGGCAGAGCAAAGCTGATGACTACTCGATAGTTCAGTGTGCCATGCTTTACGGCTTAGAACCAGGACTTCAACGACGTTTTGAATGTCATGGAGAATATGAGATGTTCCAGGAGTTGAAGTTAATATTTCAAGCAAATGCACGGATTGAGAGATACGAAGTCTCCAATAAGTTCCACATCTGCAAGATGGAGGAGAATAGTTCTCTCAGTGAACATATACTCAAAATGTCTGGGTATAACAATCACTGGATTCAACTGGGAGTTAATCTTGCGGATGATAGTGTCATTTCAATCACTCCCACCAAGCTACAAGAGCTTTGTGATGAACTATAATATGCAAGGTATGGATAAGACAATTCCCGAGCTCTTCGCAATGCTAAAGGCTGCGAAGGTAGAAATCAAGAAGGAGCATCAAGTGTTGATGGTCAACAAGACCACCAGGTTCAAGAAAAAGGGCAAAAGGAAGAAGAAGGGGAACTTCAAGAAGAGCAGCAAACAAGTTGCTGCTCAAGAGAAGAAACCCAAGTCTGGACCTAAGCCTAAGACCGAGTGCTTCTACTGCAAGTAGACTAGTCACTGGAAGCGGGACTACCCCAAGTATTTGGCGGATAAGAAGGATGGCAAGGTGAACAAAGGTATATGTGATATACATGTTATTGATGTGTACCTTACTAGATCTCATAGTAGCACCTGGGTATTTGATACCGATTCTGTTGCTAATATTTGCAACTTGAAACAGGGACTACGGATTAAGCGAAGACTGGCTAAGGATGAGGTGACGATGCCGTGGGAAATGGTTCCAAAGTCGATGTGATCGCCGTCGGCATGCTGCCTCTACATCTACCTTCGGGATTAGTTTTAGACCTAAATAATTGTTATTTGGTGCCAGCATTAAGCATGAACATTATTTATGGATCTTGTTTGATGCGAGACGGTTATTCAACGGTTGTTCTGTTTATATGAGTAATATCTTTTATGGCCATGCACCCTTGAAGAGTGGTCTATTTTTTTGAATCTCGATAGTAGTGATACACATATTCATAATGTGGAAGCCAAAAGATGGAGAGTTGATAATGATAGTGCAACTTATTTGTGGCACTGCCGTTTGGATCATATTGGTGTAAAAGCATGAAGAAACTCCATTTTGATGGACTTTTCAAATCACTTGATTATGAATCACTTGGTACTTGCAAACCATGCCTTATGGGCAAGATGACTAAGATGCCGTTCTCCGGAACAATGGAGCGAGCAACAGATTTGTTGGAGATCATACATACTGATGTATGTGGTCCGATGAATGTTGAGGCTCGTAGCGGGTATAGTTATTTTCTCACCTTCACAGATGATTTGAGCAGATATGGGTATATCTACTTAATGAAATATAAGTTTGAAACATTTGAAAAGTTCAAAGAATTTAAGAGTGAAGTGGAAAATCATCGTAACAAGAAAATAAAGTTTCTATGGTCTGATCGTGGAGGAGAATATTTGAGTTATGAGTTTGGTCTACATTTGAAACAATGCGGGATAGTTTCGCAACTCACGCCACCCGAAACACCATAGCGTAATGGTGTGTCTGAACGTCGTAATCATACTTTACTTGATATGGTGCGATCTAGATGTCTCTTACTGATTTACCGCTACCGTTTTGGGGTTATGCTTTAGAGACGACTGCATTCACGTTAAATAGGGCACCATCGAAATCCGTTGAGATGACGCGTTATGAACTGTGGTTTGGCAAGAAACCAAAGTTGTCGTTTCTTAAAGTTCGGGGATGCGATGCTTATGTGAAATGGCTTCAACCTGATAAGATCGAACCCAAATCAAAGAAATGTGTCTTCATAGGATACCCAAAGAACTGTTGGGTACACCTTCTATCACAGATCCGAAGGCAAGACATTCGTTGCTAAGAATGGATCCTTTCTAGAGAAGGAGTTTCTCACGAAATAAGTGAGTGGGAGGAAAGTAGAACTTGATCAAGTAACTGTACCTCCTCCCTTATTGGAAAGTAGTTCATCACAGAAACCGGTTCCTATGACACCTACACCAATTAGTGAGGAAGCTAATGATATTGATCATTAAACTTCAAATCAAGTTACTATTGAACCTCGTAGGTCAACCAGAGTAAGATCCGCACCAGAGTGGAATAGTAATCCTATTCCGGAGGTCATGTTACTTGACCAAGGCGAACCTACAAACTATGAATAAGCGATGGTGAGCCCAGATTCCGCAAAATGGCTTGAAGCCATGAAATCTAAGATAGGGATCCATGTATGAGAACAAAGTGTGGAGTTTGGTTGACTTGCCCGATGATCGGCAAGCCATTGAGAATAAATGGATCTTCAAGAAGAAGACAAATGCTGATGGTAATGTTACTGTCTATAAAGCTCGACTTGTTGCGAAAGGTTTTAGACAAGTTCAAGGGATTGATTACGATGAGACTTTCTCACCCGTTGCGATGCTTTAGTCTATCCGAATCATGTTAGCAATTGCCGCATTTATTGTTGGGGAACATAGTAATTTCAAAAAATTTCCTACGCACATGCAAGATCATGGTGATGCATAGCAACGAGAGGGGAGATTATGTCCACGTACCCTCGTAGACCGAAAGCGGAAGCGTTAGCACAACGCGGTTGATGTAGTCGTATGTCTTCACGATCCGACCGATCAAGTACCGAACGCACGGCACCTCCGAGTTCTGCACACGTTCAACTCGATGACGTCCCTCGAACTCCGATCCAGCCGAGCTTTGAGGGAGAATTCTGTCAGCACGATGGCGTGGTGACGATGTTGATGTTCTACCGTCGCAGGGCTTCACCTAAGCACCGCTACGATATTATCGAGGTGGACTAAGGTGGAGAGGGGCACCGCACACGGCTAAAAGATCTAAGAGATCAATTGTTGTGTCTATGGGGTGCACCTCTCCTCGGTATATAAAGGAGGGGACGAGAGGGCCGGCCAAGGGGAGGAGGAGCGCCCAAGGGGGGAGTCCTACTCCCATCGGGAGCAGGACTCCTCCTTTTCCTATTCGTAGAGGGAGAGGGAAGGAAGAGGAACGAGGGAGGAAGGAAAGGGGGGCTGCCCCCCTCCCAATTCGGATTGGGCTTGGGGGAGGGGGCGCCCCCTCCCTTGCTCCTTTCCCCTCCTTTCCACTAAAGCCCATTAAGGCCCATATACCTCCCGGTGCTTCGGTATTATCCCGATCTCACCTGGAACCATTCTGGTATCCAAATATAGTCGTCCAATATATTGATCTTTACGTCTCGAATATTCGAGACTCCTTGTTATGTCCGTGATCACATCCGGGACTCTGAACTACCTTCGGTACAGCAAAAACCATAAACTCATAATATAACCGTCATCGAACTTTAAGCGTGCGGACCCTACGGTTTCGAGAACTATGTAGACATGACCAAGACACATCTCCGGTCACTAACCAATAGCGAAACCTGGATGCTCATATTGGCTCCTACATATTCTACGAAGATCTTTATCGGTCAAACCACATAACAACATACGTTGTTCCTTTTGTCATCGGTATGTTACTTGCCCGAGATTCGATCGTCGGTATCTCAATACCTAGTTCAATCTCGTTACCGGCAAGTCTCTTTACTCGTTAGGTAACACATCATCCCGCAACTAACTCATTAGTTGCAATGCTTGCAAGGCTTAAGTGATGTGTATTACCGAGTGGGCCCAGAGATACCTCTCCGACAATCGGAGTGACAAATCCTAATCTCGAAATATGCCAACCCAACAAGTACCTTAGGCGACACCTGTAGAGCAACTTTATAATCACCCAGTTATGTTGTGACGTTTGGTAGCACACAAAGTGTTCCTCCGGTAAACGGGAGATGCATAATCTCATAGTCATAGGAACATGTATAAGTCATGAAGAAAGCAATAGCAACAAACTAAACGATCAAGTGCTAAGCTAACGGAATGGGTCAAGTCAATCATATCATTCTCCTAATTATGTGATCCAGTTAATAAAATGACAACTCTTTGTCTATGGCTAGGAAACATAACCATCTTTGATCAATGAGCTAGTCAAGTAGAGGCATACTAGTGACGCTCTGTTTGTCTATGCATTCACACATGTATCATGTTTCTGGTTAATACAATTCTAGCATGAATAATAAACATTTATCATGATATAAGGAAATAAATAATAACTTTATTATTGCCTCTAGGGCATATTTCCTTCGGTATCCCACTTACACTAGAGTCAATAATCTAGATTACACAGTAATGATTCTAACACCCATGGAGCCTTGGTGCTGATCATGTTTTGCTCGTGGAAGAGGCTTAGTCAACGTGTCTGCAACATTCAGATCCATATGTATCTTGCAAATCTCTATGTCTCCCACCTAGACTTGGTCCCAGATGGAGTTGAAGCATCTTTTGATGTGCTTGGTTCTCTTGTGAAATCTGGATTCCTTTGCCAAAGCAATCGCACCAGTATTGTCACGAAAGATTTTCATTGGACCCGATGCACTAGGTATGACACATAGATCAGATATGAACTCCTTCATCCAGACTCCTTCATTTGCTGCTTCCGAAGCAGCTATGTATTCCGCTTCACATGTAGATCCTGCTACGACGCTTTGTTTAGAACTGCACCAACTGACAGCTCCATCGTTTAATAAAAACACATATCTGGTTTGGGATTTAGAATCGTCCGGATCAGTGTCAAAGCTTGCATCAACGTAACCATTTACGATGAGCTCTTTGTCACCTCCATAAACGAGAAACATATCCTTTGTCCTTTTCAGGTATTTTAGGATGTTCTTGACCGCTGTCCAGTGATCCACTCCTGGATTACTTTGGTACCTCCCTGCTAAACTAATAGCAAGGCACACATCAGGTCTGGTACACAGAATTGCATACATGATAGAGCCTATGGCTGATGCATAGGGAACATCTTTCATTTTCTCTCTATCTTCTGCAGTGGTCGGGCATTGAGTCTTACTCAACTTCACACCTTGTAACACAGGCAAGAACCCTTTCTTTGCCTGATCCATTTTGAACTTCTTCAAAACTTTGTCAAGGTATGTGCTTTGTGAAAGTCCAATTAAGCGTCTTGATCTATCTCTATAGATCTTGATGCCCAATATGTAAGCAGCTTCACCGAGGTATTTCATTGAAAAACTCTTATTCAAGTATCCTTTTATGCTATCCAAAAATTCTATATCATTTCCAATCAGCAATATGTCATCCACATATAATATCAGAAATGCTACAAACTTCCCACTCACTTTCTTGTAAATACATGCTTCTCCAGAAGTCTGTATAAAACCATATGCTTTGATCACACTACCAAAATGTTTATTCCAACTCCGAGAGGCTTGCACCGGTCCATAAATGGATTGCTGGAGCTTGCACACTTTGTTTAGCACCTTTTGGATCGATAAAACCTTCAGGTTGCATCATATACAACTCTTCTTCCAGAAATCCATTCAGGAATGCAGTATTTACATCCATTTACCAAATTTCATAATCGTAAAATGCAACAATAGCTAACATGATTTGGACGGACTTAAGCATCGCTACAGGTGAGAAGGTCTCATCATAGTCAACTCCTTGAACTTGTCGAAAACCTTTCGCAACAAGTCAAGCTTTGTAGACAGTAACATTACCATCAGCGACTGTCTTCTTCTTGAAGATCCATTTATCCTCGATGGCATGCCGATTATCGGGCAAGTCAACCAAAGTCCACACTTTGTTCTCATACATGGATCCCATCTTAGATTTCATGGCCTCAAGCCATTTTGCGGAATCTGGGCTCATCATCGCTTCCTCATAGTTCGTAGGTTCGTCATGGTCTAGCAACATGACCTCCAGAATAGGATTACCGTACCACTCTGGTGCGGATCTTACTCTGGTTGACCTATGAGGTTCAGTAGTAACTTGATCTGAAGTTTCATGATCATCATCAGTAGCTTCCTCACTAATTGGTGTAGACGTCACAGGAACCGGTTTCTGTGATGAACTACTTTCCAATAAGGGAGCCGGTACAGTTACCTCATCAAGTTCTACTTTCCTCCCACTCACTTCTTTCGAGAGAAACTCCTTCTCTAGAAAGGATCCATTCTTAGCAACAAAAGTCTTGCCTTCGGATCTGTGATAGAAGGTGTACCCAACAGTTTCTTTAGGGTATCCTATGAAGACACATTTCTCCGATTTGGGTTCGAGCTTATCAGGTTGAAGCTTTTTTACATAAGCATCGTAGCCTCAAACTTTAAGAAACGATAACTTTGGTTTCTTGCCAAACCATAGTTCATAAGGTGTCGTCTCAATGGATTTTGATGTTGCGCTATTTAACGTGAATGCGGCCGTCTCTAAAGCATAACCCAAAAATGATAGCGGTAAATCTGTAAGAGACATCATAAATCACACCATATCTAGTAAAGTACGATTACGATGTTCAGACACACCATTACGCTGTGGTGTTCCGGGTGGCGTGAGTTGCGAAACTATTCCACATTGTTTCAAATGTAGACCAAACTCATAACTCAAATATTCTCCTCCATGATCAGATCGTAGAAACTTTATTTTCTTGTTACGATGATTTCCAACTTCACTATGAAATTCTTTGAACTTTTCAAATGTTTCAGACTTATGTTTCATTAAGTAGATATACCCATATCTGCTTACATCATCTGTGAAGGTGAGAAAATAATGATACCCGCCGCGAGCCTCAACATTCATTGGTCCACATACATCAGTATGTATGATCTCCAACAAATCAGTTGCTCGCTCCATAGTTTCGGAGAACGGCGTTTTAGTCATCTTGCCCATGAAGCATGGTTCGCAAGTACCAAGTGATTTATAATCAAGTGATTCCAAAAGTCCATCAGTATGGAGTTTCTTCATGCACTTTATACCAATATGACCCAAACGGTAGTGCCACAAATAAGTTGCAGTATCATTATCAACTCTGCATATTTTGGCTTCAACATTATGAATATGTGTATCACTACTATCGAGATTCATCAAAAATAGACCACTCTTTAAGGGTGCATGACCATAAAAGATATTACTCATATAAATAGAACAACCATTATTCTCAGATTTAAATGAATAACCGTCTCGCATTAAACAAGATCCAGATATAATGTTCATGCTCAACGCTGGCACCAAATAACAATTATTTAGGTCTAAAATTAATCCCAAAGGTAGATGTAGAGGTAGCGTGCCGACGGCGATCACATCGACTTTGGAACCATTTCCCACGCGCATCGTCACCTCGTCCTTAGCCAGTGTTCGCTTAATCCGTAGTCCCTGTTTTGAGTTGCAAATATTAGCAACAGAACCAGTATCAAATACCCAGGTGCTACTGCGAGCTTTGGTAAGGTACACATCAATAACATGTATATCACATATACCTTTGTTCACCTTGCCATCCTTCTTATCCGCCAAATACTTGGGGCAGTTCCGCTTCCAGTGACCAGTCTGTTTGGAGTAGAAGCACTCAGTCTCAGGCTTAGGTCCAGACGTAGGTTTCTTCTCTTGAGCAGCAACTTGTTTGCTGTTCTTCTTGAAGTTCCCCTTCTTCTTCCCTTTGCCCTTTTTCTTGAAACTGGCGGTCTTATTGACCATCAACACTTGATGCTCCTTTTTGATTTCTACCTCCGCAGCCTTTAGCATTGCGAAGAGCTCGGGAATTGTCTTATTCATCCCTTGCATATTATAGTTCATCACGAAGATATTGTAGCATGGTGGCAGTGATTGAAGAACTCTGTCAATGACACTATCGACAGGAAGATTAACTCCTAGTTGAGTCAAGTGATTATGATACACAGACATTTTGTGTATATGCTCACTGACAGAACTATTCTCCATCTTGCAGCTATAGAACTTACTAGAGACTTCATATCTCTCAATCCGGGCATTTGCTTGAAATATTAACTTCAACTCCTGGAATATCTCATATGCTCCATGACGTACAAAATGCCGTTGAAGTCCCAGTTCTAAGCCGTAAAGCATGGCACACTGAACTATCGAGTATTCATCAGCTTTGCTCTACCAGGTGTTCATAACATCTGGTGTTGCTCCTGCAGCAGGTTTGGCACTTAGCGGTGCTTCCGGGACATAATTCTTCTGTGCAGCAATGAGGATAATCCTCAAGTTATGGACCCAGTCCGTGTAATTGCTACCATCATCTTTCAACTTTGCTTTCTCAAGGAATGCATTAAAATTCAACGGAACAACAACACGAGCCATCTATCTACAACAAACATAGACATGCAAAATACTATCAGGTACTAAGTTCATGATAAATTTAAGTTCAATTAATCATATTACTTAAGAAGTCCCACTTAGATAGACATCTCTCTAATCATCTAAGTGATCACGTGATCCAAATCAACTAAACCATAACCGGTCATCATGTGAAATGGAGTAGTTTTCAATGTTGAACATCATTATGTTGATTATATCTACTATATGATTCATGCTCGACCTTTCGGTATCAGTGTTCCGAGACCATATCTGCATATGCTAGGCTCGTCAAGTTTAACCTGAGTATTTTGCGTGTGCAAAACTGGCTTGCACCCGTTGTAGATGGACGTAGAGCTTATCACACCAGATCATCACGTGGTGTCTGGGCACGATGAACTTTGGCAACGGTGCATACTCAAGGAGAACACTTTTATCTTGAAATTTAGTGAGAGATCATCTCATAATGCTACCGTCAATCAAAGCAAAATAAGATGCATAAAAGATAAACATCACATGCAATCAATATAAGTGATATGATATGGCCATCACCATCTTGTGCTTGTGATCTCTATCTCAAAGCACCGTCATGATCACCATCGTCACCGGCGCGACACCTTGATCTCCATCATAGCATAGTTGTCGTCTCGCCAACTATTGCTTCTACGACTATCGCAACCGCTTAGTGATAAAGTAAAGCAATTATAGGGCGATTGCATTGCATACAATAAAGCGACAACCATATGGATCCTGCCAGTTGCCGATAACTCGGTTACAAAACATGATCATCTCATACAATAAAATATAGCATCATGTCTTGACCATATCACATCACAACATGCCCTGCAAAAACAAGTTAGACGTCCTCTACTTTGTTGTTGCAAGTTTTGCGTGGCTGCTATGGGCCGAGTAAGAACCGTTCTTACCTACGCATCAAAACCACAATGATAGTTCGTCAAGTTAGTGCTGTTTTAACCTTCTCAAGGACCGGGCATAGCCACACTCGGTTCAACTAAAGTTGGAGAAACTGACACCCGCCAGCCACCTGTGTGCAAAGCACGTCGGTAGAACCAGTCTCGCGTAAGCGTACGCGTAATGTCGGTCCGGGCCGCTTCATCCAACAATACCGCCGAATCAAAGTATGACAGGCTGGTAAGCAGTATGACTTGTATCGCCCACAACTCACTTGTGTTCTACTCATGCATACAACATCAAAGCATAAAACCAGGCTCTGATACCACTGTTGGGGAACGTAGTAATTTCAAATAAATTCCTACGCACACACAAGATCATGGTGAAGCATAGCAACGAGAGGGGAGAGCGTGTCCACGTACCCTCGTAGACCGAAAACGGAAGCGTTAGCACAACACGGTTGATGTAGTCGTATGTCTTCACGATCCGACCGATCAAGTACCGAACGCACGACACCTCCGAGTTCTGCACACGTTCAACTCGATGACGTCCCTCGAACTCCGATCCAGCCGAGCTTTGAGGGAGAGTTCCGTCAGCATGACGGCGTGGTGATGATGTTGATGTTCTACCGTCGCAGGGCTTCGTCTTAGCACCACTATGATATTATCGAGGTGGACTATGGTGGAGAGGGGCACCACACACGACTAAAAGTTCCAAGAGATCAATTGTTGTGTCTATGGGGTGCCCCTCTCCTCCGTATATAAAGGAGGGGAGGAGAGGGCCGGCCAAGGGGAGGAGGCACGCCCAAGGGGGGAGTCCTACTCCCATCGGGAGTAGGGCTCCTCCTTTTCCTATTTGGAGAGGGAGAGGGAAGGAAGAGGAAGGATGGAGGAAGGAAAGGGGGGCCAACCTCCCTCCCAATTCGGATTGGGCTTGGGGGGGCCCTCCCTTGCTATTTTCCACTCCTTTCCACTAAAGCCCATTAAGGCCCATATACCTCCCGAGGGGTTCTGATAACCTCCCGGTGCTCCGGTATTATCCCGATCTCACCTGGAACCATTCCGGTATCCAAATATAGTCGTCCAATATATCGATCTTTATGTCTCGAACATTTCGAGACTCCTCGTTATCTCTGTGATCATATCCGGGACTCGAACTACCTTCGGTACATCAAAAACCATAAACTCATAATATAACCGTCATCGAACTTTAAGCGTGCGGACACTACGGGTTCGAGAACTATGTAGACAAGACCGAGACACGTCTGCGGTCAATAACCAATAGCGGAACCTGGATGCTCATATGGTCTCCTACATATTCTACGAAGATCTTTATCAGTCAAACCGCATAACAACATACGTTGTTCCTTTTGTCATTGGTATGTTACTTGCCCGAGATTCGATGTTGGTATCTCAATACCTAGTTCAATCTTGTTACCTGCAAGTCTCTTTACTCGTTCCATAACACATCATCCCACAACTAACTCATTAGTTGCAATGCTTGCAAGGCTTAAGTGATGTGTATTACCGAGTGGGCCTAGAGATACCTCTCCGACAATCGGAGTGACAAATCCTAATCTCGAAATACGCCATCCCAACCAGTACCTTCGGAGACACCTGTAGAGCACCTTCATAATCACCCAGTTACGTTATGATGTTTGGTAGCACACAAAGTGTTCCTCCATTAAACGGGAGTTGCATAATCTCATAGTCATAGGAACTTGTATAAGTCATGAAGAAAGCAATAGCAACAAACTAAACAATCAAGTGCTAAGCTAACGGAGTGGGTCAAGTCAATCACATCATTCTCCTAATGATGTGATACCGTTAATAAAATGACAACTCTTTGTCTATGGCTAGGAAACATAACCATCTTTGATCAATGAGCTAGTCAAGTAGAGGCATACTAGTGACGCTCTGTTTGTCTATGTATTCACACATGTATCATGTTTCCGGTTAATACAATTCTAGCATGAATAATAAACATTTATCATGATATAAGGAAATAAATAATTACTTTATTATTGCCTCTAGGGCATATTTCCTTCATTTATGATTATGAAATTTGGCAAATGGATGTCAAAACTGCATTCCTGAATGGATTTTTGGAAGAAGGGTTGTATATGATGCAACCGGAAGGTTTCGTCGATCCAAAGGGAGCTAACAAAGTGTGCAAGCTCGACCGATCCATTTATGGCCTGGTGCAAGCCTCTCGGAGTTGGAATAAACGTTTTAATAGTGTGATCAAAGCATATGGTTTTATACAGACTTTTGGAGAAGCGTGTATTTACAAGAAAGTGAGTGGGAGCTTTGTAGCATTTCTGATATTATATGTGGATGACATATTGCTGATTGGAAATGATATAGAATTTCTGGATAGTATAAAATGATACTTGAATAAGAGTTTTTCAATGAAAGACCTCGGTGAAGGTGCTTAAATATTGGGCATCAAGATCTATAGAGATAGATCAAGACGCTTGATAGGACATTCACAAAGCACATACCTTGACAAAGTTTTGAAAAAGTTCAAAATGGATCAAGGAAAGAAAGGGTTCTTGCCTGTGTTACAAGGTGTGAAGTTGAGTCAGACTCAATGCCCAACTAGTGCAGAAGATAGAGAGAAAATGAAAGATGTTCCCTATGCTTCAGCCATAGGCTCTATCATGTATGCAATGCTGTGTACCAGACCTGATGTGTGTCTTGCTATTAGCCTAGAAGGGAGGTACCAAAGTAATCCAGGAGTGGATCATTGGACAACGGTCAAGAACATCCTGAATTACCTGTAAAGGACTAAGGATATGTTTCTCGTTTATGGAGGTGATAAAGGGCTAGTCGTAAATGGTTACGTCAATGCAAGCTTTGACACTGATCCGGACGATTCTAAATCGCAAACCGGATACGTGTTTACATTGAACAGTGGAGCTGTCAGTTGGTGCAGTTCTAAACAAAGCGTCGTGGCAGGATCTACGCGTGAAGCGGAGTACTTAGCTGGTTCAGAAGCAGCAAATGAAGGAGTCTGGATGAAGGTGTTCATATCCGATCTAGGTGTCATACCTAGTGCATCGGGTCCAATGAAAATCTTTTGTGACAATACTGGTGCAATTGCCTTGGCAAAGGAATCCATATTTCACAAGAGGACCAAGCACATCAAGAGACACTTCAATTCCATCTGGGACCAAGTCCAGGTGGGAGACATAGAAATTTGCAAGATACATACGGATCTGAATGTTGCAAACCCGTTCACTAAGCCTCTTCCACGAGTAAAACATGATCAGCACCAAAACTCCATGGGTGTTAGAATCATTATTGTGTAATCTAGATTATTGACTCTAGTGCAAGTGGGAGACTGAAGGAATATGCCCTAGAGGCAATAATAAAGTTATGATTTATTTCCTCATACCATGATAAATGTTTATTATTCATGCTAGAATTGTATTAACTGGAAACATAATACATGTGTGAATACATAGACAAACATAGTGTCACTAGTATGCCTCTACTTGACTAGCTCGTTAATCGAAGATGGTTGAGTTTCCTAGCCATGGACATGAGTTGTCATTTGATTAACGGGATCAGAGAATGATGTGATTGACTTGACCCATTCCGTTAGCTTAGCATTATGATCGTTTAGTTTTATTGCTATTGCTTTCATCATGACTTATACATATTCCTCTAACTATGAGATTGTGCAACTTCCGAATACCGAAGGAACAGCTTGTGTGCTATCAAATGTCACAACATAACTGGGTGATTATAAAGATCCTCTACAGGTGTCTCTGATGGTGTTTGTTGAGTTGGCATAGATCAAGATTAGGATTTGTCACTCCGTATATCGGAGAGGTACCTCTGGGCCCTCTCGGTAATGCACATCACTATAAGCCTTGCAAGCAATGTGAATAATGAGTTAGTTGCGGGATGATGCATTACGGAACGAGTAAAGAGACTTGCCAGTAACGAGATTGAACTAGGTATTGAGATACCGACAATCGAATTTTGGGCAAGTAACATACCGATGACAAAGGGAACAACTTATGTTGTTATGCGGTTTGACCGATAAAGATGTTCGTAGAATATGTAGGAGCCAATATGAGCATCCAGGTTCCGCTATTGGTTATTGACCGGAGACATGTCTCGATCATGTCTACATAGTTCTTGAACCCGTAGGGTCTGCACGCTTAAAGTTTGGTGACGATCAGTATTATGAGTTTTTGTGTTTTGATCTACCGAAGATAGTTCGGAGTCCCAGATATGACCACAGACATGAAGAGGAGTCTCCAAATGGTCGAGACGTAAAGATCGATATATTGGACAACTATATTCGGACACTGGAAGTGTTCCGAGTGGTTTCAGATAAAAACCGGAGTACCGTGGGGTTACCAGAACCCCCGGGGAGTTAATTGGGCCTCATGGGCCTTAGTGGGAGAAGAGGAGGGGTGGCCAAGGCAGCCGCGCGCCCCCTCCCCCTCTAGTCCGAATTGGACAAGGAGGGGGGGGGCGCCCCCTTTTTCCTTTTCCTCCTCTCTCCCTTCCTTCCCTCCCCTACTCCAACAAGGAAAATGAGGAGTCCTACTCCCACCGGGAGTAGGACTCCCCCTGGCACGCCCTCCTCCTGGCCGGCCGCCTCCCCCCTTGCTCCTTTATATACAGGGGCAGGGGGGCACCCTAGAACACACAAGTTGATCTGTTGATCTATTCCAGCCGTGTGCGGTGCCCCCCTCCACCATATTCCACATTGGTTATATCGTAGCGGTGCTTAGGCGAAGCCCTGCGTCGGTAGCAACATCATCACTGTCATCACGCCGTCGTGCTGACGGAACTCTCCCATGAAGCTCTGCTGGATCAGAGTTCGCGGGACGTCATCGAGCTGAACGTGTGCTGAACTCGGAGGTGTCGTACGTTCGGTACTTGGATCGGTCGGATCATGAAGACGTATGACTACATCAACCGCGTTGTGCTAACGCTTCCATTTTTGGTCTATGAGGGTACGTGGACACACTCTCTCCTCTCGTTGCTATGCATCACCATGATCTTGAGTGTGCGTAGGATTTTTTTTGAAATTACTACGTTCCCCGACAGAAACCACCTCAAAGTTATTATTTCTGATCAATCTAATGGGCTATTCCTATAAGTGTCACAAACAGCCCTAGAGTTCGTACTAAAATAACACCTTAATATACAAATCAACCAAAACCCTAATGTCACCTAGATACTCCAATCACCTCAAGTATCCGCGGGTTTGATTATACGATATGCATCACACAATCTCAGATTCATCTATTCAAACCAACACGAAGAAATTCAAAGAGGGACCCAAAGTTTCTACCAAAGAGTCAAGAGGAAAACGTGTGCCAACCCCTATGCATAAGTTCACAAGGTCACAGAACCCGCAAGTTGATCACCAAAACATACATCAAGTTGATCACGTGAATATCCCGTTGTCACCACAGATAAGCACATGCAAGACATACATCAAGTGTTCTCAAATCCTTAAAGGCTCAATCCGATAAGATAACTTCAAAGGGAAAACTTAATCCATTTACAAAAAGGTAGAGGGGGAGAAACATCATAAGATCCAACTATAATATCAAAGCTTGCGGTACATGAAGATCGTGCCAAATCAAGAACATGAGAGAGAGATATCAAACACATAGCTACTGGTACATACCCTTAGCCCCGAGGGTGAACTACTCCCTCCTCATCATGGAGAGCGCCGGGATGATGAAGGTGGCCACCGGTGATGGTTTCCTCCTCCGGCAGGGTGCCGGAACAGGGTCCCGATTGGTTTTTGGTGGCTACAGAGGCTTGCGGTGGCGGAACTCCCGATCTAGGTTCTGTTTTGGAAGTTTGGGAATATATAAGAGGTGTTGGAGTCAGGAACAAGTCAGGGGGACCCACGAGGTGGCCACAAGGTTAGGGGGCGCGCCCTAGGGGGGGCGCCCTCCACCCTTGTGGTGGCCCCGGGACACCTCTCTGATACTTTTTTGTTCCAGTATTTTTCATATTTTCTAAAAATAATCTTCGTAAATTTTCAGGTCAATTGGACTCCGTTTGATATTCCTTTTCTACGAAACTCTAAACAAGGAAAAAATAGAAAATTGCACTGGTCTCCAGGTTAATAGGTTAGTCCCAAAAATCATACTAAAATAGCATATAAATGCATATAAAACATCCAAGATAGATAATATAATGGCATGTAACAATAAAAAATTATAGATACATTGGAGACGTATCGAGGACTCCTTAGTCCATGACTCCCTCAGTAGCCCCCGAACTTTTCTCCAACGCCGAGACTTGTATCCGATATCCCTTCACCCAACCAGTATTCGGTTTGAGGGGCGAGTCCCTCAGCAAGTCTCCCCCTATTCGGTACCAAGTGATGTTCGGAGTTTGAAACAACTATTTTACTTAACACCGAAGGTAATAATTAAAATATCGCTCAAGCGCAAATAGTGCCTTTATCTGAAAACTTTTTCTCCTTCAACGAAGAGTTGCTTCCAGCCATAACACTAAGCAGTTAAAACTTCTTGAAGCGCAGCTCGAGGCTAACGCCACGCTTGACACGTCCCCTCGTGGTGGAGATCGTGTTCCCCTTTTCGGTGGATATGGTTAATGATTTCGATTCCCCTCCCCACTCATAATGTTGCAGAGATATCGAGAAGTGGAGAGGCCAATGCAATGAAAAAAGGGATCTCTAGCCTGCCCACAGTCTATAAAGGGGGGCCGCTACAGTCTTTATCACATGCCTTCTCCTTCCTTCGGTACCCACAGTCCTTGAGAGCTCCAGTGCCCTTTCTCCCTGCTTCCATAGCCAATCCCACTCCACCTCCTTCGACCATGGCCGGATCTGGCGCCAATGGGAAGTGGGAGGCCTCCTTCGTTACCAACGAGGATATACTAAAGCTGAAGGAGGCCGGCTACTTGCCGGCCAATGTCGCCCATCGAGCCCCCGAAGAGGACCAGATCATCCCCACGCCCGAGCCGGGCGAGATGGTAGTTTTTCTTCCCCATTTCCTTAGGGGGCTAGGATTTCCCATGCACCCCTTTTTGTGGGGGCTAATGTTCTACTATGGGTTGTATTTCCATGACCTAGTCCCCAACTCCCTCCTCCACATTTCGACCTTCATCGTTATCTGTGAAGCGCTCCTCCGAGTCCAGCTGCACTTCGTCTTATGGCTGAAGGTGTTCAACGTGAAGCCCAAGGTGGTCAGCAGCGAGCACGCGGACTGCGGAGGGGCCATCATCAGCAAGCTAACACGGGTCCAGTGGTCGGACGGCCACTTTGTCGACACCGTCCGGATGTGGCAGAAGGAGTGATTCTATATCACCAAACCGAGGGAGGCCGCATGGGGAGCGGCCCCGCATTCCGGTCCGGACCCCCACCAGGTTAGCCTCCTGGACCAACAAGAGTCCGGACTGGGGTTGTGTTGCTGACACTACAGCACTGCAGAAGCGCGTCAACAACATAATAGAGACCGACGCGAAGCTGGTCGACGTCTTCTAGATCATGCTCCACCGCGGGCTCCTCCCTTGCCAAGCGAGGGCCAAGCCCATGTGGGATCATGAGCCCGAAGATCCGGCCATGGTGGGGCACCTCTTCAACATGACTCTTGACAAGATATGGGGCCAACTATTCTAGCCCCAGAAGGAGTGGCCGACCTAGGGGAACGACATCGGTCTTGACACCGCGAATCCCCCAAGGGAGGTGAGTAGCAAGTTTCTTCGAAGAGTGTTCGGATATTCACATTACGTGAGATTTAGTCTAACCTTGTTTCGTGAATTCTGCAGGGCTGGCTCGCCAAGGCAAAGAAGATCAGCGGCCCGACGCCGCTGCCGAAGGAGCCCGAATCAAAGCAGCCCGAGAAGATGCTGGTCATGGTGCCTTACAAGGTGCCCGCCAAGAAGGGCAAGAAGCAAGAAGCATCAGAGGCCAGGGAGGGCCTCTGACGCAGGATCCGTCCAGGCAACCGGTCCGGAGACACCGCGGCCTCATCCGCACAAGATGGGGGAGAGGAGGAGGAGTACAAAGCGGAGAGTGCCTCTTTGCACTCCAAAAAGAGGCCGGCGTCCGAGGACGCTGAGGTGGTCCAACCTTCCCGGGCCCCAAAGAGACGACACTGGCCTAAGCTGGTTATACCTAACAGCTCGGATGACGAGAAGTCCGAGGCGTCCGAGGAGCTCCCGAAGAAGGGACCCAGGGTCAAGCCCCCTGCCAATAGGTAAGGTGTCTGCATTTTCAGCTATCATGCTTTCAGTAGTTTGTTTTAGTTAAAGGTTAACCACTTCGAATTGCAGTCCCCCACATGAGCGCCCCACTTAGCAAACCACGAAAGGGATGTCTCCGCTCGCCGAGCTGGCAGACAGTAGGTCAATGGCGCACTCCACGCCTCCTTCGGTCTCCGAAGAGGCTGAGGAGGTGCGGTCCCGAAGTACTCCTCCTCCGCCGAACACGAAGGGGGAGGTAGATGTCATGATGGCCGAGGTCAACACCTCGGTTACCGAAGACCAGGAGGGAGCGTCCCTCCTGGCCGGCGAGGGAAAGGAGTCTGGGCCATTTGGACCCCCTCCATCGACAGCTCCCGAGCCTCCGAGGCCCTCGACGACACAGGTTCCTCCCAACGGGGAGGGGGCCGGGGAGCCATAGCCGGCGTCGAACACCTCCGCAAGGGCAGCAGTTGGCTGGCCGGACATGCTGGAGGAGTTGGTGAGCAACCCCGTCATCGCTTAAGGGCACCTGAGGGAGTCCTGGATTAGGGGGTCTCCGGACAGCCGGACTATATCCTTTGGACGGACTGTTGGACTATGAAGACACAAGATTGAAGACTTCGTCCCGTGTCCGGATGGGACTCTACTTGGCGTGGAAGGCAAGCTAGGCAATACGGATATGTATATCTCCTCCTTTGTAACCGACCTTGTGTAACCCTGGCCCCCTCCGGTGTCTATATAAACTGGAGGGTTTTAGTCCGTAGGACAACAAAGAATCATACCATAGGCTAGCTTCTAGGGTTTAGCCTCTCCGATCTCGTGGTAGATCAACTCTTGTACTACTCACATTATCAATAATAATCAAGAAGGACGTAGGGTTTTACCTCCATCAAGAGGGCCCGAACCTGGGTAAAATATCGTGTCCCCTGCCTCCTGTTACCATCTGCCTTAGACGCATAGTTCGGGACCCCCTACCTGAGATCCGCCAGTTTTGACACCGACATTGGTGCTTTCATTGAGAGTTCCTCTGTGTCGTCATCATTAGGCTTGATGGCTCCTTCAATCATCGATAGCGATGCAGTCCAGGGTGAGACTTTTCTCCCCGGACAGATCTTTGTATTCGGCGGCTGTGCACTGTGGGCCAACTCGCTTGGCCATCTGGAGCAGATCAAGAGTTACACCCTTGGCCACCAGGTCAGGTTTGGAAGCTTAAACTACGTGGCCGATATCCGCGGAGACTTGATCTTCGACGGATTCGAGCCCCTGCCTTGTGCGCCACACGGTCACGATGAGCATGATTTAGCTCTACCATCGGACAGTGTTCAGGAGATTGCGCCAGCAACCGCTCCGACCCTCAATTTGGAACTAGTTGCACCATCCATGGACGGGTGGATAGACCCCGACACGGAGGCCGTATCCTCAGCGGCGATCGAGCTGAATATCGACCTTACCCTTCACGAGAGCCATGGTGCCAAGCTGCCGGATCCTTCCCCGGCCACGGACTCCGAACCGCCTGCGCCTGTGCCTATCGAATCCAACTGGGCGCCGATCATGGAGTTTACCTTCGCGGATATCTTTCAGCACTCGCCCTTCGGCGACATACTGAACTCATTAAGGTCTCTCTCCTTGTCAGGAGAGTCCTGGCCGAACTATGTCTGGCAGAATTGGGATGCGGATGCCGAAGAAATTCATCGCCCACCCACCACCCACTTAGTAGCCACTGTCGACGATTTGATCGACATGCTCGACTTCGACTCTGAAGACATCGACGGTATGGACGGCGATGCAGGAGACGAACAAGAACCACTGCCCACAGGGCACTGGACGCCCACTTCATCATATGACGTATACATGGTGGACACACCCAAAGAAAACAACGACGAGGAACGGAAGGACGCAGTGAAGGGTTGTTCCCTCGAGAAGCAGTCAAAGCGGCGGCATAAGCGCCACTCCAAATCCTGTCTCGGCAGAAACAACGGCCATATAGACCCAGCGTTAGAGCAGGGTGAACCATTGCCCGACCACGGCAACACGAAGAATCAAACCGAACAACCCGACTCCGTCGAAGATAACAGTCTGGATGACATCACACCGGACAGGCACCCGGAGCAAGAGAATGCCCATCAAAGGCTTGTTGCCACTGCGAGGAGTCTGAAAAAGCAGAAGCAAAGGCTCAGGGCTGCACAAGACACACTCAGAATCAGATGGACCGAAGTACTCAATACTGCAGCGAAGTACGGCGGTAATCGCCACACCAAGAGCTACCCGAAGCGAAAGTTGCTACCTGAATTCGATGAGGAGGCCTTAGATCCCCCGCAATTAAAAAACAAAACGGCCATCCGGTCGGCTGGACGACCTCGTGACCAACATAGAGTGGCAAACGACACCACACATAAGCCAGTACGCGATCCACGCGAGGGCTCGCATCAAAAGGACGACGCAACCAGATCCATATACTGGCCACGCAAGCGCGCTCCAGCATGCAATGCAACACAACAAACATCCGAACACCACGGTACACCCAAATACAGGGGTGCTGCACACCCCCTATGTTTCATCGATGAGGTGCTGGACCATGAATTTCCAGAGGGATTCAAACCCGTAAACATAGAGGCGTACGACGGAACGATAGACCCTGGGGTCTGGATTGAGGACTACATCCTCCATATCCACATGGCTCGAGGAGACGATCTCCACGCCATCAAGTACTTACCCCTCAAGCTCAAAGGGCCAGCACGGCACTGGCTTAAAAGCCTCCCCGAAAACTCCATTGGAAGCTGGGAAGAGCTCAGAGACGCCTGTCGGGCAAATTTTCAAGGGACCTATGTCCGACCACCAGATGCAGACGATTTAAGTCATATAACTCAACAACCCCGAGAGCTTTGGAACATGTTCCTCACTAAGAAGAACCAAATAGTCGACTGTCCGGACGCCGAAGCCTTAGCAGCTTTCAAGCACATCGTTCGAGACGAATGGCTCGCCAGACACCTTGGCCAAGAAAAGCCGAGAACAATGGTAGCATTAACAAGCCTCATGACCCGCTTTTGCGTGGGCGAGGACATCTGGTTAGCCCGATGCAGCACCAGCGACCCAAGTATATCCGAAGTCAGGGACGGAAACAGGAAATCACGATGCAGCAAAAACAAGCGACGGAATAAAGAAGACAGCCCGAAGAGCACGGAGGTAAACGCTGGATTCAGAAGCTCTCGGCCAGGTCAGCAAAAGCCGCCCTCCAAAGGCAACAAAGATGAACTGTCCAGCCTAAACAGGATTCTGGACCAAATATGTTAGATCCATAGTACCCCCGATAAACCTGCAAATCATACCCATAGAGAATGTTGGGTCTTCAAGCAGTCCGGCAAGCTCAACGCCGAACATAAGGGGCAGGATACACCAAGCAAAGACGAGGATGAGCCTCGCAAGCAATGCACTGGGGAACAGAAGAAATTCCCACCAGAAGTCAAAACAGTCAACGCGTTACACGTGATAAAGGGGAGAAACAAAGCGGCACACCTAGAGCCACATGCCCCAGGGCCTATCACCGCGGAGTTCTGCCACTGGTCGTCCCAATCGATCACTTTTGACCATCGGGATTACTTGGCAAGTATCCGGTGGGCAGGATGGGCTGCCTTGGTATTAGACCCAATAATTGACGGATACCACTTTACACGAGTCCTGATGGACGGCGGCAGCAGTTTAAACCTGATATATCAGGACACAGTCTGCAACATGGGGGTAGACCCAGCAAAAATTAGCCATAGCAATACTACCTTTAAAGGAGTAACGCCAGGCCCAGAAGCCCATTGCACGGGCTCCCTGCTACTAGAGGTAATATCCGGCTTTCCCGATAACTTCCGTAGTGAAAAGTTAACCTTGCACGTCGCTCCGTTCCAAAGTGGCTATCAAGCACTACTCGGACGCGAAGCTTTCGCTCGCTTTAACACAATACCACATTACGCTTCTCTCATGCTTAAGATGCCCGGGCCACCTGGCGTCATTACAGTAAATGGAAATATTGAGCATTCCTTGTGCACGGAAGACCGTGCGGCTGCCCTGGCAGCCGCACACTAAATGGCCTCACTAACTAAAGCATTTGACAGGTCGTTAAGACCACGAATGCGGTTAGACGAGTCCGGCACATCTATATGTAATTGATACAGGTTTGATGGCCATAGCCCTATTACAATACAAGGGGCTCAACACGCGCAAACAAGTGGCAATTAGGCACAATTTTACTCATCTTGAATTATACATGGTTTCTTTAGTATAACCTACCTTTTTGCACGACAGCTTTTCAACTAAGTTCCTCTCTTTTACAGATGACCATCGTGCTACACCCATCCAGGATACGGCACAATGGAGACACAGGCGCAGACGTGCAGCAGGGACCCGCTCCAAGGATTCTTTTTAGATTAAGACCCTACGTAAACCTTTTTTACGGTCTCTTGTTGATACACATCGCTCAGATTCTCAGTACAATTGAGAAGGATGCTGACGTCTTGGCATGTGGCCACGTCAGAATAATGCACGTACCTGGACACCAGGGGCTTATTATAAAGGGTGCTGTTTAGGCCCAGTTTACACCATAAAGACCGAATATCTTAGGGAGTGTTCGGTGTCGCGAGTTTAGCCTTATATGCATCAGCTCCGAATCATGTCTTTGGTCAAATGTTGGGTTTGCCCGGCTCCTGTGTTTTGCTGCCTTACGTTCCGCTCTATCGTCTAAGGTGGCACAAGGAGAACTACTGCGATTGTGCCCTGATTCATCCGGACGAGCACCTCAGTAGAGAAAGCCGAAAACTGACTGTCATGATATAGCGTGAGACTGGTCAACCACTCGATGACCTATTGGAATCTTCGGGATTCCTCCGCCTTAACGAAGGGCCGTTTCCTGGCTAGGCATGTACGCACCCCGAATTCGGATGAGCGCAGAGCAACCAGGGGCTATATAGTAGCCGCACTATCAAACTCCTCTGGCTAAGTGAAAGTGTTAAAGCATTATAGTCCGGTTGCCTAGTTCGCTGTGCTATCACCTCCTTAATGGACCAAGACGTTGGATCAAGTGTGAACATCCGTCTTCTGCAAACACCCCCGCATTATATGCGAGGGGGCTGAAGCCGACGACTGCATTCTTTCAGGTTATATACATATATACATACACGGCCGCACAGGAGGCATCATAATACTTTCGGGCAAAAGTATAAATACAGCCTTGATAAACTTAATAGAACATTGTTTTTGCAATGGGAATACATGTCACTCAAATATAATATTCTTCAAGCACTGGGCCTCTATTGAACGAGCGCCTTCAAGAACTTCTTCAAAATAGTGCTCGGCAGCCACTCGGCCTATGGCCGAACCCTGCGCCGCTATAGTGGTGGCATCCATCTCCGCCCAGTATGTTTTGACACGGGCAAGGGCCATCCGCGAGCCTTCTATGCACGCCGACCTCTTTATTGCATTAATGCGCGGCACCGCACTAAGGAACTGCTGCACCAAACTGAAATAGCTGTTCAACTTTGGCCTTTCCGGCCACAGATGATCCACAACAGACCTCATGGCGAGTCTGGACAATCTATTCAGCTCGGCCCATTCGGCAAGCCGATCAGTCAACGGAAGCGGACGCTCTGGAACGTTAAATTGTGACCAGAATAGCTTGTCCGCTTCATGATCTGTTTGATCTCAGAAGTATTCGGCCGCATCGACAGCACTCACCGCCAAGTCCAGATATGCGTCCGCAGAACTCCACAGCCGGTCCAGAGGGGCATACCGAGGATCTCAAAACTTCCTCCGCAGCATAAAAGGTTTCCCAGCCGCGATATCCTCGGCTTGACGCAGCTCCTCCTTCTTCGCTCTCATCGTAGAGCGGGTGTCTTTGTTCACAATCATGGTCTTCTCCAGGTCCGTCGCCTTCGCCCGGTTTTCTTCTTCAAGAAGCTGGCAACGGTCGGCAGTATCTTTTAACTTTACATCCATCTTGGCCATTTTTTCTTTGCTCTCGCTATGCGTGGCCTATTCGGCCCTTAACTCTTAGGCCGCCCTTAAAGCGGCCGCATTACTACTCCTTGCTTGCTCCTTGGCTTGGGCAAGCTCCGCCCGAAGGATCTCCACGGTGGTAGCTCCATCTGCAGTCACAACATATTAAAGATACTGGCATCATGCTGCTCTCACTATGTGACATTCACCAGAAAAATCACCTACCCCGCGCCTCGTCAAGCCGCTTGTTAACAAGCACGATGTCGGCATCTGCCACATCCAGTTGCCGCCTTAGTTCGGCAAACCCATCAGTCCGGCTAGCCACCGGAGCTTCAACCACCTGCGCATATAGGCGGCTGGTTATTACTTGGGACTACGATCCTCTGTTTGCCGCCATTCTTGACGACAACCAGAGTCTCAGGGGCTACTATCTACACAGGGCACACCTAAATATGTGCGGTACTGTCAAAAATGTACATCATTTCACGTACCTCAAAACCCGTCAGTGGACTCATAAAGGCTTCATGCAACCCGCTTTTGGCGGACAAAATCCTTTCATTCACCGTACCCATCAACGTATGGTGCTCTTCTGAGATAGTCACTCGCTCTAGCAGACCCCTCAGTACATCTGACCGCATACCAGATGGTGCCAGACTCTTTTGATTGCTCTCTTCAAGAGCCGGATACTGGGGACTTCGGGTGGCCATAGGATTACCTTCTGGCCTTGCCGGATCAGGAGAAACCCTCTGCGACGACACTTCAAGGTCGCCCGCCTCTTGGGCTGGGGAGTCCGGGGGAGGCGTTTCGCTCTCCATCATCTCTGGAAGAAGATCCCCTGAAGACGAGCTCTGCTGAGAAGGGCTAAGATCCGAACTGCAAGATAAATGCTTCGGTTATTTTCCTCAGAAATAAGGTAGGATATTGTCGGTGTCAAAACCGGTGAATCTCGGGTAGGGGCTCCCGAACTGTGTGTCTAAGGCAGATGGTTACAGGAGGCAGGGGACACGATGTTTTACCCAGGTTCGGGCACTCTTGATGGAGGTAAAACCCGACGTCCTGCTTGATTTATTCTTGATGATATGAGTATTACAAGAGTTGATCTACCACGAGATCGGAGAGGCTAAACCCTAGAAGCTAGCCTATGGTATGATTGTATGTTGTCCTACGGACTAAAGCCCTCCGGTTTATATAGACACCGGAAAGGGCGAGGGTTACACAAGGTCGGTTACAAAGGAGATATACATATCCGTATTGCCTAGCTTTCCTTCCACGCCAAGTAGAGTCCCATCTGGACACGAGATGAAGTCTTCAATCTTGTATCTTCATAGTCCAACAGTCCGGCCAAAGGATGTAGTCCGGCTGTCCGGAGACGCCCTAATCCAGGACTCCCTTAGTAGCCCCTGAACCAGGCTTCAATGACGATGAGTCCGGCGCGCAGTATCGTCTTCGGCATTGCAAGGCGGGTTCCCCCTCCGAATACACCACGGAAGAATTTGAATATAAGGATAGTGTCCGACCCTGCAAAATAAGTTCCACATACCACCATAGAGAGAATAATATTTCCACAAATCTAATCTGCTAACTTGTTTTGGCAACACAACATTATGCCATGGCCCAGTGATTATTCGAACCGTTTCCTTTAACTAGCCCCGCACATAACGCGAGGCAGTTTTTTGACACGTCTTGTCAAAGCAGAGATCGTGTCCCCCTTATTACGGGATCCTCATCAATACGGGCGTGGGTAACCCAACTGCGCCTAGGACTCCTAGATTTTAGGCAAGTCCCAAACGGCCACGAGGAGGACACTTGATATTCACCCTCTTTACAAAGGGTCAAGGTTTTTACTTTTTTCCTCCTGTGCTCAATCGAATCCTTCCCCCACCTCGAGTTCTAACACCCAAAGCCCAGGTCAGGTGGTTCGGACCTTCAATCATGTCCGGATCTAGCCTCCAGGGCCGGTGGATGCCCTCCTCCATCACGGAAGAGGATATCAAGAAGTTGAGGGAGGCAAGATACTTGACCGCCGAAGTCTCACATCGGCTGCCCGCCCAAGGGCAGGTCGTCCCTACTCCCGAACCCAACGAAGACGTCGTGTTCATCTCCCACTTCCTCCGAGGACTCGGCCTCACTCTGGATCCCTTCGTAAGGGGTTTGATCTTCTATTACAGGCTTGGTTTCCACGATCTAGCCCCGGATTCCTTTTTCCACATCTCGGCATTTATTGTCGTATGTGAGGCCTTCCTCCGCATTACCCCTCACTTCGGCCTGTGGCTCAAGACCTTTGATGTGAAGCCGAAGACGGTCGAGGGGCAGTATGCAGCATGTGGAGGTGCATTAATAAGCAAGATTGCTGGAGCTCCGTGGCCAAAAGGTTCCTTTCCAGAGGTGTCCGGATTATGGCAAAGGGAGTGGTTCTACATCACCGCTCCCAGAAGTGCCAAGTGGGTAGCTCCCCCCGCCTTTCGCTCGGGCCCTCCACCACAACTGATGTCATGGATCAGCAGGGGGCTGAGCTGGGGTCCAGCCAAGGACGTGCCCATACTGTAGAGCCGCATCCGGGATCTCTTAGAGGGAGATTTTAGTTTGGTTATGGTAGTGCAAGTCATGCTGGTTCGTCAAGTCCAGCCTTGCAAACGCCAGCCCCTCCGTTTATGGAATTCAACCCAGAAGGACCGCACACTATTCAGAATTTCCTCGGCCTGACGCACGAGGAGATGTACAAGTCATTCTTCGGACCCCAGATAGAGTGTCTAGACACCTCCGAGGACGTGGGCCTGAGCAGCAACCGCACCGCGGCCCAAGTAATTAACCCTCTTGCCGGACACACTGTCTTTCTTTTATCAGGACATCATTCTAAAGGATCGCTCTTTGACCGGGACTGGATAGCAATGGCGAAGATGATCCGGTGTTCGTCTCCCCTTCCTGAAGGCTTGGACAATCCGGTGCTGGAAAAGATGCTCGAGCCAGCACCTTGCCTGGTGCCCGCAAAGGAAGATGAAGGGGGGAATAAAGAGGGCCAAAGCAGGCCTCCACCGCTATCTATTCCAACCGAGGGAACGAGTGCCTCCGTGAGGGAGGATAACCAAGAGAAGGAGTCTGACATTCCTTCGCCCCGGGGGAGGAAGAGGACTACCTCTGATGATCCGGAAACCAAGGTTTCCAAACGGGAGAAGAAAACTCCACCAGAGGATCCCGTCTCGGAGGGTGCTTTTGCCGCACAAAGTTCGTACGGGGATCAGCCCTCTAACGGGTCATAAGTGATAAAAATTTACTTAATAGTAGAGATATTGTACCTTACTTCCGAGGAAAATAACCGAAGTGTTTATCTTGCAGTTCAGATCTTAGCCCTTCTCAACAGAGCTCGTCTTCAGGGGACCTTCTTCCGGAGATGATGGAGAGCGAAACGCCTCCCCCGGACTCTCCCGCTCAAGAAGCGGGCGACCTTGAAGTATCGTCACGGAGGGCCTCTCCGGATCCGGTGAGGCCAGAAGATAATCCCATAGTCACCCGAAGTCCCCAGCATCCGGCTCTTGAAGAGGGCCGACAAAAGAGTCCGTCGCGGTCTGGTATGCGGTCAGACGCACTGAGGGATCGGCTGAAGCGAGCGACCATCTCGAAAGAACACCGTACGTTAATGGGTATAGTGATGGAAAGGATCTCGTCCGCCAAAAGCGGATTGCATGACGCCTTTATGAGTCTACTAATGGGCTTTGAGGTACGTAAAATGATATACCTTTGTGATGGTATTGCACATTTTTAGGTGTGCCCGGTGTAGATAGTAGCCCCTAAGACTTCGGTTGTCACCGGGAACGGTGGCAAATAGAGGATCATAGTCCTAGGTAATAACCATACCGCCTTTATGTGCAGGTGGTGGAAGCTCCGGTGGCTAGCCGGACTCATGAGTTTGCCGAACTAAAGCGGCAACTGGATGCGGCGGATGCCGACATCGAGCTTGTTAACAAGCGGCTTGACGAGGAACAGGGTAAGTGATATTTTCTGGTGAATGCCACATAGTAAGAGCAGCGTGATGCCAGTATCTTTAATATGTTGTGACTGCAGATGGAGCTGCCACCGTGGAGACCCTTCGGGCTGAACTTGCCCGAGCCAAGGAACAAGCAAGGAGTAGTAACGCGTCTGCTTTGAAGGCGGCCGAAGAGTTAAGAGCTGAGAAGGCCGGGCATTGCGAGAGCAATGAGAAAATGACCAAGATGGCTATTGAGTGAAAAGATACTGCCGACCGTTGTCAGGTCCTTGAAGAAGAAAACCGAATGAAGGCGAAGGACCTCGAAAAGGCCATGATGGCGACCAAAGACACCCGCTCTGCCATGAGATAGAAGAAGGAGGAGCTGCGTGAAGCCAGTGATATTGTGGCTGGGAAGCCCTTTTTGCTACGAAGGAAGTTTGGAGATCCGCGGTACACCCCTCTGGATCGGCTATGGAGTTCAGCAGACGCATATCTGGATTTGACGGCGAGTGCTGTTGATGCGGCCAAATACTTCCGAGATCAAACAGATCGTGAAGTGGACAAGCTATTCTGGTCGCAGTTTAACGTTCCAGAGCGTCCGCTTCCACTAACTGATCAGCTTGCCGAATGGGCCGAACTCAATAGATTGTCCGGACTTGCCATGAGGTCCATCGTAGATCATCTGTGGCCGGAAAAACCGAAGCCGAACAGCTATTTCAGCTTAGTGCAGCAGTTCCTTGGTGCGGTGCCGCGCATCAATGCGATGAAGAGGTCGGCGTGCATCAAAGGCTCGCGAATGGCCTTTGCCCATGTCAAGGCATACTGGGCGGAAATGGATGCTACTACTGTTGCGGCGCAAGGTTCGGCCATAGGCCGAGTGGCTGCCGAGCACTATTTTGAAGAAGTTCTTGAGGGTGATCGTTTGATACAGGCCCAGTTCTCGAAGAATATTATGTTTGAGTGACATGTATTCCCATTGTAAAAACAATGTTTTATTAATTTTATCAAGGCTCTATTTATACTTTTGCCCGAAAGTATTGTCATGCCTCCTGTGCTGCCGTTTTATGTATACATGTGTATAACCTGAAAGATTGCAGTCGTCGGATTCAGCCCCCACGCATATAATGCAGGGGTGTTTGCAGAAGACGCGTATTCACACTTAATCCAACGTCTTGGTCCTACTAAGGAGGTGAGAGTGCAGCGAACTAGGCAACCGGACTATAATGCTTTAGCACTTTCACTTAGCCATAGGAGTTTGACAGTGGGGCTACTAGATAGCCCCTGGTGGCGCGCACTCACCCAAGTTCGGGGTGCGTACATGCCTAGCCGGGAAATGGCCCTTCGTTAAGGCGGAGGAATTCTAGGATTCCGATAGTTCATCGAGTGGTTGACCAGTCTCGCGCTATATCATGACAGTCAGTTTTTGGCTTTCTCTACTGAGTTGCTTGTCTGGATGAACCAGGGCACAATCGCAGTTGTTCTCCTGGTACCGCCTTAGCCGATAGAGCGGAACGTAAGGCAGCAAAACACAGGAGCCGGGCAAACCCAACATTTGACCCAAGACATGATTTGGAGCTGGTGCATATAAGGCCAGACTCGCGACGCCGAACACTCCCTAAGGTATTCAGTCTTTATGGTGTAAACCGGGCCTAAATAGTGCCCTTTGTAAGAAGCCCCTAATGTCCAGGTACGTGCATTGCTCTGACGTGGCCACATGCCAAGACATCAGCATCCTTCTCAATTGTACTGAGAATCCGAGGGATGTGTATCTACAAGAGACAGTAAAAAAGGTTGACGCAGGGTCTTAATCTAAAAAGAATCCTTGGAACGGGTCCCTGCTGCACGTCTGCGCCTGTGTCTCTCTTGTGCCGTATCCTGGATGGCTGTAGCACGATTGTCATCTGTAAAAGAGAGGAACTTAGGTGAGAAGTTGTCGTGCAAAAAGGTGGGTTTAAAGAAACCATTTACAGTTCAAGATGAGTAAAAATTGCCACTTGTCTGCGCGCGTTGAGCCCCTTGTATTTGTGAGAGGGGTGTGGCCATCAAACCGGTATGAATTACATATAGCTGCGCCGGACTCGTCTAACCATGTCCGTGGACTTGACGACCTACCGAATGCTTTTAGTTGGTGAGGCTGTTTTAGTGTGCGGCTGCCAAGGCAGCCGCACTCTCTTTGGCGCGCAGAGATCGCCCAATATTTCCATTTACTATAATGATGCCACGTGGACCGGGCATCTTAAGTGTGAGGGAAGCGTAATGCGGTATTGCATTAAAGTGAGCGAAAGCTTCGCGTCCAAGTAGTGCTTGATAGCCACTTTGGAACGGAGCAATGTGGAAGGTTAAATTTTCGCTATGGAAGTTATTGGGGAAGCCGAATATAACCTCTAGTAGCAGGGAGCCCGTGCAATGAGCCCCTGGGCCTGGCGTTACTCCTCTAAAGGCAGTATTGTTGTGGCAAATTTTTGTTGGGTCTATCCCCATTTTGCGGATTGTGTCCTGATATATCAGGTTTAAGCTGCTCCCGCCGTCCATCAGGACTCGTGTGAAGTGGTATCCGTCAATTATTGGATCTAATATCAAGGCAGCCCACCCTGCGTTCTGGATACTTGCTGAGTAATCCTGATGGTCGAAAGTGATCGGTTGAGGCGGCCAGTGGCAGGACTCCGCGGTGATAGGCCCTTGGGCATGTTTGTTTGGGAGTGCCACTTTGCTTCTCCCCTTTATCACGTGTGACGCGTTTACTGTTTTGACTTCTGGTGGAAATTTCTTCTGTTCCCCAGTGTTTGGCTTGCGAGGTTCATCCTCGTCTTCGCTTGGTGTATCCTACCCCTTATGTTCGGCGTTGAGCTTGCCGGACTGCTTGAAGACCCAACATTCTCTGTGGGTATGATTTGCAGGTTTATCGGGGGTGCTATGGAACCGACATATTTGGTCAAGAATTTTGTTTAAATTGGACAGTTCATCTCTGGCGCCTTTAGAGGGCGGCTTTTGCTGACCTAGCCGAGAGCTTCTGAACCCGGCGTTTACCGCCGTGCTCTTTGGGCTGTCTTCTTTATTCCGACGCTTATTATTTTTGCTGTGTCATGATTTCCCGTTTCCATCTATAACTTCGGATGTACTCGGGTCACTGGTGCTGCATCGGACTATCCAGCTGTCCTCGCTCGCGCAAAAGCGAGTCATGAGGCTTGTTAATGCTGCCATTGTTCTCGGCTTTTCTTGGCCGAGGTGCCTGGCAAGCCATTCGTCTCGGACGCTTTGCTTAAAGGCTGCCAAGGCTTCAGCGTCCGGACAGTCGACTATTTGGTTCTTTTCAGTAAGAAACCTGTTCCAAAGCTTTCGGGCTGACTCTCCAGGCTGTTGAGTTATATGACTTAAATCGTCTGCATCCCGTGGTCGGACATATGTCCCTTGAAAATTTGCCCGAAAGGGGTCTTCGAGCTCTTCCCAGCTTCTAATGGAGCTTTCGGGGAGGCTTTTAAGCCAGTGCCGAGCTGGCCCTTTGAGCTTGAGGGGTAAGTACTTGATGGCGTGGAGATCATCTTCTTGAGCCATATGGATATGGAGGATATAGTCCTCAATCCAGACCCCAGGGTCTGTTGTTCCGTCGTATGCCTCTATGTTTACGGGTTTGAATCCCTCTGGGAATTCATGGTCCGGCACCTCATCGGTGAATCATAGGGGGTGTGCGGCACCCCTGTATCTGGGTTTACCGTGGTGTTCGGATGTTTGTTGTGTTGCATCATATGCTACAATGCGCTTGTCTGGTCCATAAATGGATCTGGTTGCGCCGTCCTTTTGATGCGAGCCCTCGCGTGGGTCGCGCATTGGCTTATGTGCGGCATTGTTCGCCGCTTTATGTTGGCCGTGAGGTCGTCTATCCGGTCGGATGGCCATTTTAATTTTTGGTTGCGGGGGATCTAAGGCCTCCTCATCGAATTCAGGTAGCAACTTCCGCTTCGGGTAGCTCTTGGTGTGGCGATTACTGCCGTACTTCGCTGCTGTGTTGAGTACTTCACTCCATTTTATTTTGAGTGTGTCTTGTGCAGCCTTGAGCCTTTGCTTCTGTTTTTTCAAACTCCTCGCCGTGACAACAAGCCTTTTGGTGGGCATTACGTTGCTCCTGGCGCCTGTCCGGTGTGATGTCGTCCGGACTGTTATCTTCGACGGGGTTGGGTTGTTCGGCTTGATTTTCCGTGTTACCTGGTCGGGGAATGGTTCACCCTGCTCTAACGCTGGGTCTATGTGATTGTTATTTCTGCTGGGGTGGGATTTGGGGCGGCGTTTACGCCGCCGCTTTGACTGCTGCTCGAGGGAACCACCCATCGCTGCATCCTTCCGTTCCTCGTCGTTATTTTCTTTGGGTGTGTCCACCATGTATATGTCATGTGATGAAGTGGGCGTCCAGTGCCCTGTGAGCAGTGGTTCCACTTCGACTCCTGCATCATCGTCCATACCGTCGATGTCTTTGGAGTCAAAGTCGAGCGTGTCGGTTAAGTCATCGACTGTAGCTACTAAGTGGGTGGTGGGTGGGCGGCGAATTTCTTTGTCACCCGCATCCCAATCCTGCCGGACGTAGTTCGGCCAGGATTCTCCTGACAAGGAGAGAGTCCTTAATGAGTTCAGTATGGTGCAGAAGGGCTAGTGCTGGAAAATATCCTCGGTGGTAAACTCCATGATCGGCGTCCAATCGGATTCGATAGGCACGGGCGCAGGCGGTTCGGAGTCCGTGGCTGGAGAAGGATCCGGCAATTTGGCAACACGGCTCTCATGAAGGGTAAGGTCGATATTCGGCTCGATCGCCGCTGAGGGTACGGCCTCCGTGACGGGGTCCATCCACCCATCCATGGATGGTGCAACTGGCTCTGAATTGAGGCTCGGGGCGGCTGCCGGTGCGATCTCCTGAATACGGTCCGATGATAGAGCTAAATCGTACTCATCATGACCGCGCGGCGCACAAGGCAGGGGCTCGAATCCGTCGAAGATCAAGTCTCCACGGATGTCGTCCGTGTAGTTTAAGCTTCCTGACCTGGTGGCCAGGGGCGTAACTTTCGATCTGCTCCAGATGGCCAAGCGAGTTGGCCCGCAGTGCGAAGCCACCGAACACAAAGATCTGTCCGGGGAGATAAGTCTCACCCTGGACTGCATCGCTATCGATGATCGTAGGAGCCATCAAGCCTAACGGCGGCGACATAGAGGAACTCTCAATGAAAGCACCAATGTCAGTGTCAAAACCGACGGATCTCGGGTAGGGGCTCCCGAACTGTGCGTCTAAGGTGGATGGTTACAGGAGGCAGGGGACACGATGTTTTACCCAGGTTCGGGCCCTCTTGATGGAGGTAAAACCCTACATCTTGCTTGATTTATTCTTGATGATATGAGTATTACAAGAGTTGATCTACCACGAGATCGGAGAGGCTAAACCCTGGAAGCTAGCCTATGGTATGATTGTATGTTGTCCTACGGACAAAAACCCTCCGGTTTATATAGAGACCGAAAACGGCGAGGGTTACACAAGGTCGGTTACAAAGGAGGAGGTATACATATCCGTATTTCCTAGCTTTCCTTCCATGCCAAGTAGAGTCCCATCCGGACACGAGACGAAGTCTTCAATCTTGTATCTTCATAGTCCAACAGTCCGGCCAAAGGATATAGTCCGGCTGTCCGGAGACCCCCTAATCCAGGACTCCCTCCGATATCTTCACTATTAAGTACTTTTTGATTACTTACAGCTTGTTAGAGGGCTGACCCTCGCACGGACATTGTGCGGCAAGAACACCCACTGAGGCAGGACCCTCTGGTGGAGATTTCTTCTCCCGTTTGGAAACCTTGGTTCCCGGATCTTCAGAGGTAGTCCTCTTCCTTCCCCGGGGAGAGAGAACGCCAGATTCTTCCCCTTGGTTATCCTTCCTCGCGGAGGCACTCATTCCCTCGGTTGGAATAGATAGCGATGGAGGCCCGCTTTCACCCTCTTGATTCCCCCCTTCATCTTCCTTTGAGGGCACCAGACAAGGTGCTGGCTCGAGCATCTTTTCCAGCACCGGATTTTCCAAGCCTTCAAGAAGGGGGGCCGAACACCGGATCATCTTCGCCTTTGTTATCCAGTCCTGGTCAAAGAGCGATTCTTCAGAATGATGTCATGATAAATAAAAGGACGGTGTGTTCGGCCATGGGATTACTTACTTGGGCAGTGGTGCGGTTGCTGCTCAGGCCTATGTCCTCGGTAGTGTCTGGACACTCTATTTGGGTCCGAAGAACGATTTGTACATCTCCTCGTGCGTCAGGCCGAGGAAATTCTGAATAGTGGGTGGTCCTTCCGGGTTGAATTCCCACATGCAGAGGGGCCTGCGTTTGCAAGGTTGGACTCGACGAACTAGCATAACTTGCATTACCATAACCAGACTGAAATCTCCCTCGAAGAGATCTCGGATGCGGCTCTGCAGTATGGGCACGTCCTTGGCTGGACCCTAGCTTAGCCCCCTGCTGATCCATGACATCAGTTGTGATGGAGGGCCCGAGGGAAAGGTGGGGGCAGCTACCCACTTGGCACTTCGGGGAGCTGTGACGTAAAACCACTCCCGTTGCCACAATCCAGACACCGCTGGAAAGGAACTCTCCAGCCATGGAGCATCAGCAATTTTGCTTATTAGAGCACCTTCGCACGCTGCGTGCTGCCCCTCGACCATCTTCGGCTTCACATCAAAGGTCTTGAGCCACAGGCCAAAGTGAGGGGTAATGCGGAGGAAGGCCTCACAAACGACAATAAATGACGAGATGTTAAGAAGGGAATCCGGGGCCAGATCGTGAAAATCCAGCCCGTAATAGAACATAAGACCCCTAACAAAGGGATCCAGAGCGAGGCCTAGTCCTCGAAGGAAGTGGGAGACGAACACAACGCTCTTGTTGGGTTCGGGAGTAGGGACGACCTGCCCTCGGGCGGGCAGCCTATGTGAAATTTCAGCGGTCAGATATCTGGTCTCCCTCAACTTCTTGATATCCTCCTCTGTGACGGAGGAAGGCATCCACCGGCCTTGAAGGCTGGATCCGGACATGATTGAAGGTCCGAAGCACCTGACCTGGGCTTTGGGTGTTAGAACTCGAGGCAGGGGAAGGTTTGATTGAGCACGGGAGGGAAAAAAGTAAAAGTCTTGCCCCTTTATAAAGAGGGTGAATATCGATCGTCCTCCTCGTGGCCGTTTGGGACTTGCCTAAAATCTAGGAGTCCTAGGCACGATTGGGTTACCCACGTCCGTATTAATGAGAATCCCGTAATAAGGGGAGCACGATCTCTGCTTTGACAAGACGTGTCAAGAAACCTCCTCGCGTTATGTGCGGGGCTGGTTAAAGAAAAACGGTTCGAGTAATTACCGGGCCATGGTGTGAGGTCATGCTACCAAAACGTGTCAGCAGATTAGATTTGTGGAAATATTATTCTTTCTACGGTGGTATGTGGAACTTATTTTGCAGGGTCGGACACTATCCTTGTATTCAAGCTGTTCCATGGTGTATTCGGAGGAGGAACCCGCCTTGCAATGCCGAAGACAACACTGCGCGTGGGACTCATCGTCATTGAAGCTTGGTTCAGGGGCTACTGAGGGAGTCCTGGATTAGGGGGTCTCCGCACAGCCAGACTATATCCTTTGGCCGGACTGTTGGACTATGAAGACACAAGATTGAAGACTTCGTCCCGTGTCCGGATGGGACTCTACTTGGCGTGGAAGGCAAGCTAGGCAATACGGATATGTATATCTCCTCCTTTGTAACCGACCTTGTGTAACCCTAGCCCCCTCCAGTGTCTATATAAACCGGAGGGTTTTAGTCCGTAGGACAACAAAGAATCATACCATAGGCTAGCTTCTAGGGTTTAGCCTCTGCGATCTCGTGGTAGATCAACTCTTGTACTACTCATATTATCAAGAATAATCAACCAGGACGTAGGGTCTTACCTCCGTCAAGAGGGCCCGAACCTGGGTGAAACATTGTGTCCCCTGCCTCCTGTTACCATCCGCCTTAGACGCACAGTTCGGGACTCGTACCCGAGATCCGCCTGTTTTGACACCGACACCACTGCACCCTTATGAGTGTGGTTATGCAGAGTGTTCGGTCCGTCCAATCCAGACTGAACGATGGTGTCCAAGGCCTTGTAACAGGCTTTGAGGTAAGTCAAGTAATGATCTTTCCTCATAATGTGGTTATAATTGTTAGTTTAGGTAGGCTGCATACATAGCAGCACCCGAGACTCTGCTAGGACCTCAAAGAGACCTGCAGAGGATCAAATTCGGTAGGTCGGTTAACAATGTCGACATTTCTGATGCTAACACAGGCATCTTACATGGTCGCGGCTGCTAATGCCACGGCGTTAGAGGAGATGGATCAGAAGCTCAAGCTTTCCAATCAAGAGCTAGATCTTATCAAGAAACGACTGGACGAGGCGCAAGGTAAGTTCTGTAAAAATATGTGTACTTGCCAGATAATAACTGGCCAGACCAATTACTGATCCTTTATCTTGATGATCTTGCAGCTGCTGCCACCGAGGTCGAGGGCTTAATGGAGGTCTTGAAGAAGGCTGAGGCCGAGGTGGCGGAAAAGAGGACAGCTGCTGAGAAGGCGGTGTCCGAGCTTGAGCAGGTAAAGCGTGCTTCTAAGCAGCATGAGTATCGAGTGACCGAGGTGCAAGGGGAGCTCAAGGATGCCACGGAGAAGCTTGAGGCCCTTTAAAAGGGGCGGGAAGAGCAATCCTCCCGTCTATACAAGGTGGAGAAGGAGCTCTAGGAGGTGAGGAGTGATGCTCGAGGTGTCCGTGAGGAGCTTCAGCAACCCACGCAAATTGCCAGTAGTAAGAAATATTTACTACAGAGTGTGCTCGGAGGCAACATATTCACCCTGCTGACGAAGGTCTGGCGCTTCGCAAGCGTCTTCGCCGAACTCCCGAAGAATGCGGCGGCCACGGCAAGGCACTATGCCACCCGCGAGGAGGACTCCACGCAGCGGCTCTTTTGGTCACCGTTTCCGGACTCCAAGCGTCCTTCGCTCCTCAGCAATTAGATGAAGCAGCTGATGGAGATGCATTGGATGTCCGAGCTAGCCTTGAATGACCTCTGTGTCAGCCTATGGCCGGCCAAGCCCATTTCGGACACCTACTTCGGCCTTGTGCAGAGGCTGCGGGAAGCTCCGCTCCGGATTGATGCCGTGAAGCGATCGGCGTGCCTTGAGGGGACGGGGCTCGCGTTTGCAAAGTCCATGGTCCATTGGCCAAGGATTAATCCAATGGAGATGGCCACTAGTCCTCCGCCCCAAGAAAATGAGCATCGCCGCCCCGAGAGGTACTTCGCGCAGGTGATGACCGGAGCGCGAGCGATAGAGTGCCAGTGTTCGAAAAATGTAATGCTTGAGTAGTTGTAGCAAGTTTGTACCAAATGGGATTTATGCTTTATTATGCGCCCGACGAACTTATTTGATATTGTAGTGATTTAAATTTTCACTCCTGTGTGGCCATATGTTTAGTTCTGAAAGCTACCAGTCGTCGGCTTCAACCCCCAAGTGAATATCATGAAGGGTGTTTTGTTTCTGCACTGTTACCCTTAGCCAACGTCTTGGTACCTAGAGGCGGTAGTGCGGGAACGAAACCAGGCAATCATACTATTCAGTTTTACTGTTTTCACTTAGCCTTAGGAGCTTGACAATGGGGGCTAGGGACTAGACCCCGGTGTATTGTGATGTACTTAGGTATTAAAGCCTGCCCTTTCCAATCACGTGGTCTGTGTTAAGATGAACCCTTCATGTGACACGACAAAATCACCAATGATTTTTAGAGTCCAACCTCGTCATCGGATCATGGACCCATTTGCGCTTACTATGACGATCGATTTTTGGCTTTTTCCTCCTGAGGTACTTGATCGGGCAGACCAGTAGTACAATCGCAGGGGTTCTCCCTCTGCCCTCTTAGCCGAACATGCGGAACATAAGGGGCAAACACATGAGCCGGGCAACCAAACTATTGACCCAAGACATAGTTCAGAACAGATGCGCATATAGTGCAATATCCGAGACGCCAGACACCTAGCGGAAAGCGATGCCGGACTTGAAGGTACTGAGCTGATATATAAATCAAACACTTGACCAATTAATATGTTTTAGTGCCGGGCTATTTGAAGAGAGAGTATAGAATCGGAAAGGGAATAAACGAGTCGCAAGATGCGGATATCCGAAAACAATAAAGGGTATTTTTATTATTTCTCGTGAGCTCAGGGCGTCACACCGTACAATTCGAACTGCGCAAGCAGTACTTGTAAGATATGAAAGAAAAAAGGAAGTTACAGAGTAAAGGGTGACGCAGGGCCTTGATGCGTGAGTTGAAGCTTTCACTGTGCCCTGCTGCACGTCTGCGCCTTTGCTTCTGATAGGGGGGGGGATTGGGACCTTCGATGAGACCTTGATGGGTGAGGACCCTGCCGATGAACCTTTAAGCTTTGGGGTATCCGGAATTGGCCCCCGGTTCATCCGAAGACGAGGAAATTCCGAAGTTCGGTTTGGTCGAACATGTACTTCGGGTTAACATATGCCTCACGGCTGCCCATGGTATTTTGAGTGCTAAGTCATGCTGACGAGGGACGTGGAGTGTGAAGAATGTCGGCGTACCGTGGGGGGTGTGTCCCTATTTGTGACGAATGCATGTGGGTTCCCATGACGGGGAATGGGTTGGAACCCGTTTGCTATTGTCACCGGCCCTTACGGTGGGTCGGCATTCGGGCCTATATGGGTTGGTGTGGTCTTCAGCCGCTAGGGCCGCAGTGTGCTCTTCAGTTCAAAGAGAGCGTTCTCTGTTACCGTTGATATTTATGACACCCGAAGGACCAGACATCTTTAAATTGAGGTACGCGTAATGTGGAACGACATTGAATTTGGCGAACACTGTTCAGCCGAGGAGGGCTTTATAGCCACTTCAAAAAGGTGCAATATCGAAGATCAAGTCTTCACTTCAGAAATTATTCGGAGATCCAAATACTACTTCAAGTGTCATGGTGCCTGTTCAGCGGGCCTCCACTCCCGGAATGACCCCCCTTGAAGGTGGTGTTACTGGGTTTTATCCTTGATGGATCGATCCCCATTTTTCTCACTATATCCTCGTATATCAAGTTGAGGCTGCTCCCTCCATCCATAAGGACTCTAGTGAGGTGGAATCCATCGATGATGGGGTCTAGCAATAGGGCTACAGACCCTCCATGGCGTATGCTGCTGGGATGATCCCTGCGATCGAACGTGATCCGGCAAGCTGACCATGGATTGAACTTTGGCGCTACTGGCTCGATAGAGTACACTTCCCGTAGTGCTCGCTTCCTCTCCTTATTCAGTATGTGGGTTGCATAGATCATGTTTACCGTCTTGACCTCGAAAGGGAAGGGTTTCTAGCCTCCACTATTAGGCCTACGGGGCTCGTCATCATCCTTTCTTTGTGGGATTTTGCCCGAGTCTTCGGCTGTGAGCCACTACAAAAAAATACACTTCCATGATGATACGTGTTTGTCACAGTAGGTCACGTTTTCTGTCATGCATGTACATCCAAGACAATTTTATGACAGAATCAAGATAGTCATACCTGTGCTGTCATAGAAGTGTTCCATGACATTACCAAAATTATCATCACAGAAGTGTCCACTTCCATGACGATAAATCACGCGTCATAGAAGTGCTTTCGTCAAGGGTAACCGACACGTGGCATCCACTATGGGGTTTCGGTTTGGATCCGATAACCCAGTAATAGCTTGGACCAATGAGGATTTTCCACGTGTAAAATTCTCATTCACCGGTAGATCCACGTGTCGGCCTGGCGTTCAGATAGTTATCATCCAGCGAATGGGCGAGACGCGCCTATGATACGTCGACACGTGTCTTGGTCCAATAGTGGCCCATTCAGGTTAAAAGGCCGTGCCTGTCAAAATAAGAGGGCCGGCCCATTAGCGGCCTAGTTGAGTCAGGCCCATTCACAAGTGCGGCCCATACAAGTTACACAGAATCGGCCCATCAAAGGCCCATTCTAGATTTGACAATTGCCAGCCCATCGTCAGTTTCAGCCCGTTAACAGCCCGCTACATCTTTGGGCCCAATTACGGCTCGAGCTTCTTTCGGCCTGTTAGCAGCCCATCGCCAGTTCAAGCCCGTTAATGGCCCGAAACGTCTTTCGGCCTTTTCTCAGCCCATTCTGCAGTTGGGCCAATTCTATCCCGTTGTGACTTTAGGCCCATCCTTGGCCCATTTGGTAAATGGTCCAATTCCTAGCCCATTTTGTCTTTCGTCCTGTTAACGGCCCACACAACAGTTAGCCTTTGACTTTGGGTCCATTAGGGGCCCATGTTCCGCAGGGCAAAATTTTCGCCCGACGCGACTTTCGGCCTGCTAAAAGCCTAGTTTGCAAACTGGGCCTCCTCTGGCCCATGACACTTTCGGCCTCTTACTGACCCATAAAGTAAAGGGCCGAGACAAAATTGACATTTATTTTAGCCTGTTAAAGCCCCGCGAGCCATTTCCATATAAATGGCCCAATCGAGCTTTTGGCTATTAACGGCCTGCTAAGAGCCATTGTTACGGTGGGCCACATCATTTGGGATCCACTAAATATTATTTTGACCAGCCAAATTAAGGCCCGCTTTGACTACACATGTTTGGTCATTTGTATGGTGTCCAGGAAATGTTTGGGCGTGTTGGCCCCCGTTTCAATGATATAGCATATTCAAAGAATTATCCTACTGTATACTATCGCCTCTAAAAAACATACACTATACAATAAAAGACTAAGGCATAGAAACGTAGAATAATCGTACACTGTACAACCAAGAAATTACAGCTGAATATACGCACTGGGCATTATAGTTCGGCACCAGTGATAATAAAGCGTACACAAACAGCAAATTACATACACTAGACAAATAAAGCTCATACATCATGGACACACATCAATAGAACTTACCATTTGAACTATAATCTCTTCAGAAAATAGGATTGGCCGGATTCAGATAGCACAAATTTTAGTCTGCAAAATCTCCAATTCCTTCATGGTTACCTCAGTGTCTCGTTTCATTTTTTTGACTCCCGCATTTAATACCTGCAAGTCCAGTCTCAACTTGTTGATTGCACGTTGAGAATCATGTACACGTTGTCTTGCCACCTCTAGTTGATGCTCGAGAACATCAGCACATTCCAATTCCAATCCATAATCATTTGGTAATGGCGATGCCGCACTGCTCGTAGATCTTCGTGTTGATGTCACTTCATCCTGAAATGTTTCTGTAAGTACACATGACTAGGGCAAAAATATAGTTACAACAGTGAAGCGGTCAAGACAGACTATTTTGTACATGGCAAAGCAGGACTAACAATAATGTTACACGTCATGAAGCATAAGGAGTGCTATTTTAAAAATTACAAAAATGGTAGTTTGTGCAGCCTGCATACATAAATCTCTCTTAGCTCACCGAAGGAGCATGATGTTGGGGCCAAATCCAAAACACAGACATGTTACAAATTTAGACAGCATGTTGCGTATAAGTAAGCAACCAGTTTGCCATTCTATAGCTCAATTAAAGTCTTAGGGAGTATAATGAACAGCAGAGGGATTCATACAAACCTACTACAGCAAGCAAAACTATGCAATCATTAGCCTAGTATAAACTAGATTGTGAGCCTCATGCAGTAATAGTTATTTAATAGATTTCAAAGCTTCAAGCACACTTCGCCATAGTAATTAAATGGTAAGGCCTTTAATTATGTCTACTAATAGTTATACAAGTACCCAACATCAGGCATCATTGTTTGGGCATCTCATTAACTGAGGACAAATAAAGCAATTGAAAAGAGCAATTTAACTATGCCTGAAACAAACAAGCAATTGAACTATTGAGTTGGATATAGTGACTTACCTTAACTGGTTGAACATGCTCAGAGCTGCTCCTCCTTCTCTTGCAAGGCTCTTTCCTAACATCTTGTACTTGGAAATCCTCAATCTTATCTTCATTGCACCTCGTCTACAAAGGTGACACAAACTAGTTACTCGTCTCCTTGGACGATAAATATGCATACTTTCCAGTCTGTGGACAACACAAAAGGATGAGATTATAACAAAACAACACCACATAATGAAACATGCTACATCTCTTGCACACCATGAAATGAGCATTTACTATGTGTGCACTATGTAAAAACTAGGCATAACTTCGATCTGGATCTCCAGGTACTCTTGGAGAGCCACTTTTGTGTACAACCAAACCTTTATGTCACCTATGAGTTGGACAAGCCCCCACTACAACAGCACTTAGTGTTTAAATCGTTGACAAGCTCTGTTATAGTGTTAGGTCAAGAACAACAAGTAATCAAAGAAAACAGTCCTAGTATGGCTGGCTGATACAAACAAGCAATTGAACAGATGTGTGAGCAAATCTTACATATCAAGAAAAGAAGCAAAGAAGGAGGCTTAAAGACCATCACTTTACTGACCAGATTTAAGGGGCATTTAAACATCATGTGCAACGTATGAACTAACATAAACATTGCATATTCCAGATTCTACAATGAAATGCACATGTATTAGGTTATGCCATGTATGATGATGCCTAAATGTACACTATAACAGGCAGGAGTGATTCATCATTGCATGCACAATTGAATTGCGGGTTAAGGGCCAGTTCTATTCAGCCTTTTCAGAGCTTATTGTCAAAATAAGCCATAAAAGATGTAAATAAGTCATTTTTGAGTTATGGGTTTGGGCTTAACATATTTCACTTTGGACGGGGGTGATTCGGGTAGAAGCTCACTAAAAATTGAAGGGAAGGGGAATGGTGAAATGACTCTATTGTCTTCCTATATTACACTGAAAATGCCACTGCTCAAGCTCGTGCCACACTTGACCCTCAAGTAAAAACAAACACGCAAGCGTTCATTGCCCTGCCCGCTTGCATCTCCTCTCCCCTTTCCCTCTACCTCGATCCCTGCCTGCAACGCTAGGGTTCCTCCATCGAGCCGTCACCATTGGTCCCATCTGGCATGGTCCTCGACAATGCTCTGTCCAGCTAGGCTACATGGCCGGCGGGTAGGGCCAAATCTCCCCCGCTGCTCCTCCCTCTGGCGCCGCCCCTCATTCTCATGGCCTCCAGCAGCTGCTCCACTATGGTCCGTCCAACGCACTACTCTGGCGGGCGCCGCACAACTACGGCTGATACCACACTGCGGCAGAAGGCACCTCATTCCCCCTCCCCTCCTCTTAGGTCGTGGCCTTGAGGTGCTGTCGAAGGATGAGCTCACCCAACAAGGTGAGGATCTCCTCTGATTTTTTGCCTTTTCACTCTGATCCGCTATACGATGAATTGCCATGAGCTGCTTCTACTGCTGCTATATGATGCATTGCTATGAGGTGCTCCTGTTGCTGCTATATGATGAATTGCTATGAGCTCCTGCTGCTATATGATGAATTGCTATCAGCTGCTGCTACTGCTATGTGATGATTTGCTATAAGTTGCTCCTGCTACTGCTATATGATGAATTCCTATGAGCTGCTCCTGCTCCAGCTATATGATGAATTGCTATGAGCTGCTCCTGCTGCTGCTATATGATGAATTGCTATGAGTTGCTGCTAGTATATGATGAATTGCACACTACTGCTGATGTTGTATGATGAGTTGCTATGAGCTGCTGCTGCTATATGATGCTTTCAGGTGCTGCTGCTATATGATAATAACCAGCCACTTGGACCATCGAATTTTGATAAATAATTGTTCTTCATTTAAATTTGGGTCATGCGTTCTTCGTTTAAATTAGGCAATGTGATCTCTATGGAATACATTGACCAATGTAGATTGTGCCAAGTAGATGATATCTTTGTATTTGCATTTCAAACAAATACTGGTGGTCTATTTTCCTATCATATTAATTACTGCACTGGGTTCAATTTGTGATGTTTGCAAGTCAAATTAATTTTCATATGGGCAGAAAAATGACAAAATATAATGCAATCTAGACTTTTTGCCAATCATACCAAAGATAAGATGAAAAGGAAGGCAATGAAAAGAACTGGTTGGCTACCTGGAGCTTATATTCAGAGGTGCTTATTTTCTTAGGATAACTCGTAATATCTATCCCTAAGAAACTTGGCCAATAGAACTGACATACAAATAACATGTCACGATGATTGCAACGGAGGCCCAGTTCTTTTGCCAGATTCTCCTAGAATCTTTGAGCCCCATTTGTTCTACAATCCTATCTAGTTAGGGTCTAATTAGGTAGGATTGCAAAACAAAAGAGGGTCAAAGATTCTAGGAGAAGCTAGAGAGGGGCAGATTCTGGGAGAATCCTGCAAAATAACTGGGCCGGAGTGACCTACCATATATAGCACACTGTATAGGCTCACCGATGCCTCTCCTTTTTTGCGATGTTCCATGAAATTGCCACATACATCTTGTACTTTTTCATTGCATAACCCTATCTGCAAGTTGACACGGCTAATTTTAGACATCTCTACATGATAATACATCGCATATCCCTTGCGCATATTTAAATCACCAATTAACGATTGTGTGCATAGCATAAACTAGCCATGACTCTGTGTGCTAGACTAGCAGGAACTCTAAGGGAGCCTAATGTAGTGCATTGTAATTCCTACATGCCACCTACGATTTTGTGTAATGTACTACCTCTATTCCTAAATATATGTCTTTGTAGAGATTACAGTATGGACCAAATACAGATGTGTATAGATACATTTTCGAGTGTAGATTCACTCATTTTGCTTTGCATGTAGCCTATAGTGGAATCTCTAGAAAGACTTATATTTAGGAACGGAGGTAGTATCATGTATGACATCTACATATCTAATTTAGCAGATAGTAGTAGAAATCATTGTCTGCACAAAGGGATTACTGGTCGATGCGCTATTGGTAATTAGCACTAGTGTATGTCCGCATAAGGCACTACTGCTATAGATATAGCAGTAGTGTGGCAAGGACAAAGTGCGCTACTACTAATATTGCCACACCGTTGCCACCAGGCAAAGTGTAGTAGTAGCAGTTCCCCTACAACGCGCTACTGCTAGGTAGTTTAGCAGTAGCGCTTTCGCCTCGAACACGCTGCTGCTAAACCCATCCCATCTTCTCCACCGACCACCTCTCACTCTCGCATCTCCACTCCAACTCTCACTCGCCTCTCACTATTACACCGCCGCCGATGTTCGACCCTCCCTCGCCGCCGCCGTCGCTCCTCCTTCCTCGGTATGTGGTGCCCCTCCATCCTCCTTCCGTGCCCTCCTCCCTTTAGCTTTGGCCGTGCCCTCCTCCCTCCTCCAGTCGTGCCCTCCTCCTCCGGCCGTCCCTCCTCTCTCCTCCCTCCTCCGGCCGCCCCTCCTTCGACCGCCCTCCTCCCCTCCTCCTCCTACCACTCCTCCCTCCCTCCTCCCCTCCTCCTCTCTCCTCCCTCCTCCACCCTTGCTCCCTCCTCCCTCCCTCATCTCTCCTCACTCTGTTCTTGCATACAGTAGATTTTTTCAGTAAATTAGCAAAAATTCAAACTAGATAGGTTAACTAGTTTAATTAGGTTAATTATCTAGGTTAACTAGGTTAACTAACAAGGTTATTTATAGTAAGTGCTTAATAGAACTAGTTTATTTATAGCAAGTTCCTAATAGAACTAGTTTATTTATAGTTAGTGCTTAATAGAATTAGTTTATTTATAGTAAGTGGTTAATATATTTTGTTTATGCAGAAATCAAGTTTGCCCCTGCCTCATCCCCGCAGTCGTCCCCGTCGTCGACCCCTTAAGACCTCTAGGTGAGAATAGCCAAATGATAATGTGTTGTAAATGTCGATGATGAAAATGGTAGTGCTATATAGTTGCCATGTCATTGATGTCGATGATGATGCAGTCTGAATATAGAGGATGTCTTGGTGTTCTTGTTTGCAATGTGCCTCCGACACTACTGGAATTAGCAGATTTGCCGTCGGCCCACTCTTTGTCCTCTGCTAGCAGACGACAAAGGTAGGCTTTAGCATCAGCCACCAGAAAGCGGACGACAAAGAGGACGCGAACGACAAAGGTAGGCTTTGCCATCATTCAACTCTTTGCCGTCAGCTAGCAGGCG
>NC_041390.1:423237109-423238819 GCF_002162155.2 Triticum dicoccoides | reverse complement strand
GGGTGGTAGGGAGGGGTCAGCGGCCGGGTGGGAGGGGGCGATGACGGGGCGGCGACGGAGTGGGGTGGCAGGAAGGGGGCGGCGACAGAGAGGGGGTGGCCAGTGGGGCGGCGGGGCGGTGGCGCAACGGGGCGGCGGCGGTGCTTGTCGGGCAGGGAGGAAAGAGAGAGGGCGATGGCGGGGGCGCATCCCGTTAATTTAATTTTAAAGTTTACCGTCCGCCTAGCCTTTGCCGTCTGCTAGAAGACGACAAAGAGGGGGCCCGTTATGGTTTAACTTCCAGTCGGCCAAACCCTGCCTCCCCGCCGCAGCCGCGGGTCGACCACCCCCGAGGAGCGCCGCCCCGTCGTCACCCCACCCCGTCGCCGCCCCCACGGTGAGCGCCTGCCACCCCCTCTCCTGTTTTTTCTGTTTACTTTAGGTTTTTTAGTTTAGGTTTTTTAGTTTAGTTACATTAGGTTTAACTAGTTTAGGAAGCAGGGGTTAGTTAATTAATCAAATGCCACATGCACATTTAATTATTTTAGGTTTTTTAGTTTAGGTTCAGGTTTAATTAGTTTAATTTTTTTGTTTAGTTAGTTTAGGTTTAATTAGTAACACTGGCAGCAATACATGAAGTACTCAGACAGTGCCATATTCAACCCATACATTTTGGCCTCAAAACAATGGCTGCCACTTCTTCTTTTTTTGAACTATGGCTACCATTTGGTGTTGCGCTAGAGCCTAGAAGGGGAAATATACTCAATAGACTGGCCTCATCCACTCCACGCGCCAAATTGATTGTTCTTCATATAATTTGTAATGAGACGCTTCGGAGATATTTGGATCTCAAATTGAATATACATAGGTGGCTCAAGAAAGAACGTTGTCAACCTACTGGTGGTGATCAGTGCTCTCAACTATTAGTAGTTCATTTTATTTACAGCTATCCATCTCATATGGTGCCGTTGATACACATTCTAGATTTTGACATCTGAAGACTGGAACCTCTTCCCCAAAGTAAACGTCCCATAGTAAATAAAACTATGGTAATATCAAATATTGTAGCATTCTCAAAATACTTAGAAAAAATAGAGCAATCAAATGGGGCCTTAGTTTAGTTTAATTAGTTTAGGTTTTTTTCCGGTATTTTAAGAATAAACAAGAAAGATGGAAAAAGTAAAAGAAGAAGAGGAAGAAGAAGAAGAAGAAGAAGAGGAAGATGAAGAAGAAGATGAAAAACAAAGAACAATAAGTAGAAGAAGAAGGAGACGAAGAAGAAGAAAGTAGAAGATGAAAAAAAGAAGAATATGAAAAAAAGAAGTAGGAAAAGTAGAAAAAGAGGGTCGCCGAGTGGTCGAGGGGTCGAGGATCGAGGGGAAAAGGAGTCGAGGGTCTAGGGGTCGAGGATCGAGGTGTCGAGGGGTCGATGGTCGAGGGGAAAAGGGGTTGAGAGGTCGAGGATCAAGGGGAAAATGAGTCGAGGGTCTAGGGGTCAAGGATCAAGGTGTCGAGGGATCGAGGGTGGAGGTGAAAAGGGGCCGAGGGTCGCCGAGGGGTCGAGGATTTGCCATCCCGACCATGACACCCCGACCCCGACACCACGACCCTGAGATGACACCCCGACCCCGCCTCGACACCTCGACACCATGACCCCGACACATCACCCCGACCCCGACACGGCACCCCTGACACCGGCACAGCACCCCGACACGACACCACCGACACCCC
>NC_041390.1:423192459-423236834 GCF_002162155.2 Triticum dicoccoides | reverse complement strand
CCGACACGGCACCCTAGACCCCAACACAGCACCCCGACACGACACCACCGTCACCTCGACACAAAACCCTGAGACCCTGACACGGCACCCCGACCTCGACACAGCACCCTGACCCTCGACACCTCCCAAAAAAGGTGATGTTCGGCCTTCCAGACGCCGACGGGGTCATATATTTATGAATTATGAGTTAGGTCAAGTATTCAATTATTATTATGTACATATATATTATTAATTAGTTCATGTTATTAGGTATTCAATTTTTTATTATGTTCATCATGATGATACACAATTAAATATTTTATTATGTTTATGTTGTACTAATTTCGTTTACTCTTTGTCATTGCAGGTGTTGACAGATGGTGGGCGCGGGTTGAGGGCGCTCCGAGCCTCCTTCCTCGGCGCGTGCTGGGAGGGGTGCTATTATTCTACCCAAGCACCTTCGGAGAGCGCTAGTAGATAGTATGACGACAGCGACGGGTGCTTCTTCTTCGGCCGGGAGAGGTCGGGGGAAGACGAAGAGGGCTGCTAGCGGTGGACGTGGCGGCGAGAGAGGTAGGAAGGCTGCTGCGCCTTCCTCGCCACCACCCCCAGCTGATTCTCCCGACCACCGGAGTGCTTTGTCTCAGGTGGACCTGTCTGCTTTGGACCCACCACGGGTCGCCGAGCCTTCGCCCGATGAGACTCGGGTCCCAGAGTCTTCGTCCTGGAGACTTGGGTCCTCGAGTCTTCGTCCCACATGACTCCGGAGGCTAGTGGTGATGGTGGTTTGGACACCTTTTTTGATGATAGCTATAGCGAGGACGAGCTGGTTGAGGGGGCACGAAGGTCTACAACGTGGTGGTACAAAGCTCCCGCCTGTGCCGCCGACCCGCGATCAGAGGTGGTTGATTGAGCCTAACAGGGAGAAGTAAGTGCATTTACTCTTTTAAAACTTTTGCCTTCATGTTTCTTCAAATTATTATCTAATGTGTTGGCCTTGGCATACTACAGGGGATGGAAATACGCCCCTGGTGTCCACATGCCCAACCAGGTCCTTGGTGTGCTTTGCCGGCGCCACTTCCCGGGGTGGGTCACATTGCCCGGTGAGGGTCAGGTTCGACAACTAACACTGAGTTGGGAGTTGTACGTGGCTGCCCCAGCCCCGTTGGAGGAGAGGGTCGATGGTGTCTTCTGCGAGACGGTGGCCGACATTGTGAGGTGGCAGTTTTGGGTAATTTATCCTTTACTAATCAGTGTTGTCTTTGATTGGATGCAGACCTTCTACAAGTGTCTTGAGGAACACGAGGCGAACACGAAGCCGAGTGCAAGCGCCTACTTCAGAACATACGGCACGAGGATAGGGTGCAGGCTGTTCGAGACTACTACGCCTCAACTAACATTAAGAGGGCCAAGAAGAAGTGTCGCGACAAGTATTTGAGTAAGGAGAAGGAGTGAAGGTGTTGGGGAACATATCATGCAATTTCAAAAAAAATTCCTACGATCACACAAGATCTATCTAGGAGATGCATAGCAACGAGAGGGGGAGAGTTTGTCCACGTACCCTCGTAGACCGAAAGCGGAAGCGTTAGATTAACGCGGTAGATGTAGTCGAACATCTTCACGATCCAACCGATCCAAGAACCGAACGTACGGAACCTCCGTGTTCAGCACACGTTCAGCTCGATAACGTCCCTCAAGCTCTTGATCCAGTAGAGGGTCGAGGGAGAGTTCCGACAGCAAGACGGCATGGTGACGGTGATGGTGATGTGATCCACGCAGGGCTTCGCCTAAGCACTACGACGCTATGACCGGAGGAGTAAACTGTGGAGGGGGGCACCGCACATGGCTACGAGAATTCTTGGTGTGCCTTTGGGGTGCCCCCATCCCCGTATATAAAGGGGGGAGGAGGATACTGGCGGCTAGGAGGGGCACACCAAGGGGCAAGTCCTACTTGGACTCCTTGTCCATGTACGATTCGCCCCCCACCTTTTTCCTTTCTCCACTAGAGGGAATAGGAAGGAGAGGTAGAGGGAAAGGGAAGGGGGGCCGCGCCCCCTCCTCCTTGTCCTATTTCAGACTCCCTAGGAGGGGGTGCACGCCACCGCTCGCAGGCTTTCCTCTCTTTCCCTTTAGGTCCATGTAGGCCCAACACCCGGTAACCCCTCGGTACTCCGGATAAATACCTGAATCACTCGGAACCATTCCGATGTCCGAATACTACCTTCCAATATATGAATCTTTACCTCTTGACCATTTCAAGACTCCTTGTCAGGTTCGTGATCTCATTCGGGACTCCGAACAAACTTCGGTCACCAAAACACATAACTCATAATACAAATCGTCATCGAACGTTAAGCGTGCGGACCCTACGGGTTCGAGAACTATGTAGACAGGACCGAGACACATCTCCGGTCAATAACCAATAGGGGAACCTGGATGCTCATACTGGTTCCTACATATTCTATGAAGATATTTATCGGTCAAATCGCATAACAACATACGTCATTCCCTTTGTCATTGGTATGTTACTTGCCCGAGATTCGATCGTCGGTATCCTCATACCTAGTTCAATCTCGTTACCGGCAAGTCTCTTTACTCGTTCCGTAATGCATCATCCCGCAACTAACTCATTAGTCACATCGCTTGCGAGGCTTATAGTGATGTGCATTACCGAGAGGGCCCAGAGGTACCTCTCCGATATACGGAGTGACAAATCCTAATCTTGATCTATGGCAACTCAACAAACACCATCAGAGACACTTGTAGAGCATCTTTATAATCACCCAGTTACGTTGTGACGTTTGATAGCACACAAGGTGTTCCTCCGGTATTCGGGAGTTGCACAATCTCATAGCCAGAGGAATATGTATAAGTCATGAAGAAAGCAATAGCAATAAAACTAAAGGATCATAATGCTAAGCTAACGGATGGGTCTTGTCCATCACATCATTCTCTATGTCTATGGTCAGGAAACTTAACCATAGAGGCATACTAGGGACACTATGTTTTGTCTATGTATTCACACATGTACTAAGTTTTTGGTTAATACAATTCTAGCATGAATAATAAACATTTATCATGATATAAGGAAATATAAATAACAACTTTATTATTGCCTCTAAGGCATATTTCTTTCAGTCTCCCACTTGCACTAGAGTCAGTAATCTAGATTACATAGTAATGATTCTAACACCCATGGAGTCTTGGTGCTGATCATGTTTTGCTCGTGGAAGAGGCTTAGTCAACGGGTCTGCAACATTCAGATCCGTATGTATTTTTCAAATCTTTATGTCTCCCTCCTTGACTTGACCGTGGATGGAATTGAAGCATCTCTAGATGTGTTTGGTTCTCTTGTGAAATCTGGATTCCTTCGCTAAGGCAATTGACCCAGTATTGTCACAAAAGATTTTCATTGGACCCGATGCACTAGGTATTACACCTAGATTGGATATGAACTCCTTCATCCAGACTCCTTCATTTGTTGCTTCCGAAGCAGCTATGTACTCTGCTTCACACGTAGATCCCGCCACGACGCTCTTCTTGGAACTGCACCAACTTACAACTCCACCATTTAATATAAATACATATCCAGTTTGTGACTTAGAGTCATCCGGATCAGTGTCAAAGCTTGCATCGACGTAACCACTTATGACAAGCTCTTTGTCGCCTCCATAAACGAGAAACATATGCTTAGTCCTTTTCAGGTATTTCAGGATGTTCTTGACCATTGTCCAGTGATCCACTCCTGGATTACTTTGGTACCTCCCTGCTAAATTTATAGCAAGGCACACATCAGGTCTGGTACACAGCGTTGCATACATGATAGAACCTATGGATGAGGCACCGGGAATGTCTTCCATTTTCTCTCTATCTTCTATAGTGGTCGGTCATTGAGTCTGACTCAACTTCACACCTTGTAACACACGCAAGAACCCTTTCTATGACTGATCCATTTTGAACTTCTTCAAAACTTTATCAAGGTATGTGCTTTGTGAAAGTCCAATTAAGCATCTTGATCTATCTTTATAGATCTTGATGCCCAATATATAAGCAGCTTCACCGAGGTCTTTCATTGAAAAATTCTTATTCAAGTATCCTTTTATGCTATCTAGAAATTCTGTATTATTTCCAATCAACAATATGTCTACCACATATAATATTAGAAATGCTACACAGCTCCCACTCACTTTCTTGTAAATACAGGCTTCTCCAAAAGTCTGTATAAAACCATATGCTTTGATCACACTATCAAAGCGTATATTCCAACTCCAAGAGGCCTACACCAATCCATAAATGGATTGCTGGAGCATGCACACTTTGTTAGCACCTTTAGGATCAACAAAACCTTCTTGTTGCATCATATACAAATCTTCTTTAAGATATCCAGTAAGGAATGCAGTTTTGACATCCATTTGCCAAATTTCATAATCATAAAATGCAGCAATTGCTAACATGATTCGGACAGACTTAAGCATCGCTACGGTGAGAAGGTCTCATCGTAGTCAACTCCTTGAACTTGTCGAAAACCTTTCACAACAAGTCGAGCTTTGTAGACAGTAACATTACCGTCAACGTCAGTCTTCTTCTTGAAGATCCATTTATTCTCTATGGCTTGCCGATCATCGGGCAAGTCAACCAAAGTCCACACTTTGTTCTCATACATGGATCCCATGTCAGGTTTCATGGCCTCAAGCCATTTCGCGGAATCTGGGCTCATCATCTCTTCCTCATAGTTTGTAGGTTCGTTGTTGTCTAGTAACATGACTTCTAGAACATGATTACCATACCACTCTGGTGCGGATCGTACTCTGGTTGACCTATGTGGTTCGGTAGTAACTTGATCTGAAGTTTCATGATCTTCATCATTAGCTTCCTCACTAATTGGTGTAGGAATCACTGGAACTGATTTCTATGATGAATCTACTTTCCAATTCGGGAGTAGGTACAATTACCTCATCAAGTTCTACTTTCCTCCCACTCACATCTTTCGAGTGAAAATCCTTCTCTAGAAAGGATCCATTCTTAGCAACGAATATCTTGCCTCCGGATCTGTGATAGAAGGTGTACCAAACAGTTTCTTTTGGGTATCCTATGAATACACATTTCTTCGATTTGGGTTCGAGGTTATCAGGTTGAAGTCTTTTCACATAAGCATCGCAACCCCAAACTTTAAGAAATGACAGCTTAGATTTCTTGCTAAACCACAGTTCATATGGTGTCGTCTCAACGGATTTAGATGGTGCCCTATTTAATGTGAATGCAGCCGTCTCTAAAGCATAACCCCAAAACAACAATGGTAAATCGGTAAGAGACATCATAGATCGTACCATATCTAATAAAGTACGGCTACGACGTTCGGACACACCATTACGCTATGGTGTTGTAGGTGGAGTGAGTTGCGAAACTATTCCACATTGTTTCAAATGAAGACCTAACTCATAACTCAAATATTCACCTCCACGATCAGATCACAGAAACTTTATTTTCTTATTACGATGATTTTCCACTTCACTCTGAAATTCTTTGAACTTTTCGAATGTTTCAGACATATGTTTCATTAAGTAGATATACCCATATCTTCTCAAATCATTTGTGAAGGTTAGATAATAACGATACCCGTCGCGAGCCTCAACACTCATCGGACCGCATACATCAGTATGTATTATTTCTAACAAGTCAGTTGATCGCTCCATTGTTCCGAAGAATGGAGTCTTAGTCATGTTGCCCATGAGGCATGGTTCGCAAGCATCAAGTGATTCATAATCAAGTGATTCAAAAAGCCCATCAGCATGGAGTTTCTTCATGTGCTTTACACCAATATGACCTAAACGGCGGGGCCACAAATAAGTTGCACTATCATTATTAACTTTGCATCTTTTGGCTTCAATATTATGTGTATCACTATAATCGAGATTCAATAAAAATAGACCACTCATCAAGGGTGCATGACCATAAAAGATATTACTCGTATAAATAGAACAACGATTATTCTCTGATTTAAATGAATAACCGTCTCGCATCAAACAAGAACCAGATATACTGTTCATGCTCAATGTTGGCACCAAATAACAATTATTTAGGTCTAAAACTAATCCCGACGATAGATGTAGAGGTAGCATGCCGACGGCAATCACATCGACTTTGGAACCATTTCCGACGCGCATCGTCACGTCGTCCTTAGCCAATCTTCGTTTAATCCGTAGCCCCTGTTTCGAGTTGCAAATATGAGCAACAGAACCAGTATCAAATTCCCAGGCGCTACTACAAGCATTAGTAAGGTACACATCAATAACATGTATATCGAGTATACCTTTCACTTTGCCATCCTTCTTATCTGCCAAATACTTGGGGTCGTTCCGCTTCCATTGACCAATCCCTTTGCAATAGAAGCACTCAATTTCAGGCTTAGGTCTAGACTTGGGCTTCTTCCCTTGAGCAGGAACTTGCTTGGTATTCTTCTTGAAGTTCCCCACCTTCCCTTTGCCCTTTTTCTTGAAACTAGTGGTCTTGTTAATCATCCACACTTGATGCTCCTACTTGATTTCTACCTCCGCAACTTTTAGCATTGCGAAGAGATCGGGAATTGTCTTTTCCATCCCTTGCATATTATAGTTCACCACGAAACCTTTATAGCTTGGTGGCAGTGATTGAAGAACTCCGTCAATGACACTATCATCAGGAAGATTAACTCCCACCTGAGTCAAGTGGTTATGGTACCCAGACATTTTGTGTATATGTTTGCTGATAGAACTATTCTCCTGCATCTTGCAGCTATAGAACTTGTTGGAGACTTCATATCTCTCAACTCGGGCATTTGCTTGAAATATTAAATTCAACTCCTGGAATATCTCATATGCTCCATGACGTTCAAAACATCATTGAAGTCCCGATTCTAAGCCGTAAAGCATGGCACACTGAACTATCGAGTAGTCATCAGATTTGCTCTGAGTTGCTCCTGCAGCGGGTCTTGCACCTAGAGGTGCTTCAAGGACGTAATTCTTCTGTCCAGCAATGCGGATAATCCTCAAGTTATGGACCCAGTCTGTGTAGTTGCTACCATCATCTTTCAACTTAGCTTATCACACCCGATCATCACGTGAGATGGAGTAGTTTTCAATGGTGAACATCACTATGTTGATCATATCTACTATATGATTCACGTTCGACCTTTCGGTCTCAGTGTTCCGAGGCCATAACTACATATGCTAGGCTCGTCAAGTTTAACCCGAGTATTCTGCACGTGCAAAATTGGCTTGCACCCGTTGTATGTGAACGAAGAGCTTATCACACCCGATCATCACGTGGTGTCTCGGCATGACGAACTGTAGCAACGGTGCATACTCATGGAGAACACTTATACCTTGAAACTTAGTGATGGATCATCTTATAATGCCACCGCCGTACTAAGCAAAATAAGATGCATAAAAGATAAACATCAAATGAAATCAAAATATGTGACATGATATGGCCATCATATTCTTGTGCCTTTGATCTCCATCTCCAAATCACCGTCATGATCTCCATCGTCACCGGCTTAACACCTTGATCTCCATCATATCATCATTGTCGTCTCGCCAACTATTGCTTCTACGACTATCGCTACCGCTTAGTGATAAAGTAAAGTGACAACCATAAGGCTCCTGCCAGTTGCCGATAACTTTTACAAAACATGATCATCTCATACAACAATTTATATCTCATCATGTCTTGACCTTATCACATCACAACATGCCCTGCAAAAACAAGTTAGACGTCCTATACTTTGTTGTTGCAAGTTTTACGTGGCTGTTATGGGCTTCTAGCAAGAACGTTCTTACATACGCATCAAAACCACAACGACGTTTCATCAAGTGTGTTGTTTTAACCTTCAACATGGACCGGCCGTAGTCAAACTCGATTCAACTAAAGTTGGAGAAACAGACATCCGCCAGCCACCTGTGTGCAAAGCACGTCGGTAGAACCAGTCTCATGAACATGGTCATGTAATGTTGGTTCGGGCTGCTTCATCAAACAATACCGCCGAATCAAAGTAAGACATTGGTGGTAAGTAGTATGACTATTATCGTCCACAACTCTTTGTGTTCTACTCGTGCATATCATCTACGCATAGACCTGGCTCGGATGCCACTGTTGGGGAACATAGCATGCAATTTCAAAAAAATTCCTAAGACCATGCAAGATCTATCTAGGAGATGCATAGCAACAAGAGGGGGAGAGTGTGTCCATGTACCCTCGTAGACCGAAAGCGGAAGTGTTAGATTAACGCGGTTGATGTAGTCGAACATCTTCACGATCCAACCGATCCAAGTACCGAATGTACGGCACCTTTGTGTTCAGCACATGTTCAGCTCGTTGACGTCCCTCAAGCTCTTGATCCAGTAGAGGGTCGAGGGAGAGTTCCGATAGCAAGATGGCATGGTGACGATGATAGTGATGTGATCCGCATAGGGCTTCACCTAAGCACTACGACGCTATGACCGGAGGAGTAAACTGTGGAGGGGGCACCGCACATGGCTACGAGAATTCTTCGTTTGCCTTTGGGGTCCCCCTATCCCCGTATATAAAGGGGGGAGGAGGCTGGCGGCCAGGAAGGGCGTGCCAAGGGGGGAGTCCTACTTGGACTCCTAGTCCTAGTAGGATTCGCCCCCGCCCTTTTCCTTTCTCCACCAAAGGGAATAGGATGGAGAGGGAGGGAAAGGGAAGGGGGAGCCGCGCCCCCTCCTCCTTTGTGACATCCCGAGACCGTTGCGCCAGGCGTCTTCCAGTTTTTCGCCGTCGTTGCCATGCCATTCGTTTGCGTGTTGCATCTTTGCCATGTCATCATGTGCATTACATCATCATGTTTTCAAAACTTGCATCCGTCCGGGTCTCCTAGTTCTTTCCGTTGTCCGTTCTGAGCCCATCCACACTCGCACGCACCCGCGCCACGTCCGAGATATTATTTTATAAGTCACCGTAGAATGTTCTCGGAATGGGATGAAAGTTGGCGTGCGGTGTTGTTATGTTGTTAGTAGGTCGCCTGCCAAGTTTCATTGCATTCGGAGTCCGTTTGACGCCCCAACGGTTAACTATAGCGGCATTATAGCCAGTGTATCGTCGGACGTTTCTGGTCTCCGGAAACGGTTGCCAGGTTGCATTCCCCCTCTCTCTTCTCAGCCTAACCACACACTTGACCCCGTTCGCCTAACCCCTCTTTGCACAGTGCATCGACCCCACGCGCATGTCCGAAACTTACCCGAACCCGACCTGTGTTGTCATTACCAATGGGTCCGGATCATCCCCAAACATCTATAAAACATCACCATTTTCTTATTTGGACTCCCTACCTATTTATTTCTCGACCGTTCGATTGCGATCGGAGTGACGAGGTGGCCCCTAACCTAAATCCATCTACTATACATAATGACCCAACCCTAAATTTGAGGAGAGCTGTCCCATCCATCCCCACACCGCCGCCACTCTCCTTGTTTTCACCGCCGAGCCAACCAGCCATTTTCTCCTCGATCCAAATCCTCCCCTCCCGATCCAGCCCCAACCAGCAGCGCCTGTTCTCCCCTCATCCCCGAGCTCCACTCGATCCCTCTCCTTCCCGACGCCATGGACATGCCGCCGCCGCCTGTAGCTTCCACACCCCCGTACCCGTGCAGCAGCGAGCAGCGCCTAAGCTCGCCTCATCTCCGCGCTGCTGACGAGCTTCGTTCAAGTAGGAGCTCCCGCAAGATGCCAGGAACAAGACCCCGTGCTCGGCTTCGACTAGATTGTGTCGCCGCCCTTGGCGTTTGCCGTCCGCCGCCGTTCTTCACTGGATCCGGCCGTCCCTGACTCGTTGAACCTTGCGCCATCCGCGACCTCCCCGCTTTGTCCTTTTGCCAGAGTCGCACCAAGTCCATCACCAGTCACCGTGTCGCCCTCGCTCCCTCGTCACCGGCCAGGCCATGTTCCTGCTCCTTGTCCTCTCTCTCTCTCTTACATCTCCATTTCTCTTTCTTTGAACCAGTAGCGCCATGGATGGCCACCGAAGGAGCCCTCCCTGGCCTCTGAACCCACGCTCGCCGGAGCCGCGCCTCCTCGTGCCCTGTGCTTCAAGTTCCTCCTGCCGGAGCCCCGAGTCCACCTCTGCCCTGTGCCAAGTCCCTGCTTCCTCTGCATCTCTGCGTCGCTGCCTGCCTACGCCTCCTCTGCATCGATACGCTCTGCCTCGCGAACGCGCCAGCGTTGACTGAGATGGTCAGATGCGTGGGCCGCCTCACGCCCATCTGGCCCAGTGCCAGCTCGCGTCTGGGCCACCTCTCTTCGCCGTTGACCACGGCCTCCTCCCAACTCCTGGCCCGAGCCCATGGTGAGGCCAGCTCCAGCGCCTCCTGTTTTTTTTCTACTATTGGGCCAGTAGTTTCGGCCCATGTCGTTTCTTCCCATGGTTATTTTATCAATATTCCAGAGACTAACTATTTTACAGAAAACCCCCTGTTGTTCATGTATATCATATCTCTCAAACTATGCATCATATGTAAAAACTTTAAATTAGAAAAATGCTTAGAATTTCATGAACTCTCACAATATGCTACTTTCATCCATGTGAAACATGTTTAAAATGTTGTTTGTGTTTAATTTGCTTAAATGCCATGTTAAAATGATTTATTTCATAACTAAATAATCGTAGCTCCAAACTTAACAAACATGTAAATGGGGTGGAAAAATGCCTAGTTTAACATGGTGCACTCTTCTTGCATGTTTAACAAATCTAAAATTGGGTTTAGGGCAGAACAATACCAAATCCATAATATGCACATGGGGATTTTCCGGAATGGTTATTTGTTGTTTCCGGCCTCATTTAAACTTGCCTAGTTAGGTAGTTTTATTATGCTTCACCCCCTTGCCATGTTTAATTACATTTAATTTTGTTTTAGTAGCATAAACGGGAGAGAAAAAAATAAGTCATGTGGTGTTTCATCAATACGCAACTCGTTGCATATTGAGCTCCACTTAATTTGTAGTTTTGGTTGCGCATCATGCCATGTTTATGTGATGGTTGTTTACTATGTTCCTTGCTTCTTTCTGGGTTGCTTCTCTCATTAGCTTCGATTTCGTTCTGGAGTTATGAGGATCCATTCAACTACGTCCCTTTGTCTTCTTCATGGACTCGTTCTTCTTCCTTGCGGGATCTCAAGCAAGATGACCATACCCTCGAAATCACTTCTATCTTTGCTTGCTAGTTGTTCGTTCTATCGCTATGTCGTGGTACCTACCACTTGTTATATCATGCCTCCCATATTGCCATGTCAAGCCTCTAACCCACCTTCCTAGCAAACCGTTGTTTGGCTAAGTTACCGCTTTTGCTCAACCCCTCTTATAGCGTTACTAGTTGCAGGTGAAGTTGAAGTTTGTTCCATGTTGGAACATGGATATGTTGGGATATCACAATATCTCTTATATTAATTAATGCATATATATATATATACTTGGTAAAGGGTGGAAGGCTCGGCCTTATGCTTGGTGTTTTGTTCCACTCTTGCCACCTTAGTTTCTGTTATACTGGTGTTATATTCCTTGATTTTGCATTCCTTACATGGTTGGGTGTTATGGGAACCCCTTGAAAGTTCGCTTTAAATAAATCTCCCCCAACAAGGCCCAACCTTGGTTTTACATTTGCCTAACAACCTCAGCATTTTTCCCTTGGGTTTCCAGAGCCCGAGGGTCATCTTTATTTTACCCCCCGGACCAGTGCTCCTTTGAGTGTCGGTCCAAACTAGAGCACCGTGTGGAACCGTCCCTTGGCAACTTGGGTTATGTTGGTACCTATACGCTTAGCTTATCCGGTGTGCCCTGAGAATGAGATATGTGCAGCTCCTATCAGGATTTGTCGGCACAGTCGGGTGGTCTTGCTGGTCTAGTTTTACCATTGTCGAAATGTCTTGTAACCGGGATTTCGAGACTGATCGGGTCTTCCCGGGAGAAGGAATATCCTTCGTTGACTGTGAGAGTTGTGATGGGCTAAGTTGGGACACCCCTGTAGGCTTTAAACTTTCGATAGTCGTGCCCACGGTTATGTGGCAGATGGGAATTTGTTAATATCCAGTTGTAGAGAACTTGACACTCGACTTAATTAAAATGCATCAATCACATGTGTAGCCGTGATGGTCTCTTTCGGCAGAGTCCGGGAAGTGAACACGGTCTTGTGTTATTTATGGACGTAAGTAGTTTCAGGATCACTTCTTAATCACTTCTAGCTTCTCGACCGTTGTGTTTCTTCTCTTCTCGCTCTCATTTGCGTATGTTAGCCACCATATTTTCTTAGTGCTTGCTGCAGCTCCACCTCATTACCCTATCCTACCCATAAGCTTAAATAGTCTTGATCTCGCGGGTGTGAGATTGCTGAGTCCTCGTGACTCACGGATACTTCCAAACAGTTGCAGGTGCCGATGATACCAGTGCAGGTGACTCAACCGAGTTCAAGTTGGAGCTCATGAAGATCTTGGTCGTTGTTTTGTGTCTTTTCCAGATGATCAGTAGTGGAGCCCAGTTGGGACGATCGGGGATCTAGCATTTGGGGTTGTCTTCTTTTATTCTGGTTCCGTAGTCGGACCTTGATTGTACTCTGGATGATGTATGTGTAACTTGTTATTTGTGTGAAGTGGCGATTCTAAGCCAACTCTTTATCCCTTTCTTATTCGGTACATGGGATTGTGTGAAGATTACCCCTCTTGCGACTAAACTACCATGCGGTTATGCCTCTAAGTCGTGCCTCGACACGTGGGAGATATAGCCGCATCGTGGGTGTTACAAGTTCGTAATCAGAGACATCCCCGACTTAGGAGCCCTCTGCTTGATTGAATCACTGACGTTGTTGAGTCTAGAACAAAATGTTTTGAGTCTTAGGATTATATATATCGGAGAGTAGGATTCTCTTTACTCCTTAGTCCCTTCGTTGCTCTGGTGAGGTCTCCTGACGTAGAAGTTTTGACTTTTCTCTCCTCAAATTTAAGGATTTTTTTAGGATCACGTGGGTATCTTGGAATCATTCTGATAGTCTTTTGATCGGAACATTGTTCTTGGTGCCTCCTAACATTTAGGGGTTGTGGCAGTGTCCCGGGGGAGCTCCGATGTGTTGTCATCACAATTTTATCGTTGCAGTTCTGGAATACCCGAGTTTCGCCGACATCGAAAATATCTTTTATGCAGTTGTTGGTGAGATATCCTCGACGCCACCCAGTACTGGGGCGGGAGTTTGGGAGTATCGACATAACTTGTATAACGGATGCTTTTTGAAGGTTGAGGTACACGATTTCTGAAGGTTTCTTGGTTATGTGTTGAAGGATGGATACAACTGGATGTAGGGATTATTAGTTTGGGTGAGATATGCTTCCCCTGTATCCCCAACACCTGATTGCATAACCAGAAAGTTTCGGGAGTTTATAAGTGGGAATTCAAGTATCACGTAGGATATCCTTCCAACAGACACATGATACGATATGGGGTCTATCATATGTTTGTTTCCGGCTTATTCTGCAAGCCAATCCTTTCTTTTGTTTTGAGTTGTGGTTTTCGAGTTGCTTCCATGTCAAGTGTTGATTCCATACCTTTCCTAAGCAGTGTTCTCATATTTCTATGTGAATACTAATCCTTCATGATAATCGAGATTTTCATGTCAATCTTTTCCAACCGGTGTGCTTCTCTTCGAGATGATCCCATCATTCTCCACATTCGTAAGATCAATTATCAGTTATTCTCAATGTTGTTCATTTCATCTGTCCCCAAGTTGCCTTTGTTTTCCCGCCCTCCCACCCTTTTTCTTCAAGGACTCGAATTTCTTAATCAAGTATCCATCTTATGGATGTGAAGTCTCTTCATTCTTTTCTTTCAATGTTCTTATCCATTGATTCTCAGGAAGATACTAAGGAAGCTTCAAGTTCATCATTCGTCATTCTTTTCTTCTCCGGTGGATTCAACTCAAGCTTTGTCGATAATATCCTTTCCTTGTTTCAATTGTTTTCTCATGCCGGTGCACCTCCTAATCATCCACCTCTCGTTATTCAATTGTTTCGGAGTACTGAAGATATCTCAGAAGATTCAAGTTTCCATTCTCAATTCACTCAAGTTCTTCTAAGGATGTTATCTCATTCAAGCCATTTAAATCAACCGATGCAATCTCCCTTTAAAGTAATCGTCAATGGTGTATCTTTTGAGTGGGCCCTAACCCACAAGTCTTTCCCAGGATCTTACCTGACTCTTCTAATTTTTCCGGAGTTATCCTCAAATTCATTTCAAAGTTTGACGTAAGAATGATTTGTCATCAGTTAAATGTTTTTCTCCAAGATCTTTCAAATTCTTGTCATCGTCTGTTCAACCTTTCTAATTTTCATCCCGGAGTATCACAACAATTCATGGTGGTGTTTCTCATTGTCATTCTCAACACTTGAAGATCGAAGAAGAGTTTCTCCTCCAAATCTTACCCGTTTTTTCCAAAGATGTGTAGTTCAAGGTTGATGCCATCCTCTCATAATTGTTTTTGATTGTGAGAATTCTTTTCACCCATCCGGAGGAATTCATGAGTCTTTTCAGTTTGATTCTCCGAAGGCTATCATTTCAGGTTTACCGGAAAGTCTCTTTACTCATTCCGTAATACATCATCCCGCAAGTAACTCATTAGTCACATTGCTTGCAAGTCTTATAGTGATGTGCATTACCGAGAGGGCCCAGAGGTACCTCTACGATATACGAAGTGACAAATCCTAATCTTGATCTATGCCAACTCAACAAACACCTTCAGAGACACCTATAGAGCATCTTTATAATCACCCAGTTACGTTGTGATGTTTGATAGCACACAAGGTGTTCCTCCGGTATTCGGGAGTTGCACAATCTCATAGTCAGAGGAATATGTATAAGTCATGATGAAAGCAATATCAATAAAACTAAACGATCATAATGCTAAGCTAATGGATGGGTCTTGTCCATCACATAATTCTCTAATGATGTGATCCTGTTCATCAAATGACAATACATGTCTATGGTCAAGAAACTTAACCATATTTAATTAAGGAGCTAGTCAAGTAGAGGCATACTAGGGACACTCTATTTTGTCTATGCATTCACACATGTACTATGTTTCCGGTTAATACAATTCTGGCATGAATAATAAACATTTATCATGATATAAGTAAATATAAATAAAAACTTTATTATTGCCTCTAGGCCATGTTTCCTTCAGAAGGTAATTACCTATTATTAAAGCCTTGTACTTAATTTCCTTGATTAGATTCCTAGGCGTAGCGCTGAAATTTCTCTTTGTCTAACTTAGGTGCCCCCGAGATGGTGTGCGGTTAGGATGGACTGTTGGGAGGCATTGGTGGATGAGTGGTGCTCTCCCGAATGGCTAGTCGTCAACAACAAGGCCAGGGATAAGCGTGCCCAAATGCAAGGTGTGCCACACCATCAAGGGAGCTCAAACCTGTTTGAGTACGGGGATCACTGGGTATGTGGTTTGCTTCACGATTCATGCAATTTCATTCTTCATGCTAGCTTGAGCCCTTAACTAATATTTTGTTCCTCTCTTTTAGGCAAAACACAACAAGAAGGACGTGCTACCGCTGTACGACCTCTATGCCGTGGCCCATACTGCCCTATACAAGAAGGCCAAGGCATTCTTTGAGGATGACCTCAATCATCAAGAGGGCTTCACCAACATATCCTCCCACAACAAGCTCGTGAGGTACAGAGACGTTGGGAAGACGAGGAAAGGGGAGGACTTCAACCCGAGCCAGAGTCCTTTTGATCCAGAGATCGTGATGCTATTTGGTGACGGGAGGTACCATGGCTCGGTAGCCATTGGGGATGGACTCATACTTTGTCCACGAACTCTCCGGGGGATCAAGAAGCCCCAGACGAGATCCGATCTTGAGATACCGCCTCGTCCACGGCCAATGGAGCTCGCCATCAAGGCTAGGGCCCAAGAGCTTCTGGCGGAGGCAAACAGGCAAGCTAAGTAGAGGGAGAGGGAGTTGGAGGAGAGGACGGCTAGTCTGTTGGAGGCTAGGGCCCAAGTTTCTCCTACATATTAGCTAAATCATGCACATAATGTTTGTTTCAGTGTGCCCCGCGCATTTGCGTGACTAGTTTTCTATACATAGTTCCATTTTTGCTAAGTATACTTCCATTGAGTCCTCTCTTGCTTCTAGCATTAATTCGATTTTATTTGTCGATAATTAGTGCGCGAAAACAGTGATATGGTTCCCACAAATCTTGTAAAAGTACTACATTAAGTTAAATACTGATATTCCATCGAGGTTCTTGGAGTTCTATGCGAACCCTTAGAACTGTGCACTAATATCGGCTTCCTCTATTTTACACTTCTACATGTACAATTTGTCTTTCCAAAATTATTTTCTTTCGAGAAATTTCCAATCCTTCTCATCATTTGGTATGGCAAACCATACATCTCGATCATTCCTAAAATCGTAATTGTGATGGTACCAATCACCTCCCTGATATAAATTTAAGTGGTTCCTCTGCCACTTTCAAGAGTCTTCTATGCAGAAACCTCTTTATCTTTTCCTGTACAAATATACCAGCCGCACTGCCGCCTTGCTACATCTCACTACAATCATCGGTTTACCTGTAAAATCTTCTTTATGATATGATCATTTGCTACATACACATCATATATTTACTATCCATATGACCTCAACGGCCCCATGATCATCATTAATCTATGTACATTCAACAAATCTTACTCAAATAGGTTATTTTATTTTATTTTTTGTTCACATTTTAGGTTTATGTTTCAATTCAAATTTACACATGAACAACTAATTTCATTGGAACTTATTTTCAAATTTATTTTTAATATAGTATTAATTTTGGGATTGAGATTTAGAGAAATATAAATGTATATGAACTTAATATACAAATCCAATTGCTTATTTGTTATAGGTAATTCAGAAGTTCATCTGCTAGCATGATTTTCTAACATAGAGACGTACTCATTGTTCGTGAAATACGAATTATATTTACTTTGAATTTCTATAAGAGATCTGATTCATCTACACATTATAACCACGACTCACAATAAACTCATGATTGTGATATTTTAGTCCCTTGTCATACCAGGTACTATCTCAATTTTTGTCCCAAAATATATGACCGCAAACAGCACGGAAAGAAAAAACTAACTGCTAAAATTCGAGTTTTTGTAGGAGTTTTGGTGGATTTGAATCTTATGGTTTTCCTCTATAAGGGTTCATAGGATTAGGCTTGCATTTTCCTACCGAGTCGATCTCCGTAATAATTTAACATATGCCAAAAACTCATTTAAATTTTCCTTTCAGACGTGCATTGCACCTACACTCTATTTCTACTCTCTCCATTGGTCCCCCAAAATTCAAGTGTTCATTTTTTGCCTCCGTCCGACATCTCTTACAGAGCTCAAGATTTTAAAATCCTATTGGAATTCATGATACGTGGCATCTCTATCCCGTGATTTAGCTAATGCTACATTTTTTTAATCCTCAAAATTCAAAGACCACCATTGTTTCTTTTTTTACATGACATTTAAATATCCAATTGCTCTTACATTCTCATTACACGTCAAAATACAATTGTATTTCCTGGAAAAGAGAAAACTTTATGAAGGGTATATTACCATTCAAATTCCTTTTTTAAGAAAAATATTCAAAGATGTATGTAAAAAATCATGATACATATATCAAAATATAATTGTATTCTCTGGCAAAAAGGAAACTTACACGAAAGTATATTACCATTTTCAGGCAGAGTATATACGCTTGTATGTTACGTCAAATTTCCTTTTTAGAAAAATATATTCAAAGATATACGTATCTTTGTTCTATTCGGAGCATACACATTTATGTTTGCATTCGTTCGTATGTCTAGCCTCCGCAAAAAGAAGAAGATATCATGTAGAATTTGTACCTTCAGAAGGCTATAGTATTTTTCTGCAAAAAAATCAGATAGTATTATTTACCTATCATACACAAAGGGTTATACGTAGATGTGCTTCTTTGATTGCTTGTATAGCCGGCCGACAGTTTTTGGTCCTATTTTATTTCCATTTCTACGTCCTCTTGTACACAACTATTAAACTAAGAGTTCGCAGTTAGAAAGAAAAGAAAAGAGGTAAATACACCAGGAGTAATAGAACTTGCACGTGACGGTCAGTTTGGTGCACAAAGTTGTAAAATACGTGTTTCTGGTCATCAAACTTGCACAAATGTTCCTATACAGTCCATTCCATGTACGCAGATGTATCTGTGGCCTATGTGTTATACCAGCATGGCCAGGGTCCACTGTAAGCCCACCACGCATGGTAGATCTGTAGGCTTTTCTTTATTTATGTATTATGCACCTATTTTTTAAATTATTAAGCCCCTAAAATAAAATAATTTTTTATTTACGTATAAAGCCCCTAAAATAAAATGGAAAAATAAGGGATGATTCGGTTACAAACTAGGGACGTGCCCCTACTAGGTTTGGGCTAACAACCACCAAACCAATGACCATTCATGTCTAGATAGCACGAATAGTTTTTATATCATATAAACACGGCCGAAAAATCAATTTTGCAAGAAATGTAACCCCAAAAAAGGGAGCACCATGGCTCGACTATGTGACCTCGTGGTCAACGTTAACTAAGATTACCACCGGGCTTCGACAACACAACATATCAAATGGGACAAATATTTTTCATGTTGTTATTCCTTCTTGTTCTATGTAAGAAAAAAATATATTATTGTGTTAGTGATATTTAATAAATGTTTATGTGTTACAAAAAAAGGTGTGTGACATTTTAAAAAAATAAACATTGTAAACCACATTTGTGTAATTAAAAATGATACGTTGCATTTTAAAAATGTTCATGCATTCCAAAAAAACTGGTCATGACATTTTTTAAATGCCTATACAATGTATAAAACAGTTTGTGTAGCTTTAAAATGTTTCGCACCATCCGAAAATGTTAAAAACATAGTTGAAAAAAGTTTCAAAACTTGTATTTGAAAAAAATGCCAATCATACACTTAAAAAGTATTAAGCATATTTTTTTAAATAGTCCAAACATAGATGTATACTGGAGTATTTAAAATATATGTGTATCAAAACATAGATGTATACTGGAGTATTTAAAACATCAAAACATATATGTATCACATGGAGTATATGTTTCAATACACATAAGTTTCAAAACTTGTATTTGAAAAAATGTTAATATGGACGTGTTGTGTTGATTAACATTTTCCCAATTACAAGTTTTTGAAACTTTTAAAATGCTGCGTACCTTTTTTGTAACACATAAATATTTTTTGAATGTCACAGACACAAGAATATAAATTGTTTTCTTACATCTGGACGTGTTGTGTTGTCGGTGGTAATGTTAGTTAACCTTGAGCACAAGGTCACATGGTCGAGCCACGGTGCTCATTTTTTCCGTGTTAAATTTCTTGTAAAAATTATTTTCAGTCAATGTATATGATACAGAAATTAGTCATGCTACATAGACATGAATGATCAGTAGTCTGGTGGTTGTCCGTGTGACTACTAGGGCACGTTGCAGCTTCAAGACCCCACATCGCTTGTTTTTTCATTTTATTTTTAGAGGCTTAATACGAAAATAAAAAAAGCCAAAGGCTTCTCTACAGATCTACATGCTACAGCAGATGACAATGGGCCCTGGCCACACTGGAATACCACGTAGCCTATGGATACGTCCGTGTACATGAAATGTGATCGTATATGAACGCTTGTACAAGTTTGATGACCGGAAACATATATTTTACAAGTTTGTGCACCAAACTAACCATCGTGTGCAAGTTCTATGACTTTGGGTGTATTTACCTCAAAAGAAAAAGGCATACTCTGACTATACCTATTTGTGCATGATGAGTTCCAAATTAATACGATTGCTTGATACTCCTATCACTGTACTAATTAGATGCGTCCAACCGTCCGGCCGAAAGGCTGATTGATTTGTTCTCACGTATCCAATACTAACCTGTATATCTTTTTTTGTGGGTAACAGTATACCTTTTTTGACAACATAAACTTTTTTGCAAACCTGTCAATGATAAAAATTGTACATTCTACTGTTGAATGTAACTTTTTAGATCTTTTAATCTGAACCGTTATTTTGTTAATCAATGGTGTATACATTTTTAGCAACGTGGATAATTACCATCGTATGAAGCTATCCAAAATATTCAGAGATTAGTGAAAGATATTATAATTCCCAACATGACATTTTTTGAACTTATTCCATACGTATATTAATTTTGCTTTTGGTACTCCTCACGATAGTTCACTCAAGAAATTAAAGAAGAAGAAAAAGAGGCATATGTAGTCCGGTTGTATGTTGGTTTGCTTATGGAGACGTGGTGGCACCTAGTGTCCGGATGTCTTTTTTTTTGAGAGAGTGTCCGGATGTCTATTGGTTTGCCCAAAAGTCAATGGTTTTGTTAGTTCTCAATATATGTACGTAAGATTGAGGAATCCTTATGGTCAACGCCTTCTTTTTTTCTACTTCGGTGCAAGTTGTATCTTTTTTTTTGCATCTAACGTGACAACTTGAAAGTCCAATACTGTTGCATACATATATTATTCCATGTTACGTAAAAATCTTTAAATCTCAGCCCTTGTTATTCTAATCAAACGGCTTAAAAAAGATTAGCATATGTGACGAACGTGATGGCTTGTTTAACTCTTGTTTTAAGTATATAATAGATGTGATTGACTCGTGAAAATAAAATGTGCAGTCCGTGTGTGAGAAAAACGGCCAGACCCCTCCGCCGATGCCCCAGATTGGTATAACAGACATAGTGAGTTTCATTTGAATGGTCATTAGTTACTAGTATTCACATTTCAGTTGCATCATGCTAACGAGACATTGCAAATGATCTTTGGTGCAACATGCCTCTTGACAAGCATCGACCGATCCTTCTCCGTCTTGCACTGGCGCAACCCCGACCAGTCCTTCTCCGTATGGCACTAGCACAAACCCGACCGGTCCATCTCCGTGATGATAGTAAGTTTTCCCAAGTGTTTTCTTAACAAATGCATACTTAGCTTAAGAAATGACCTAGCTCCAAAATGACCTATACTTAGCTTAATTTCCTTGAAAATGACATAATAACCTTACTTAGCTCGAAAATGACATATTTCACCTAGGATAGCTATAAAATGACCTATAATTAGCATTTTCCCCCTCCAAAATGACTTGATATGCTTAGTTAGCTAAAAAAAGGCATAACTACCTAGGATAGCTCAATAATGTTCTATACTTAGCTTAGCTAGTTCATTTATGACATAATTAGCTCACTTGGGTAAAAAAATGGCATAATAACCTAGGTTTAGCTCCAAAATGACCTATATTTAGCTTATTTTCCTCGAAAATGACATAATTGAAGGAAATATTCCCTAGAGGCAATAATAAAGTTGTTATTTATATTGCCTTATATCATGATAAATGTTTATTATTCATGCTAGAATTGTATTAACCGGAAACTTGATACATGTGTGAATACATAGACAAAACAAAGTGTCCCTAGTATGCCTCTACTTGACTAGCTCGTTAATCAAAGATGGTTAAGTTTCCTGACCATAGACATGTGTTGTCATTTGATGAATGAGATCACATCATTAGGAGAATGATGTGATGGACAAGACCTATTTGTTAGCTTAGCATAATGATCGTTAAGTTTTATTGCTATTGCTTTCTTCAGGACTTATACATATTCCTTTGACTATGATATTATGCAACTCCCGAATACCGGAGGAACACCTTGTGTGCTATCAAACATCAAAATGTAACTGGGTGATCATAAAGATGCTCTACAGGTGTCTCTGAAGGTGTTTGTTGGTTTGGCATAGATTAAGATTGGGATTTGTCACTCCCAGTATCGAAGAGGTATCTCTGGGCCCTCTCGGTAATGCACATCACTATAAGCCTTGTAAGAAAAGTGACTAATGAGTTAGTTATGGGATGATGTGTCGGTGTCAAAACCGGCGGATCTCGGGTAGGGCGTCCCGAACTGTGTGTCTAGGATCAATGGTAACAGGAGAGAGGGGACACGATGTTTACCCAGGTTCGGGCCCTCTCTATGGATGTAATACCCTATGTCTTGCTTGATTGATCTTGATGAATATGAGTGTTACAAGAGTTGATCTACCACGAGATCGTAATGGCTAAACCCTAGAAGTCTAGCATGTATGACTAAGGTAATGAATATCTATCCTTTCCAGACTAACCCCTCTGGTTTATATAGACATTAGGGGGGGGGGATCTAGGGTTTACACAGAGTTGGGTACATAAGAAGGAAAATTCATAGTCGGTCGCCAAGCTTGACTTCCACGCCAAGGCGAGTGCAATCCGGACACAGGTACAATCTTCGGTCTTCATGTCTTCACAGCCCATCAGTCCGGCCCATGGATAACAGGCCGGACGCCCGAGGACCCCTTAGTCCAGGACTCCCTTAGTAGCCCCTAAATCTGGCTTCAATGATGAGGAGTCCGGCGCGCAAATTGTATTCGGCATTACAAGGCGGGTTCCCTTCTATCCGAACTTCAAGATAGTCTTCGGATGCGATGATAGTATTCGGACCTGTCACACACACACACACACACCATACATAACCACAGAGAGAATATATTTTTACACGAGTCTAATCCACTGACAGCTTTTACAATATGACATCACGTCTGTCCGGTCATAATTTCGAACCGTTTTTCATCATCGAGCTCTCTCTCTGTCTCCGCCTTTCCAATCTCGAGCTCCAGCGCCCAAGTTCTCATCTCCTTTCCACTCAAGCAGCCATGTCCGGATCCGGAGGTCAAGGCAAGTGGATGGTCTCCTCCGTCAAGGAGGAGAACATTACGGAGCTTCGGGCGGCCGGATACTTGGCGAAGGAGATCACTCACCGCCTGCCAACCGAGGGACAAGTTGTCCCCACGCCGAAGCCCACCGAGAGGGTAGTGTTCCTCCCCCATTTCTTCCGCCGGCTAGGGTTTCCACTCCACCCTTTCATCCGCGGGCTGATGTATTATTACGGGATAGATTTCCATGATCTGTCCCCGAATTCCTTCCTCAACATCTCGACATTTATCGTCGTGTGTGAGGCCTTCCTCCGCATCCAACCCCACTTCGGGCTGTGGCTCAAAGTCTTTAACATGAAGCCGAAGGTGGTGGATGGCCAGCATGCGGAGTGCGGAGGAGCTTGATGTCTACTACACAACCTTCTTCTTGTAGACGTTGTTGGCTTCCAAGTGTAGAGGTTTGTAGGACAGTAGCAAATTTCCCTCAGGTGGATGACCTAAGCTATATCAATCTGTTGGAGGCGTAGGATGAAGATGGTCTCTCTCAAGCAACCCTGCAACCAAATAACAAAGAGTCTCTTGTGTCCCCAACACACCCAATACAATGGTAAATTGTATAGGTGCACTAGTTCGGCGAAGAGATGGTGATACAAGTGGTATATGGATAGTAGATAAAGGTTTTTGTAATCTAAAAATATAAAAACAGCAAGGTAACTAATGATAAAAGTGAGCGTAAACGGTATTGCAATGTGTGGAAATAAGGCCTAGGGTTCATACTTTCTCTAGTGCAAGTTCCCTCAACAATACTAACATAATTGGATCACATAACTATCCCTCAACATGCAACAAAGAGTCACTCCAAAGTCACTAATAGCGGAGAACGGACGAAGAGATTATGGTAGGGTACGAAACCACCTCAAAGTTATTCTTTCAAATCAATCCGTTGGGCTATTCCTATAAGTGTCACAAACAGCCCTAGAGTTTGTACTAGAATAACACCTTAAGACACAAATCAACCAAAACCCTAATGTCACCTAGATACTCCAATGTCACCTCAAGTATCCGTGGGTATGATTATACGATATGCATCACACAATCTCAGATTCATCTATTCAACCAACACAAAGGACCTCAAAGAGTGCCTAAAAGTTTCTACCGGAGAATCACGACGAAAACGTGTGCAAACCCCTATGCATAGGTTCATGGGAGAAACCCGCAAGTTGATCACCAAAACATACATCAAGTGAATCACGTGATATCCCATTGTCACCACAGATATCCACGAAAAGACATACATCAAGTGTTCTCAAATCTTTAAAGACTCAATCCGATAAGATTACTTCAAGGGGAAAACTCAATCCATTACAAGAGAGTAGAGGGGGAGGAGAAACATAAGATCCAACTATAATAGCAAAGCTCGCGATACATCAAGATCGTGCCAAATTAAGAACACGAGAGAGAGGTCAAACACATAGCTACTGGTACATACCCTCAGCCCCGAGGGAGAACTACTCCCTCCTCGTCATGGAGAGCACCGGGATGATGAAGATGGCCACCAGAGAGGGATTGCCCCCTCCGGAAGGGTGCCGGAACGGGTCTAGATTGGTTTTCGGTGGCTACGGAGGCTTCTGGCGGCGGAACTCCCGATCTAATCTCCGTTCTGGAAGTTTTACGATACGTAAGTATATATGGGTACCAAGGGTACGTCGATGGACCGAAGAGGGGGCCACGAGGTAGGGGGGTGCGCCCCAGGGGGTTGGGCGCGCCCCCTACCCTCGTGAGCACCTCCTCCATCTTCTGACATAGGGTTCCAGTCTATTCGGTAGGTTTCCTTCCAAAAATAACTTCTCAAGTTGATTTCGTTCCGTTTTGACTCCGTTTGATATTCCTTTTCCTCGAAACACTGAAATAGGCATAAAACAACAAATCTGGGCTGGCAGAGGGAGTCCTGGATTAGGGGGTGTTCGGATGGCCGGACTATACCTTCAGCCGGACTCCTGGACTATGAAGATACAAGATTGAAGACTTTGTCCCGTGTCCAGAAGGGACTTTCCTTGGCGTGGAAGGCAAGCTTGGCGATACGGATATGTAGATCTCCTACCATTGTAACCGACTTTGTGTAGCCCTAACCCTCTCCGGTGTCTATATAAACCGGAGGTTTTAGTCCGTATGACAACATACAGAACAACAATCATACCATAGGCTAGCTTCTAGGGTTTAGCCTCTCTGATCTCGTGGTAGATCTACTCTTGTACTACCCATATCATCAATATTAATCAAGCAGGACGTAGGGTTTTACCTCCATCAAGAGGGCCCGAACCTGGGTAAAACTTCATGTCCCTTGCCTCCTGTTACCATCCGGCCTAGACGCACAGTTCGGGACCCCCTACCCGAGATCTGCCGGTTTTGACACCGACATTGGTGCTTTCATTGAGAGTTCCTCTGTGTCGTCGCAGTTAGGCTTGATGGCTCCTACGATCATCAATAGCGATGCTGTCCAGGGTGAGACCTTCCTCCCCGGACAGATCTTCGTCTTGGGCGGATTCGCACTGCGGGCCCATTCACTTGGCCATCTGGAGCAGATCGAAAGCTATGCCCCTGGCCGTTAGGTCAGATTTGGAAGTTTAAACTACACGGCTGACATTCGCGGGGACTTGATCTTCGACGGATTCGAGCCACTGCCGAGCGGGCCGCACTATCACGACGAGCATGATCTAGCTCTGCCGCCGAACAGTGCCCTAGAGGCCACACCCGCATCGGCTCCGACCCTTAATTCGGAGCCAACTGCGCTGATCGAGGATGGGTGGTTGGACGCCGCCTCGGGGGCTGCGATCCCAACGGCGATCAAGCCGAACACCAGCCCCACACTCCGCGAGACTCGTGACTCCAAGGAGCCGTACTCCTCTCCGGACTCCGAACCCTTCGCGCCCCTGCCGATCGAATCCGATTGGGCGCCAATCATGGAGTTTACTGCCGCGGACATCTTTCAGCACTCGCCTTTCGGCGATATTCCGAAGACACTAAAGTCTCTCTCTTTATCAGGAGAGCCCTTGCCGGACTACGGTCAGCAAGGTTGGGATACGGACGATGAAGAAATTCAAAGCCCACCCACCACCCACTTTGTAGCCACTGTCGACGATTTAACCGACATGCTCGACTTCGACTCCCAAGACATCGACGGTATGGACGCCGATGCAGGAGACGATGAAGAACCAGCGCCTATTGGGCCCTGGAAAGCCAGCTCATCATATGACATATACATGGTGGACACCCCAAAAGAAGGAGATGGCAATTGAACAACGGAGGATGACCCCTCCAAGAAACAGCCTAAGCGCCGGCGTCAGCGGCGCCGCTCAAAATCCCGCCAAAGCAAATACGGTGATTCCAGCACGGGAGATAATAATACTCTGGAGAGTGCTGAAGAAAACCACCTCCAGCAAGATTCAGCACAGGAGGATGGAGAAGCCAGCCCTCATGAGAGAGCGGCAGACAGAGAGGTCGAGGAGATAATTGTATGCCTCCCTCCGAAGACGAGGCAAGCCTCGACGACGACGAATTCGTCGTGCCAGAGGATCCCGTCGAGCAAGAGCGTTTTCAACGCAGGCTTGTGGCCACGGCAAGAAGCCTCAAGAAAAAACAGCAACAACTTAGAGCTGATCAAGATTTGCTAGTCGACAGATGGACTGAAGTCCTTGTGGCCGAAGAGCATAAACTCGAACGCCCCTCCAAGAGCTACCCAAAGCGCAGGGTGTTACCCCGATTAGAGGAGGAAGCACTTAAACCTACATCACCAGCACTTGATACGGCTGACCGGCCACCTTGTGGCCGCGACAGAGAGGCCTCTCGGCCCTCCACTCAAGCCACACCCCGTACCAAGGCACGGGAAAATGCGCCCGACCTGCGAGATATGTTGGAGGACAAGGAAAGGCAAACAAGATCGATCTACAGATCGCGGGGGCGCCCCACGACTCGAGATGGTAACCGTCACGCCGAACACAAATCCGGTAGGGCCGAACACAGTAGACAAAGCTCATTGGAGCTACGTCGTGATATAGCCCAGTACAGAGGCGCCGCACACCCACTATGCTTCACAGACGAAGTAATGGATCATCAAATCCCCGAGGGTTTCAAACCCGTAAACATCGAATCATATGATGGCACAACAGATCCTGCGGTATGGATCGAGGATTATCTCCTTCATATCCACATGCCCCGCGGCGATGATCTCCACACCATCAAATACCTCCCACTCAAGCTTAAAGGACCAGCTCGGCATTGGCTTAACAGCTTGCCAGCAGGATCAATCGGTTGTTGGGAGGACCTGGAAGCCGCATTCCCTGACAATTTCCAGGGCACCTATGTGCGACCAGCAGACGCCGATGACCTAAGCCACGTAATTCAGCAGCTAGAGGAATCGGCCAGGCAATTCTGGACACGGTTCCTAACAAAGAAAAATGAAATAGTCGACTGTCCGGACGCAGAGGCCCTAGCAGCCTTCAAGCACAATATCCGTGACGAGTGGCTTGCCCGGCACCTTGGACAGGAAAAAGCCAAAATCTATGGCAGCACTCACGACACTCATGACTCGCTTTTGCGCGGGAGAAGACAGCTGGCTTGCTCGTAGCAACAATATGACCAAGAACAATGGTAATTCGGATACCAGGGACGGTAGTGGCAGGTCACGTCGCAACAAGCAGAAGCGTCGCATTAACGGCGACAATGTAGAGGATACGGCAGTTAATGCCGGATTCAGAGGCTATAAATCCGGTCAACGGAAAAAGCCATTCAAAAGAAATCCTAGGGGCCCGTCCAGTTTGGACCGAATACTCGACCGCTTGTGCCAGATACATGGCACCCCCGAAAAGCCGACCAATCACACCAACAGGGATTGTTGGGTGTTCAAGCAGGCAGGCAAGTTAAATGCCGAAAATAAAGACACGGGGCTACATAGCGATGACGACGAAGAGCCCCGGCCGTCGAACAACAGTGGACAGAAGGGTTTTCCCCCACAAGTGCGGACGGTGAACATGATATACGCAACCCACATCCCCAAGAGGGAGCAGAAGCGCGCGTTAAGGGACGTATACACGATAGAGCCAGTCGCCCCAAAGTTCAACCCATGGTCCTCCTGCCTGATCACCTTTGATCAAAGGGACCATCCCACTAGCACCCGTCATGGCAGATTCACCGCATTGGTTCTAGACCCAATCATTGACGGATTTCATCTCACTAGAGTCCTTATGGATGGCGTCAGCAGCCTGAACCTGCTTTACCAGGATACAGTGCGGAAAATGGGCATAGATCCCTCGAGGATTAAGCCCACCAAAACGACCTTTAAAGGCGTGATACCAGGTGTAGAGGCCAACTGTACAGGCTCAGTCACACTTGAAGTGGTCTTCGGATCTCCGGATAATTTCCGAAGCGAGGAGTTAATCTTCGACATAGTCCCATTCCGTAGTGGCTATCACGCACTGCTCGGGCTATCACGCATTCGTCAAGTTCAATGCGGTACCGCACTACGCATACCTTAAGCTCAAGATGCCAGGCCCTCGAGGAGTAATTACGGTCAATGGAAACACCGAACGCTCTCTCGAATGGAGGAGCACACGGCGGCCCTTGCTGCGGAAGTACAAAGCAGCCTCTCCAGGCAGTTCTCTAGTCCAGCCATTAAATGTCCGGACATCGTCAAGCGCGCCCGGAGTAACCTACAACAAGACCGCCTGGCACGTTCCGAGTAGGCGTAGCAATGCGGCCCCAACCCCAGCCCTCACAAAAATGCGACACCAGTACTTCGCGTACATAACTACGCTTTAGAAATACCATGGGTACAGGGGGAGGGGCACCATCACGGCACGCCCGAAACACGGCTTAAACCGCACCAGGGGCTGCCGATTTTTTAATTTTCTCTTACTTTCAGGACTCCAGTCTTCGGAAGGCCTGTTCGGCAGTTCAATTGCCGCACAAACGATGCAAGAACCAGGGAAGCAGACAAGCCATGTCGCATTACGGAACTCCCAGGTGGTCTCTATCACGAGCAGTATACCTGTTTCGCATACCATTCCGTAGCCTGCCCCTGGAACAGACATGTTAAATAGTCCAACCTTTTGCTTATCGCATTATTTGTATCGTTCCGCCTTGATCGCAGCCCTTTTTAATAGAAAATGCATAGCTTTTGTCTCTTTTTGCATTACTCTTTTTTTTACAAATATATGTTCCTTAACGACATGTTGCACCCATACACTTTGGTACGGCCAAAATATGCCAGGGGCTTTAGTACCCCTCAATATGGTGTGAGAAGTACGAACACTTTAACAAGTGCGGCACCTCGAACTTATAGCATTATATGCATCGGCTCCGAATCATGTCTTGGGTCAATAGTTGGGTTTGCCCGGCTCCTATGTTTTGGTGCCTTACGTTCTGCTATATCGGCTAAGGTAGCACTAGGAGAACTACTGTGATTGTGCCCCAGTTGAGCTGGGTCGAGCACCTCAGTAGAGAAAGCTAAAACTGACTGTCATGATGAAGCGAGAGCCGGTCGCTGTTCGAGAGGTTTTTCGAGTCCCTAAAGACTTATGCCGCTTAGAGCGAGGAGTCAGCTCTGTCCGGCCAAGGCATGGATAGCGCCCCGAACTCGGTCTTCCGAATACCAGGGGCTTCACCGAAATTTTAAATTATAGAATTCTATGGCTAAGTGAGAGTGTTCACGCATGATAGTCCGATTTCCTTGTTCGTTGTGCTGAGCGCCTCCCTCGAAGGACCCAAACATGGGAAAAAGAGCGCTCAGGTTTATCCCCAAACACTCCAGCACTAGCGGCATGGGGGCAGAAGCCGACGACTCACCATCTCTCAAAATTGATAAACAGCCGCACAGAAGGTAATATTTTAAATTCCAACAGCATTGCTTAGCCGGCGGTGAATATCTACATGGCATCAAGTACCTCCCATTGAAACTGAAAGGACCTGCTCGGCATTGGCTCAATAGCCTGCCGGCAAACTCCATTGGCAGTTGGGAGAATTTGGAAGACGCATTGCTTGACAACTTCCAGGGCACTTATGTGCGACCACCGGATGCCGATGACTTGAGTCACATAACCCAACAGCCAGGGGAATCAACCAGGAAATTCTGGACTCAATTCCTAACTAAGAAGAACCAAATTGTCGATTGTCCAGATGCCGAGGCCTTAGCGGCCTTTAAGCATACATCCGTGACGAGTGGCTCGCCCGACACCTTGGCCAAGAAAACCCAAAATCCACGGCAGCCCTCACGACACTCATGAGCCTCTTTTGCATGGGCGACGATAGCTGGTTGGCCCGTAGCAACAACACAGCAAGCAACCCTGGCACATCAGAAGCCAGAGATAGCAACGGCAAACCCTGACGCAACAAACACACGCGCCGCAAAAATGGTGAAAACACCGAAGATACGGCAGTCAATGCCGGATTTAGGGGCTCTAAGTTCAGTCAGCAGAATGGCCACTCAAAAAATGACAATTCGGGTCCGTCCAGTCTGGACCGCATACTCGATCGCCCATGCCAAATTCATGGCACCCTAGGAACACCAGCCAATCATACCAACAGAGAATGTTGGGTCTTCAAACAAGCCGGCAGGTCAGGTGCCAAAAACAAAGATAAGGGGTCTCAAAGTGACGATGGCGACGAGGAGCCCAGATCACCGAGTACAGGAGGGAAAAATAAATTTCCCCCGCAAATCCAAACGGTGAACGTGGTAAACGGCACCTACACTCCCAACCCGGACTGGACGCACACCCTTAGGGATGTCGATTTAACGGAACCAGTCGTCCCACGATATAAACTAGGGCCGATCACCTTCAACTGCACGGATCGTCCGGTTAACACCAATCAGGGCAATCCAGCCGCACTAGTCCTCGACCCAATAGTTGATGAGTTCCACCTCACACGAGTCCTTATGGACGGAGGTAGCAGTCTAAACCTGCTTTACCAGGACACAGTGCACAAGATGGGCATCGATCATTCGGTGATCAAGCCCACTAAAACCACGTTCAGAGGTATTATACCAAGTGTGGAGGCCAGCTATACAGGCTCCATCGCCCTTGAGGTAGTCTTCGGATCACCAGACAATTACTGTGCCGAAAAGTTAATCTTCGACATCGTCCCCTTTAGTAGTGATTATCAGGCACTGCTCGGACGAACCGTGTTCACTCGATTCAAAGCGGTACCACATTATGCCTACCGTAAGCTCAAGATGCCCGGTCCGCGCGGCGTCATCATGGTTAATGGCAAGGCCGAACTTTCCCTCGGCACCAAGGAGTATACCGCTGCTTTAACAGCAGAAGCTACAAGTGGCACCTTCCAACCGAACCTCAAGTCGACGGCCTGACTCCCGGACACCGCCAAAGGACTTCGGACTACTTCGCGGCAGGATAGTCTGGCTCGTCTAGAGCTCAATTAAACACTCCGACGAAAGCCAGGATAGACCACATACCGTGGCTCAATCGCTCTGCGGCACACAAGCATTTCTTACATTTTGTTTGCAGGTTCAACTTTGCGCAGACCAGGACTGGCGATATGGAAGCATCTCGAACGCGCAAGGGAATCCTTAGATATTCCCCGCGATGACCATCCGACTATACTCCGGATCCACACACAGCTCCTTCCTCCTGGTCTCAGCAGGTTCCACAGTCATATTTCTTTTTTTTATCAAATTACCTATACTCACACGCATCGACGTACTATTCAAATACAACATATGGATTTATATAACGCTTATCTGCTATTATTTCTTATTGAAATTCTTTTTTTAAGTGGCATCCGTACACCGCGATATGCTTTAAATATGCCAGGGGCTTCGTTTTACCCATAATACGGCAATAAAGTCCGAACACCTTCATGGAAGTTCGGCACCCCGAACTTATAACATTATATGCATCAACTCCGAATCATGTATTGGGTCAAATGTTGGGTTTGCCCGGCTCCCATGTTTTGCTGCCTTACGTTCTGCTATATCGGCTAAGGCGGCACATGGAGAACTACTGCGATTGTGTCCCAGTTCTTCCAGACGAGCACCTCAGTAGAGAAAGACAAAAACTGACTATCATGATACGGCGAGAGCTGGTTAGTTGTTTGAGAGGTTGCAAAATCTTTAAGGATTTGTCCCGCATAATGCCATAACCAATGCAGCGTGCGATGGATCGGCTTTTCTTCCGATCAGGTGCTTATATAGCCCCTCGTGCGGTCTTCCAAACACCAGGGGCTGCGCCTACCTTCCTTTTATAAAGCTCCTATGGCTAAGTGAGAGTGATAAAGCCCTATAGTCCGATTGCCTGGTTCGTTGTGCTGAACACCTCCTTCAAAGGACCCAAAACTGGGATAAAGAGTGATCAGGTTTATCCCAAACACCCCCGTACTTCCTACATGGGGGCAGAAGCCGACGACTGGCCAACTCTTAGGATTAATATATAAAACGGCCGCGCAGGAGGATAAACTTTTATGTAACAGGCAATAAATAATAGAAATGACCTTGTTCAACATTAGTAAGGAAAACATGATTGTATTCATGGAAATATAATGTCCTTGGTGCATTGCTCCGTCGCAAGGCAGGATCCTTTCAAGACACTTTCATAATATAATTTGGGCTTGCGGTGCTCCTCCCCCTCTGGCGGTCCCTCGGTCATCAGATTTTCAGCATCCATCTTCCCAAGTGCACCTTTGCGCGGGTGAAGGCCATGCCCGCACCCTCTATACAGACCGACTGCTTGATGACGTTAAATCGAGGGTAGACATTCACAAGCTGCTTCACGAGCCCGAAGTAGCTGCCTGGAATCGGCTCGGTCGGCCATAGCAGGATAATCAAATCCTTCATGGCTAGTTCGGCCGCCCTATGCAGTTCGATCAGCTGTTTCAGTTGGTCGGCAAAAGGAACCGGATAATTCGGTGCCAGATACTACGACCAGAAGAGCTTATCCGCAGTGTTCCCTTCTTTGGCTCGGTAGAATTGGGCAGCATCCGATATGCTATGGGGCATTTCCGCAAATACCCCTGGAGAAATGCAAACTCAAAATTAGAAACATGATTTTCTCCTCAAATACTTGCTTTACATGGAAAAAAGCCTTACCCCCCGCGATCGTCCCTGCCTCTTGGATCTCCTACAGGGCGCCTTGGGTTTCCCCCTAGGCATCGCGCGCGGCCTGATGAGCCCTGGCAAGTTCGGATTCTTTCTCCGTTAAACTCTGCTCCAAGGTCTCGAATTTATTCACGGACTCTTGAAGCTCCTGCTCAGCTTCAATAGCCCTGGCCTCGTGCTCCTCACGAAGAGCCTGCTCCGCGGCTGCCTTTTCCTCGGCCTCGGCAAGAGCCTTCCTCAGAGCCTCGACTTCGTTCATCGCCCCTGGCGCAAATAATGAAACATATTTTATCATACCGGAAATTTGTTCGCACTGAACGCGAACAAGGCTTGCGCATACCTTGTATATCTTCCAACTGCCTTTTCAACTGGCCAAGTTCTTCTTTGGCCCGCTCCAGACTTTGATTCAGTCCGGAGACCTCCGAAGTATGAGAGGCAGTAACCGCTGCAGTCGCCTGCTTATAAAAGAAGAGAGATAGATGTCATCAAGTGAGTCTTCCTGCGAACATAAAATTGATCCTCTGTCCGGTCCTTTCTTGCACCGAACAATGTATCAGGGGCTACTATCCATACTATGACACTCTTCGAAACCTCATAAAACATACCTCAATGCGTCTTATAAGGCTGATACAGGCATCATTCAATCCACTCCCAGCAGACTGAATCTCCTTAATCACCACACCCATCAGGGCATGGCGTTCAGCGACGATGGAGGCACTCTTCAGCGCCGCCAACAAAAGATCCGACACCTGTGGCTGGACAGAGATTGCCGGTGGAACAGGCACACCCCCTCCAGCAGAGGGAGGCCGCCTGCTTGATTCTGGAGCCGTATTGGTCTCCGGAATTGCGTCCGGCTGGGAGCCGAATTCAAGACGGCTCCCGCTGTCGACTCCCATGGGAATCTTCTCCCCCATGTCTCAGGCCCCCGAAGTTTGACCTCCAGGCGCCGCTTTCACAATCTTTCCCCCCCTCCTTGGTCGGGGTCCTTCTGGGACGAAGCCTCGGTGTTATGCACATATTTGGGGGAAGGGGCCTTCGGGGGCGTCCCGCTCTCTATAGCATCCGAGCTCAGTGAATCCTCTGATGAGGATCATTCGGTGCGGGACCTCGCCGGACAACAAAAAATATAGCTGAGGTTAAAATATTATGTCATGATGAGTCTGGACGCATAAACGTGTTCGGATTTTATACTCACGAGTTCACCAGTGGCTGGGCCCTGGGATTCCACGCCAGGCTGCTGTCGGCGGCGGCAGTGGACTCTTCCGGAAGAGGAGCTTTTCCCCTTTTAGGCGACTCGGCCTCCAAGTGTATGGACGCCGCCCTCTTCTTTCTTCCCCCCGCTGGGGATTCGTCTTCCTCCTCCTCCTCGTCCTCTTCGGAGGCAGAACAAATGTTGGAGCCTTCGGATATTGTGTCCAAAGTGTCGCGGCGACGAAAGCCGCCCTGGGACTTTTTGGCCTCCTTCTCGGCCTTCTTCTTCGGCGCCTTGTATGGCGCCGGGACTAGCATCTTCGTCAGAAGTGGGCCGGCCGGTTCTTCGGGCAACGTGGCCGGAAAGTGGATCCGCCCCACCTTCTTCTTCCAACCCTAGGGAAACACATTAAGCATTTCCCTTGGGTTATGCGGATAAAACGCATAAAAACTTATCGAGCTTGTAGGGCGGGACAATTGGTACCCGTGGTCCTCGGCCGAGTCCGGCCATGATTTGCCAGACTTGGAAAGCACCTTCAGATGTCTTCGTGCAAGGAGCCAAAGAGCTCCCGCAGGGTCTGGTGCTTGGCCGGATCGAATTCCCATAGATTGCATGTCCGGTGCTGACAAGGCAGGATCGGGCGAATTAAGATCACCTGGACTACATTGACAAGTTTTATGTTCTTGTCTTCCATATCTTTAACGCGCGTCTGGAGCACGGATAGTTCGTCGGACGAAGACCAGTTCATGCCCTTCTTGGGCCAGGACGTAAGCCGCAGAGGGGCTCCGGATCAGAACTCTGGAGTAGCGGCCTATTCCGTGCCGCATGGCTCATTGATGTAAAACCATTGCTGTTGCCACTCTTTGACGGAATCATTAAAAGTACCTGTTGACCATGTGACGTTGCGCATCTTGCTCACCATAGCACCCCCGCACTCAGCGTGCTCGCCGCTCACTACATTGGGCTTCACATTAAAGATCTTCAGCAATAAGCCGAAGTGTGGCAAGAAGCGGAGAAAAGCCTCGCACACGACGATGAATGTCGATATGTTGAGGAAGGAATTGGGGGATAGATCATGAAAATCGATCCCGTAATAATACATGATGCCGCGAACGAATGGGTGGAGGGGAAACCCTAGCCCGCAGACAAAATGAGGGAGGAATACAACCCTCTCTTGGGGTTCCAGAGTAGGAACGATCTGTCCCGCCGTCGAGAGACGGTGGCCAATTTTTTTGGCCAGATACCCGGCCTCCCGAAGCTTTTTGATATGCTTCTCCTGGACGGTAGAGGCCATCCACTTACCTCCTGCTCCGGATTCAGACATTTTCGGAAGGCCTTTGTGGGCGGAGAAGACGAACGCTTGGGCACTGGAGCTCGGGCGAAGGGGAATGGATCGGGAAGAAGAAAGCGTGGGTGCGAAAGGGAGTCCTTATCCCCTTATAAAGGAAGCAAGGATTCTACGCCTCCCCACTTGCCTGGTAAACTCTCTTATTCCCCAAGCGCCGTGATTGATGACGCGGTTGGGTTACCCACACCTGTATTGATGAGAATCCCGTGATAAGGGGACAAGATCTCTGCTTCGACAAAACGTTCCAAGAAAACTGCCTCGCAATATGTGCAGTAGCTGGTTGAGAAAAACGGTTCGAATAATGACCGGGCCACGACAGGACATCACGTTATGAAAAGTTGTCAGCAGATTAGATTTGTGGAATAATATACTCTCTACGGTGGTGTGTGGAATTTGTTTTGCAGAGCCGGACACGATCCTTGTGTTCGAAATCTTCTATGGTGTATTCGGACGAGGAACACGCCTTGCAATACCGAAAACAATCTGTGCGCTAGACTCATCATCATTGAAGCCTGGTTCAGGGGCTACTGAGGGAGTCGTGGATTAGGGGGTCCTCAGACTGCCGGACTATATACTTTGGCCGGACTGTTGGACCATGAAGATACAAGATTGAAGACTTTGTCCCGTGTCTGGGTGGGACTCTCCTTTGCGTGGAAGGCAAGCTTGGCAATTCAGATATGTAGATCTCCTCCCTTGTAACTGACTCTTTGTAACCATAGCCCCCTCTGGTGTCTATATAAACCGGAGGGTTTAGTCCGTAGGACAACAACAATCATAATCATAGGCTAGCTTCTAGGGTTTAGCCTCTATGATCTCGTGGTAGATCAACTCTTGTAATACTCATATCATCAAGATCAATCAAGCAGGAAGTAGGGTATTACCTCCATCGAGAGGGCCCGAACCTGGGTAAACATTGTGTCCCCCGCCTCCTATTACCATCTGCCTTAGACGCACAGTTCGGGACCCCCTACCTGAGATCCGCCGGTTTTGACACTGACACAAATCCTACTAGGACTGGAGTCCTAGTAGGGCTCCCCTCTCCTTGGCGCGCCCCTAGTGGCCAGCCTCCTCCTCTCCTCCTTTATATATAGGGCAGGGGCACCCCAAAGCACATCAGTTATTCTCTCAGCCATGTGCGGTGCTCCCCTCCATTGTTTACTCCTCCGGTCAGAGCGTCATAGTGCTTAGGCGAAGCCCTGCACGGACCACATCATCGTCACCACGCCGCCATGCTGATGAAACTCTCCCTCGACACTCTGTTGGATCAAGAGTTCAAGGGATGTCATCGAGCTGAACATGTGCTAAACTCGGAGGTGCCGTACCTTCGGTACTTGATCGGCTGGATCGCGAAGACGTTCAACTACATAAACCGCGTTAACCTAACGCTTCCGCTTTCGGTCTATGAGGGTACATGGAGACACTCTCCCCCTCTCGTTGCTATGCATCTCCTAGATAGTTCTTGCGTGATCATAGGAATTTTTTTGAAATTGCATGCTACCTTTCCCAACAGTGGCATCCGAGCCAGGTCTATGCGTAGATGGTATGCACGAGTAGAACATAAGGAGTTGTGGGCGATTATAGTCATACTACTTACTGCCAACGTCTTATTTTGATTTGGTGTTATTGTTGTATGAAGCGGCCTGGACCATCCTTACATGACCACGTTCATGAGACCGGTTCCACCAACAGACATGCAACTTGTTTTGCATAAAGGTGGCTGGCGGGTGTCCGTTTCTCCAACTTTAGTTGAATCAAATGTGAATACATCCGGTCCTTGTGGAAGGCTAAAACAACAAACTTGATGAAACATCACTATGGTTTTGATGCATAGGTAAGAACGGTTCTTGCTAGAAGCCCGTAGCAGCCACGTAAAACTTTCAATAACAAAGTAGAGGACATCCAACTTATTTTTGCAGGGCTTGTTGTGATGTGATATGGTCAAGACATGATGTGATATAAGTTATTGTATGAGATGATCATGTTTTGTAGAAGTTATCGACAACTGGAAGGAGACTTATAATTGTCACTTTATTGTATGAAATTCAATCGCCATGTAATTGCTTTACTTTATCACTATGCGTTAGCAATAGTCGTAGAAGCAATAGTTGGCAAGACGACAACGATGCTACGATGGAGATCAAGGTGTCAAGCCGGTGATGATGGAGATCATGACGGTTCTTTGGAGATGGAGATAAAAGGCACAAGATGATGATAACCATATCATGTCACATATTTTGATTGCATGTGATGTTTATCTTTTACGCATCTTATTTTGCTTAGTACGGCGGTAGCATTATAAGATGATCCCTCACTAAATTTCAAGGCATAAGTGTTCTCCCTGAGTATGCACCATTGCTACAGTTCGTCATGCCGAGACACCACGTGATGATCGGGTGTGACAAGCTTTACGTTCACATACAACGGGTGTTAGATAGTTTTGCACGTGTAGAATACTCAGGTTAAACTTGACGAGCCTAGCATGTAAAGACATGGCCTCGGAACACTAAGACCGAAAGGTCGAACGTGTATCATATAGTAGATATGATCAACATAGAGATGTTCACCATTGTAAAGTACTCCATCTCACGTGATGATCGGACATGGTTTAGTTTATATGGATCACGTGATCATTTAGATGACTAGAGGGATGTCTATCTAAGTGGGAGTTCTTTAGTAATATGATTAATTGAACTTAAATTTATCATGAACTTAGTCCTGATAGTTTTTGCATATCTATGTTGTTATAGATCAATGGCTCGTGCTACCGTTCCCTTGAATTTTAATGCGTTCCTAGAGAAAGCTAAGTTGAAAGATGATGGTAGCAACTACACGGACTGGGTCCGTAACTTGGGATTATCCTCATTGCTGCATAGAAGAATTACGTCCTTGAAGCACCGCTGGGTGCAAGGTCTGCTGCAGGAGTAGCACCAGATGTTATGAATGTCTGGCAAGCTAAATCAGATGACTACTCCATAGTTCAGTGTGCCATGCTTTACGGCTTAGAATCGGGACTTCGAAGACATTTTGAACGTCACGGGGCATATGAGATGTTCCAGGAGTTGAAGTTAATATTTCAAGCAAATGCACGGGTTGAGAGATATGAAGTTTCCAACAAGTTCTATAGCTCCAAGATGGAGGAGAACAGTTCTGTCAGTGAACACATACTCAGAATGTCCGGGTACCATAACCACTCGACTCAGCTAGGAGTTAATCTTCCGGATGATAGTGTCATTGACAGAGTTCTTCAATCACTGCCACCAAGCTATAAAGGCTTCATGATGAACTATAATATGCAAGGGATGGAAAAGACAATTTCTGAGCTCTTCGCAATGCTTAAGGCTGCGGAGGTAGAAATCAAGAAGGAGCATGAAGTGTTGATGGCTAACAAAACCACTAGTTTCAAGAAAAGGGCAAAGGGAAGAAAGGGAACTTCAAGAAGAATAGCAAGCAAGTTCTGCTCCCGGGAAGAAGCCCAAGTCTGGACCTAAGCCTGAAACTAAGTGCTTCTACTGCAAAGGGACTGGTCACTGGAAGCGGAACTTCCCCAAGTATTTGGCGGATAAGAAGGATGGAAAAGTGAAAGGTATATTTTATATACATGTTATTGATGTGTACCTTACTAATGCTCGTAGTAGAGCCTGGATATTTGATACTTGTTTCTGTTGCTCATATTTGCAACTTGAAACAGGGGCTACAAATTAAACGAAGATTGGCTAAGGACAAGGTGACGATGCGCGTCGGAAATGGTTCCATGTTGATGTGAGCGCTGTCGGCACGCTACCTCTACGTCTACCTTCGGGATTAGTTTTAGACCTGAGTAATTGTTATTTGGTGCCAGTGTTGAGCATGAACATTATATCTGGATCTTGTTTGATGCGAGATGGTTATTCATTTAAATCAGAGAATAATGGTTGTTCTATATATATGAGTAATATATTTTATGGTCATGCACCGCTGATGAGTGGTCTATTTTTGTTGAATCTCGATGGTAGTGATACACATATTCATAATATTGAAGCCAAAAGATGCAAAGTTAGTAATGATAATGCAACTTATTTGTGGCACTGCAATTTAGGTCATATTGGTGTAAAGCGCATGAAGAAACTCCATGCTGATGGGCATTTGGAAAAACTTTATTATGAATCACTTGATGCTTGCGAACCATGCCTCATGGGCAAGATGACTAAGACTCTGTTCTCCGGAACAATGGAGCGAGCTACTGACTTATTGGAAATAATACATACTGATGTATGCGGTCCGATGAGTGTTGGAGCTCGCGATAGGCATCATTATTTTCTGACCTTCATAGATGATTTAAGAAGATATTAGTATATCTACTTAATGAAACACAAGTCTGAAACATTTGAAAATTTCAAAGAATTTCAGAGTGAACTGGAAAATCATCGTAAAAAGAAAATAAAGTTTCTATGATTTGACCGCGGAGGTGAATATTTGAGTTACGAGTTTGGTCTTCATTTGAAACAATGTGGAATAGTTTCGCAAGTCACGCCACCTAGAACACCACAGCGTAATGGTGTGTCCGAACATCATAACCGTACTTTATTAGATATGGTGCAATCTATGATGTCTCTTACCGATTTACCACTATCGTTTTGGGGTTATGCTTTAGAGACTGCTGCATTCACGTTAAATAGGGCACCATCTAAATCCGTTGAGACGACACCATATGAACTGTGGTTTAGCAAGAAACCTAAGCTATCGTTTCTTAAAGTTTGGGGTTGCGATGCTTATGTGAAAAAGCTTCAGCTTGATAAGCTCGAACCCAAATTGGAGAAATGTGTCTTCATAGGATACCCAAAAGAAACTGTTGGGTACACCTTCTATCACAGATCTGAAGGCAAGATATTTGTTGCTAAGAATGGATCATTTCTAGAGAAGGCGTTTCTCTCGAAAGAAGTGAGTGGGAAGAAAGTAGAACTTGATGATGTAGTTGTACCTTCTCTCGAATTGGAAAGTAGTTCATCACAGAAATCAGTTCTAGTGATGCCTACACCAATTAGTGAGGAAGCTAATGATGATGATCATGAAACTTTAGTTAAGTTACTACCGAACCTCGTAAGTCAACCAGAATATGTTCCGCACCAGAGTGGTACGGTAATCTTGTTCTGGAAGTCATGTTATTAGACCAGGACGAACCTACGAACTATGAGGAAGCGATGATGAGCCCAAATTTCGCGAAATGGCTTGAGGCCATGAAATCTGAGATGGGATCCATGTATGAGAGCAAAGTGTGGACTTTGGTTGACTTGCCCGATGATCTACAAGCCATAGAGAATAAATGGATCTTCAAGAATACTGACGCTGATGGTAATGTTACTGTCTACAAAACTTGACTTGTTGCGAAAGGTTTTCAACAAGTTCAAGGAGTTGACTACGATGAGACCTTCTCACCCATAGCGATGCTTAAGTCTGTCCGAATCATGTTAGCAATTCCCGCATTTTATGATTATGAAATTTGGCAAATGGACGTCAAAACTGCTTTCCTTAACGGATTTCTTAAAGAAGAGTTGTATATGATGCAACCAGAAGGTTTTGTCGATCCTAAAGGTGCTAACAAAGTGTGCAAGCTCCAGCGATCCATTTATGGACTGGTGCAAGACTCTCGAAGTTGGAATATACACTTTGATAGTGTGATCAAAGCATATGGTTTTATGCATACTTTTGGAGAAGCTTCTATTTACAAGAAAGTGAGTGGGAGCTCTATAGCATTTCTAATATTATATGTGGATAGCATAAAAGGATACTTGAATAAGAATTTTTCAATAAAATACCTCATTGAAGCTGCTTATATATTGGGCATCAAGATCTATAGAGATAGATGAAGATGCTTAATTGGACTTTCACAAAAAACATACCTTGATAAAGATTTGAAGAAGTTCAAAATGGATCAGTCAAAGAAAGGGTTCTTGCTTGTGTTACATGGTGTGAAGTTGAGTCAGACTCAATGCCCAACCACTGCAACAGATAGGGAGAAAATGAAAGTCATTCCCCATGCTTCAACCATAGGTTCTATGATGTATGCAATGTTCTGTACCATACCTAATGTGTGCCTTGCTATAAGTTTAGCATGGAGGTACCAAAGTAATCCAGGAGTGAATCACTGGACAGCGGTCAAGAACATCCTGAAATACCTGAAAAGGACTAAGGATATGTTTCTCGTTTATGGAGGTGACAAAGAGCTTGTCATAAATGGTTACGTCGATGCTAGCTTTGACACTGATCCGGATGACTCTAAGTCACAAACTGGATACGTATTTATATTGAATGGTGGAGCTGTCAGCTGGTGCAGTTCCAAGCAGAGCGTCGTGGCGGGATGTACATGTGAAGCGGAGTACATAGCTACTTCGGAAGTAGCAAATGAAGGAGTCTGGATGAAGGAGTTCATATCTGATCTAGGTGTAAAAATACCTAGTGCATCGGGTCTAATGAAAATCTTTTTTGATAATACTTGAGCAATTGCCTTAGCGAAGGAATCCAGATTTTACAAGAGAACCAAACACATCAAGAGACGCTTCAACTCCATCCGCGATCAAGTCGAGGAGGGAGACATAGAGACTTGCAAAATAGACACAGATCTGAATGTTGCGGACCCGTTGACTAAGCCTCTTCAACGAGCAAAACATGATCAGCACCAAGACTCCATGGGTGTTACAATCATTACAATGTAATCTAGATTATTGACTCTAGTGCAAGTGGGAGACTGAAGGAAATATGCTCTAGAGGCAATAATAAAGTTGTTATTTATATTTACTTATATCATGATAAATGTTTATTATTCATGCTAGAATTGTATTAACCTGAAACTTGATACATTTGTGAATACATAGACAAAACAAAGTGTCCCTAGTATGCCTCTACTTGACTACCTCGTTAATCAAAGATGGTTAAGGTTCCTGACCATAGACATGTGTTGTCGTTTGATGAATGAGATCACATCATTAGGAGAATGATGTGATGGACAAGACCCATCTGTTAGCTTAGCATAATGATCGTTAAGTTTTATTCCTATTGCTTTCTTCATGACTTATACATATTCCTTTGACTATGAGATTATGCAACTCCCGAATACCGAGGAACACCTTGTGTGCTATCAAACGTCACAACGTAACTGGGTGATCATAAAGATGCTCTACAGGTGTCTCCGAAGGTGTTTGTTGGGTTGTCTTAGATCTAGATTAGGATTTGTCACTCTGAGTATCGGAGAGGTATCTCTGCGCCCTCTTGGTAATGCACATCACTATAAGCCTTGCAAGCAATGTGACTAATGATTTAGTTATGGGACGATGCATTACAGAATGAGTAAACACTGGTGCATTTCGGTCCTAAACAAATGGTTTTTAACCCATTTCCACGACGGCACTTGGAACCATCGCAAAGTGAGTGTGGGCGATAGGGGGTCCTTTCCACACGACCCAGAAACCATCGGGGATAAGGAGCCTTCTGCATATAGTTGTCCCTATATAACCGTTTCCGATATCTTGAATATCCCAAACGCTTCATCCTTGCTACTCGTTTGTGCTCGTATTACCATCGCAGTCGAAGTTTTGTGGGTTAGCCTAAAACCAGGTAGATTCTAGGCCCGGGAGTTTCCAGGCAGATTCTAGGCACGAGAGTTTTACGATGCCTGGCACATCACAAACAGTTCATGATTATAAACCGCGTACGATAGGTAGATAATCACACACATTTAGTTTTCCCACACCGTATGTGATTGTGTCTGACATCACACACGCTTTGCAAACGGCAACTGTGTGCATGCTTGCAGACGTTTCCTCTTTGTGAACCGTCTCGGATTACGGTGTATATCGTAAACATTTGTGTTTTACCAACCGTGTGTGCCGTAATGACCTGCACAACGTAATTTCGCCCTAATTTAATTGCTGCTATATAAAATTGTACCTAATTTAAACTTGAAAGTAGGCTATAGCTTTATTCATATCCATCTGGTTGAAACAACTAATGAATTATTCGATTCACATGTACATATGTTTAAGAATTACATAAGCATCAAATAAAGAATGATGTACCATGGTTCTATACTTGTACTATTACAAATGGTAAAGAAAGAGACGACAAATATTCCAGTTGCTGAACAAGGTGAAGCGGAATGGCCCTATTGTGCTCTCCTGGTTGCGGAAGGCATGCATGACTCTAGTCCAACCCCTTGTGATGGCCGACCGCCAATCATGTAGTTTGAGAGGTAATCTTGAGTAAACTGCTTCAGGATCCACTACAAAAGAAAAAAAGCTTTAGACATTGTCATCTAACACCACTCATTATGGGCAGTAAAAGGAAGGCTACAGGGTTCTTACTTACCATCCTGTAGTTCACTGTTGTCTTGCATAAAGTGTAAACAAATAGTTCGATTGACATCTTTTGACCCATTTTAATAACAATCTTTATCAGTTTCCTCACTTGATGCTGGTTCATGAATATCTCATTGCCCCATACGCAGAAAGGGTCGAAGTGTGGATCTTTGGCAATGATATATGTACCTAAAAGCACCAAGTTAATATTAGAAGCTAAACAACAATTGAAAAATGATGTAGTACAACACTCCATCCATCCCATTATATAAGATTTTGTTACATGTATATCTAGACATCATCAGAACATTAAGGTAACACTCTTCCTTGTTGCTATGTAGCCTGGGATTACATATTTAGTCATTCAGTACAATGTATCTTGCTAAACAACAATTGAAAAACGAAAAGGCATGTTAACTGCAATATCCTTAACAACAACCAAATATCGTAATTCATAGTGGTATTGTTGAAACTGTTATTGATGAAATTGAACTGCACGTCAAATAGTTGCACATATAGAGCATCACATTATGAAGAACTGAAATAAACAAGTCATCAGGACATCTCTAGGCGATCCTTAAAAAGTTAAAGGACTAAAACCTTTAGTGGATA